>NC_140181.1:62823409-63363409 GCF_963971535.1 Notolepis coatsorum
TACAGTGTGTTTGTTTAAAGTGAGTGTGTGCGTGTGGATGTGTGTGCTATGTGCGTTTGATGGTTGTTGTTGTGTAGTGTTCATTGTTCGTTTAGCAGCCTGATGGCCTGGGGATAGAAGCTTCTTCTGAGTCTTTCTGTGCTCGCCTTGAGACTCCGGTATCGCTTGCCTGACCGCAGCAGTTCAAAGAGGCAGTTGTTCGGGTGACTGGAGTCTTTGATGATTCTCTTAGCCTTCCCCCTGCAACGCTTGTTGTAAATGTTCTGGAGGGTGGGGAGCCCCCCTCCAATTGTGCGTTCGGCTGAACGTGTCACTCTTTGTAGTCTGCTTCGGTCTTGTGCAGTGCTATTCCCAAACCAGGAGGTGATGTTGCCAGTCAGGATGCTCTCTATTGTACATGAGTAGAAGTTCTTAAGGATCTTCTGACTGACTTGGAACTTCCTTAGGCGCCTGAGGAAGTAGAGGCGTTGTCGTGCCTTCTTCACAACACTGTCAATGTGTGTGGTCCATGTCAAGTCCTCTGATATGTAGGCTCCGAGGTACTTAAAGCTGTTGACTCTCTCAACCGGTGCCCCGTCAATGCTGAGGGGGCTGTAGTCCTTGACCCCCGACCTCCTGAAGTCCACAATCTGTCTTTTGTCATATCTGTTAATGTACTTTTATAGTTTATATTATGTCTTTATTATGCTTATTGTCATTATTGTTGTTAGTGCTAGTGTTGTTAGTGTCTTTGTTATTAAGTCTACTGTATTGTGATGTCTTGTTCTATGTATGTTCTGAAAAAGGAAAATAAAAACATTTATAAAAAAAAAAAAAAAAAACTGGGAATGACAAAGAGTGTACAGCCAGTATGAGAAGACGTCAAAGAAATAAACACAACGCAGAACTACACAAGCCAACAAATGAAGAGGTGATACTGGCTGATGATCGAAATCTAACAGTTGATGCCCGTGACTGCGGATATTGCTTGCTTTGAAGTTGCTTTGAAGTAAGAGACTATGTGCAGTGTCAAGGCGTGTGGGGGTAGCCATGGACGCGAGCCAACCCAGCGAACGAGCAAGGCCGGGGGGGGCCAGTGCCATGGACCAACAACCGATGGTGAAAAGGAAAAAAAGGTTAGTCTCTCAACAACTTCACAAGCCAATAAAACGAACAAATATGTACATCCGTAAAAATAATAGTGACACAGAGAGAAAGCCAGCTGTAATAATATGTGAAGACAAACAGATATAATGAGTGCTATGGCGGGAGAGGGGTGAAGTGTGTTTTGGGACAGCAGAAGCGGCAGAGAGGTCTTATCTAGAGAAAAAACAAAACAGTTGCTCAGAGCACACAAACCACAGTGTAGAAGTGTATTGGGGAAGAGAGAGAAGGGACGGCTGAAGTGAGACGGGAAAAAGACTGTTATGACACTAGATGGTACGGTTTGCCTTAAACTGGCAAAATGGTATACAGATGGTCATGACAGGAGAGAGAGCGGATAAGGTCTGCCTTAGACTGGCAGCATGTTATCGATAGGAGAGGAATTTTAGTCTGAGATAGCGTCCCCGAATAGGTAGAAAAGAGAGAAAAACAGCTGTGATTTTTGGGGCACATTATAAGTGTCTGTGTTGTTTTGAGACGCAAGGAGCAGTCTCAGACGGATGGACGGCCTAAAGCGGTTGGTTTAATCCAGACAGTGTGTGACATACCAGGACCCAGTTACGAACCGTTTATGTCGGACGGGTTGGTCTCGCTCAGTGGCAGTGAGTTGGACCAGCGTCCAGTACGCATACTGCGGGATACTGGAGCAGCACAGTCATTTATTGTATCGGACATGTTGCCGTTTTGTGATGAGTCATCGACTGGCTCTAGTGTGTTGGTGCAGGGGATCGGCATCGGCTTTGTGTCGGTGCCCCTCCATCAGATACATTTAACCTGTGGGTTGGCAAAGGGGGTGTTCAAGGTGGGCGTGCGCCCATCATTACCAGTGGGAGGTGTCACCTTTTTGTTAGGTAATGACATCGCTGGTGGCAGAGTTATGCCATGTGTTAAAGTTTTAGATCACCCTACTGTTTTGTGCCCTGATGTGTTTGCTCCGTTGCTCCCAGATGTATTGCCAGTGTGTACAATCACCCGTGCTCCACGACCTGTAGTTGTGACGAGTGACAGGGTGATGATTCGGCGGGGTACACTAGCCTCTGAGGCAACACGGTTACCCAGGACTCGTGGTAAGCTGGTAGTTGCCCAGAGTGAAGACGCTGGTTTGGCCACATGTTCATTTACTGCTCCTGCTCCAGGGATAGCTGGAAGCAGAGAGGTGGTCAGTTCTTGTGTGGATAACATTCGGTCAATGGGCGGCCCTTTGAGGCTGTTGAGGAAGCAGCTGATGGGAGAGACTCTTCACGACAAACCTCAGGTGAGGGGTTTGTTGTCTTGTGTGTGCAGGCTTGAAAAGTGGCTGCATGAGGCTAGTGCTGTCTCTGAGGGGCGTCTCTCTACTGCTCAGCGTATTGTGACGCTGCATTTTGTGCTGTGTGGACTTTCTCACATTGTATTATGTATTTTTCTTTGTGAGGAAGAGGGCGGCAGTCTGCCGTTGTGCGTTTTAACCGTGGACCATCCATCTGTTTTTTTTTGTGGGGTGCGTTCTCAGACCACAGTCTTAATACTTTTGATGTTGGTGTTGGGCCTGCTGTACCCCTGGACATTTTGTGTCAACAGCACCCCTGATCATATCAAATGCTACCAAGAGAGGTATGAAGAAGCGGGATGTGATGGTCTGGTTGGTTGATGGCAGTGGTGGATGTTTTGTTTTTTTGTTATGATGTGTGTTCTTTGGGAAAGTAATTGGGGTACTTGGATTGTATGTTGTGTTGTCGCCGGCCATGGGCTGACTCTTTATGGGGGGGGGGGGGGTGTTACGGACGGTGTCCTTATGTATGTATATAGAGGGAGTAATGTATGTTATCTGTTGTATATATAGGCATGTTTTGTTTGTTGTTGTCTTGTCTCCCTCTTGTGTCTACATATCCCCACTCTCAGGTGTCTCAGTTCCAGCAGCAGCAGCAGCAGCTGAGGCTCGTCAGGCAATCAGGCTCCACACTCCTTCATATACCCATTTGTGTGCAGTGTTAGTGAGCTCCCTGGTTCGTTTGGTTGTGGTGTGGTAACTATACTTGGTCTGTGTGTGGTGGTAATTATACTTGGTCTGTGTCTGTGTGGGAGCTCATCTTTGTGTGTCTTTGGTATAGAGCTGGTGAAGGCTCTGGCACTTTGTGCTGTCAGTTAGTTTAGGACTTTAGTATAGTTTTGTGCTGTTTATGTTCTGTAGAGCTGTGGCCTGTTTGGCATTAGTTTGGTATTTGTACATTTCTGTTTTGTTCCTAACTTGTGTATATTTATTCCTCGTCACCCAGCCTATGGTGATTGTTTTTCTTGTTTATTAATCTTTTGTTTTGCACACAGGGACATTGAGGACAGGAAGATACCCTGGGTCTACATTTTGCATCACCCTACTGTTAAAGACACCAGCTTTAGAAGTGAGCACCACCACCTGTACTTTGGGGCGTCCGCGCCTGTAAAGGGCGGGCTTTTATTTCTTTTTGATATTTCATTTGGTGCTCACTGGTAAGTCCTCCTTGCTCTCTGTGTTGCTGATTTGAATTTTGTGAAATAAATATTATTATTTTGCAAATTGTCTCCTGCGTTTTGTGTCACTGCACCCTCGCCTACCCTGTCTGTGGCCTTGTGTTGCATCTTCCCACTGGGGTACGTAACAAAGCCTTTAGCTAGCGCCCGAGATACATGGCCGGCCTACATATAAGACTCACACATTTACGACCCCCAAACGTACCTTGTTGGCTGCATGCAATATGAGAGGAAACTAGGGACTCTGGTGTCGGCTGGCTGGTTGTGATTGTGGAGGCGATCGGAAAAGGGAAGAACTATCTGTCGACTCGCATTTATATAGCTACTGAGAGCAGTTCTAGAAGGTTCTGCTATGACATCACAATGACATCATCAAGCATCAAGAATGTTCTAGCCGGTTCTACTATGACATCATACTTAAACTTAACGAGGTATGTTCGAGTTGCCCAAACTCATTGATGAGCAATTAGGTGAGGTAAAGTATGCAAGAGTTTTGGGGGATGGGAATCTGGCCGTAGGGTGTGTTAGTGAGGAGCAGGTGGAGAGGGCTAGGAAGATGAGGAGCATTGGTGGGGTGGGTATAAGTAAGGTAGTGAGAGTAGGGGAGAAGAGGGAGGGGGGATGTAAGGGGGTGATAGCTGGGGTACCGGTCGAGGTTAGCGTAGAGCAGCTGGTGGAAGAGTTAAGGGGGGACGTGCGTAATGGCATAGTTAAGAGTGCAGAAAGGATGAAGAGGGGAGCAGATAGGATTGTGACGGAGACGGTAGTGATTAAGTTTGAGGGTGGGGTTGTTCCTAGTGAGGTGTTTGTAGGGTATAGGGTGTTTAGGGTTAGGGAATTTGTTCAGAGTCCTCTTAGGTGTTATAGGTGCCAGGAGTTTGGCCATATAGCTATTACGTGTAGGAAGGGACAGAGGTGTGCTAGGTGTGGCGGGGAACATGACTATGGGAAGTGTGGAGAGGGAGTGAAGCTGAAGTGTTGTAGTTGTGGTGGGGAGCATAGTGTAGCATTTAGGGGGTGTGAGGTGATGAAGAGGGAGGTCGCGGTTCAGAGAGTGAGAAGGGAGTGTAAGTTATCGTATGCAGAGGCGGCTAGGAGGGTAGGACGGGGAAGTCAAGATAGGGTGCAGGGGGTTGGAGAAGGGCATTTGGCAGAGAGGGTAGAGCAGGAGGATAGAGAGAGGGTATGGGAGGAGAAATTTGGTATTGTGGCCTTCGTAGCAGGGGTAGTTAATGTTACGGCAGAGATTAAGGGTAGAACAGATAGGGTAAAGATGATTGTTAGGATAGCGGTTCAACATTTGGGAATGGAAGGTCTGAAATGGGAGGAGGTGGTTAGGGAATTGGATAAGGGGGTTGTGAGGGACCAAGCAGTCCAGAATAAGATCGCAGGGGGCAAGGAGTGTCTCGCAGAGGTGGGCTAAGAAGAAGAAGAAGAAGAAGAAGAAGAAGAAGAAGAAGAAGAAGAAGAAGAAGAAGAAGAAGAAGAAGAAGAAGAAGAAGAAGAAGAAGAAGAAGAAGAAGAAGAAGAAGAAGAAGAAGAAGAAGAAGAAGAAGAAGAAGAAGAAGAAGAAGAAGAAGAAGAAGAAGAAGAAGAAGAAGAAGAAGAAGAAGAAGAACTGGGACACGGAGGCAGTTACAAGTACTCTAAACCTTAATTCATCTTTATCTTCCCTTGTCACTAAACAGTCCTGAGAAAAAGACTTGGACATAGAGATCACGGACGAGGACTGGCAGGATGCATGGACCTACGCAAAAAAATCTCTGTTTGCAACCGCACCAAGTCTATCCAAGTTAGAATCTTACATCGCATTCATATTACCCCTGCCCTTAAGAGTCAAATGGATCCCAATGCATCCTCACTCTGCTTTAAATGCAAGATAGAGATTGGAAACCACGTCCACTGCTTTTGGTCCTGTGTAAAGCTCCAGAGCTATTGGTTCGACATCGTAGAGGAACTATCTGATATATTCTAGATCCCCATCGAACTGGATCCCCTCTGCCTCTTACTAGGCCTCCCAGATATTCATATTGCCAATTTCAAACATAGGAGTTCAATTTGTTGACATTTGCTGCTAGGAAAAATATTCTGTTGTTCTGGATCAAGGACGAGGTCCCATCAAAGAGGTCATGGCACAACATTATTATGGACTGTATTCCTTGTGAATACATCACGTGTATGCTGCACTCCAAGTTGAACACTTTTTATGAAATATGGGACCCATATCTATCTCATATTGGACCTGCGCTATCCACCACTGTACCTGCCGGATTTCCCCATTACTCTTAGCCTCCCTAGAGATCACTAATGTCTTGTATGTAGGTGCTCTGTGTCGTTCCAGAAGGTATCATAATGTATTTAAAAGTACATGCCTATTCGCACACACACACACACACACACACACACACACACACACACACACACACACACACACACACACACACACACACACACATACACACACACACACACACATACACACACGTGCACTCACACATATAAAACATGCACACATAAAACACACATGCATACTGTACTAAACGCACACACATAAAACACACACACAGATATAAAACACACACATACAAAACAAATGTACACACTCCACACACACAGTCTGTATCAGTCCACTGGGTGCTATCATTGGCCAGGAGCCGACTCCCTAATCGCCACTATTGCTATATATACATTGTATAACATATGAAGCCATCTGAGCCATGTTTTTGTTGTTTGTCTTTTGTCATATTTGTTAATGTACTTTTATAGTTTATATTATGTCTTTATTATGCTTATTAGTGTGGGTGACCTGGCGAAGAACTATAGTTCTTGTTACTATTCTTTATTATTATTCTTTATTCCACCGATTTTGCAAACACTAAAGGTAACTAACTTGCGTTCAGCTTTTCGTTCAGCGTTTCTGAACGCCCCCGCGGCAGAGCGGCAGAGGCGCTCTCCTTCGTGAATACGCTTGTTCAGAACGCTCTCCAGAAAAACACAAAGCCGCCATCTTTAATGTGTCACATAGGTCGCATAGGTAATATTAATAGGTTGCCGCGGCATTATGCATTCGTAATCCCCCCTACATAATAACCACGCAGGTTAATCAAGCAACGCTCGCACAATACCTAGCTTAATAATAAGTAGGCAATTGGCACAAGTGTAAATTATACATTCGTCACTCAGTTTTAACATCGACGGTTAGCTCAACTTGTTTGTCAGCTTGCTGTGGAGCCTATCAGTTGTTGACAAGTTCGAATCACTTCAATTTCAATTTTTTTTTTGTATTTTTCTTTTTTTATTATTTTTTAAACAAACATATAAACAAACATGACAACACACGATAAGATATACAAGCATTAATTAACCGTGCACATCCAATGAAATCACCAATTAGTTAAATGTCTTATACAGGATATACCCCTAATACCTGCTATCTAATACCCTACACACATATGCTCTAGCTCGTACCCCCCCCTCCCGGACCCCCCATTGGATAATCCATCCATTATCCCTCGCTCCTAACCAGACACTACCATTATATGCTAGCTTTTATTCTCTCCACCACTTCTAACCACATTGTCATTTTGGATTCATTGAGACCCAAAATTCTTGCTGTAGATATTTCTTGATAAATCACATCGAGATATGTAATAATCCAGACCTTCCGGCAAATCTTTTACGGTTGAAACCATCGTGATGCTATCAGCTTTTTAGCCACTGTGATACCCGATAAAACCAATCTCTTTAGCTGTGGGTGTACTGCACACTCAAAAACATCATTCAGCAGTAATACAGAGGGGTGTACAGGTATATTCAGAGTTAAGAGATTTGATAATTGCTGGGTCACTTCTTTCCAGAATATCTTAACTGGTGGGCAGTCCCAGTACATGTGCATAAATGTCCCCTCGTCCCCATTTGTACATAAGGAGCATTTGGAGTCTTGTTTAAGACCCATTCTGTTCAGTCTTATAGGAGTCAAGTATGTCCTGTGAATATAGTTAAGATTGATTTGTTGATGGTCCGGGTTCCTTGATGTAAAACGAACATTTGCCCAGGCTTCTTGCCAATCAAAATCTTTTTCCAGGTCTGGTATATCCCTGCTCCAGACTGAGTCTAGGTGGAGGGTTTCATACGAGGACGTTAGTAATTGATGATAAAAATCTGAAACAAAACCTCTCGATGTCTCTCTTTCATAGAAGAATTTGTGGTATCTGTGGTGTACAATTGGTATCTTTAATGGAACACTGTGAGCCTTCAAACATAACAATAACTGTGCGTAAAAATAATATGTGGAATCGGTGAGATAACATTTTTTGCGTATTTCTTCATAGCTTGTTGAAAACATCTCCTAATGAGTGTATGCCTTGCTTTTCCCATATAGGGAATCTTATAGGTCGTTTTCCAATCAAGAGTGCATTGTTATTGAATAAGGGAGTATGATTATGCCATTTATGTGGGTTAGAATATTTTTTTTGTGTTTCACGCCATATCCGGATCGCATGAGTAATTATGGGGCCAAATTTCCGTTTGCATTGCTTAATTGATAATTTGGTGTATGCTATGTCCTTCAGTCTATGTGGAGCTACTATATTTTCTTCTAAATTTCTCCAGGATACTAATGCTTGGGGATCAAACCATGTTGTCAGTGGTCTTAAAGTGTACGCCTTAAAATAGTGGAAAAAATCTGGAAATGCCATACCACCGTCTGCTTTGTTTCTCTGTGCGGTGGATCTTTTTATACGTGGTGGTTTGTTATTCCAAATAAATTTGTATGTGGAGGAGTGTAATTTTTTCCAGTAACCCTCTGGAGGGGGTAACGGTAGCATTGAGCTGAAGAAGTTGATTCTAGGTAGGACGTCCATCTTAATTATTGATACCCGTGCCTGTACTGAGTTTTTAAGTTTTGACCACCTGTCAAGGTCGTCTTTGATTTTGTTTTGGATTTTTATGTAATTGTGCTTCACCGTTTGGCTTATGGTTGGGAATATTTCAACTCCCAAACATCTAAAGTGTTTTAGCATAGGTATCTCTTCTGGGAGGGTTATATTTTTTTTTGCAGGGGCGTTAAGTGGAAGGAAAGCCGACTTCGGCCAATTTATCTTAAATCCCGATAAATCTCCAAAGTCCTCAATCAACTTGAGCAGATGAGGCAATGTGGTGTTGGGGTTTTGCATGAACAGTATTACGTTGTCTGCATATAAACTAATTTTATGTTGTGTGCCCTTGATTACGATTGGTTCTATGGATTGGGATTGTCTTATATATTGTGCTAAAGGCTCTAATGATAGATCGAATAGTCCGGGACTAAGAGGGCAACCCTGTCTAGATGAGCGTGATACCGGAAAGATTCCAGAGGTGATTATACCTGTTGTAATCATGGCCGATGGGTCTTTGTATAATACTTTAATCATATCAATGAAACCTTTTCCTAACCCCATCCTTTCTAATACTGCCCATAGATACGACCATTCCAACCTGTCAAAAGCTTTCATTGCATCCAGGGACAGCATCGCCTTAGGTGTGGTGTCGTCCTTGTTAGCATCTAGTATGTGTAGTAATCGTCTTATGTTATCAGTGATCAAGCGGCCTCTTATGAAGCCAGTTTGGTCCGGATGAACTAAAGACGTCATATGCTTTTGTAGTCTGATGGCTAATTGATTGATTGATTGAAAACTTTATTAACAGATTGCAGAATGGGTACAGTACAGTACAGCTCAATACATACAATTGTTAAGGGGATGCAGACCAGAGAAAGACTTTCGTCTTGTTTACATCAGGGTCCCCCATTTTCAATTCATTGTAACATATATGACATACATGACATACAGATAGACAGTACTGCTACATCTATACATTTATGACATACCAGATTTGCAAATACAGTACTGTTTGTGATACAAAAAGAGTCCAGAAAAAAAAAGTATATACATTTGACGTAGAAACTGTACATTGGAGGAGGTTGGGTGGGGGGGGGGGGGAGAATGAATGAATGAATGAATGAATGAATGAATATGAATGAATGAATGAATGAATGAAAACTTTATTTAACAGATTGGAGAATGGGTACAATACAGTATGGCTCAATACACACAATTAAGGGGATGCAGACCAGAGAAAGGCCTTTTTTCTTGTTTACATCAGGGTCCCCCATTTTCAATTCATAGTGTTCATATGAATGAATGAATGAATGAATGAATTAATGAATGAATGAATGAATTAATTAATTTACACACACACACGATACATTACATGTGAGTATCCTCATGTGATAACAATGTCGCAAATTGTGTGCATGTGCCAGGTCTCCCAAAAAGCTATTTAAAGCGTTTGGAGGGAGCCTGAACACAGATACAAACAGAATATAAACAACAAAACAATAAACAAAAAACAAAACAAAACAAAACAATTACAGCGTGGGTAGGTTTACACACCTACCTACCTACTAACTGACATATAACAGAGATACATAATACAGACAATTGTATTCCTAAGTTATAATTTTAATGAGAGATATGAATTAAGCAGTTCCTCTTTCAGTGATTTTTTAAAGGTTTTAAAGATTTTAGTCATTTTTTGATTTTCGTCAAGCTTGTTCCAGATCTGTGGACCCCTGCATGCTATGCTTAGGCTAGCACAATTTAGCCTTCTCCTCTTGCCAAATATAAGATGTTTATTTCTTGTGTTGTGGATGTGCAGTGGTTGGCAGACTGGGACAAGCTCAGACAGTCTGTGATTCATGTTGTTGACAACTTGATACATAATTGATGCGTTTTGATGAATGTTAAATTCAGCGAGCCTCAGGAGACCAAAGCGATGGAACAGAGGCTTTGAGGGTGCTCTAAACCCGGACCATGACAGCACTCGTAGTACCCTCTTTTGTAAGCTTTCTAGTTTCTTGAGATGGCTGGGGTATGTGTTGCACCATATGACATTACAGTAATTAATGAGGGGTTCATACAGGGTTTTGTATAAAGTGAGAAGGGCAGGCAAGGGAAGAAAATGACGTATTTTGCAGAATAAGCCAACATATTTGGACAGTTTTGTTGGTAGATATTTTATGTGGCATTTGAAGTTGAGTGACTCATCGATGATGACCCCCAGGAATTTTGTGGACACCACTCTTGACAGCTCCTTTCCATTTATTTTTATGCACATGTGATGTGTGCGCATCCAATTGGAGTGGAAGACAATGAAGTTTGTTTTGCTGAGATTTAGTGATAATTTGTTGCATTTAAACCAGGTGTCCACTTTTTGTAGTTCTGTGTTGAGTAGATCTTGTAGCTCGAGTGGATTTTTATGTGACAGAAACAAATTAGTGTCATCAGCGAATATTACTTTGTGCAGAAGTTCAGATGAGTTGACAAAGTAATTTATATAGAGAATAAATAGTAAAGGCCCTAGAATTGACCCCTGGGGGACCCCATATTTGATGTCCATTTTTATTGATTTGTGATTTTTTATATCGACGTACTGTTGCCTACCATGTAAATAGCTACTGAACCAGTTGAGAGCCAGACCCCTTATGCCATAATGGTGTAGTTTCCCAAGTAGTATAGTGAAGTCAATGGTGTCAAAGGCCTTTGATAAGTCCAAGAAAACGCCCACCCCACAATCACCCTGATCAATGGCATCATGTATTTTTTCTATGAGGTCTAATATTGCCATGTTTGTTGTTCTCTTTTTCCTGAAGCCGTATTGTGAATTGGTGAGTATATCTAGCTTGGTGGTGTATTCGCTTAATCTATTGTACACAACTCTCTCATAAACTTTGGATAGAGCTGGTAACACGGATATTGGACGGTAATTATTAATACTATTTTTGTCACCTGATTTATATATGGGTATTATTCTCCCAATTTTGATGTTTTTTGGCACTACACCATGTAGTAAGGACAAATTGATACAGTGAGCGAGTGGTCTGACTATAATATTGGCTATGCCTATTAAGATTTTGCTGCATATTCCATCAGCACCGGCTGTGCGAGTGTCCTTCATCTTCATGATAATGTTGAATAGTTCATCATGGTCAGTTGGTTTCATGAAAAAAGAGTTAATATAGTTACCTGATAAATACTGTTTAAAAGACACACCCCCGGGATGGCTAATTTTATTCGCCAGGTCTTCACCAATGGATGCAAAGTAGGTATTGAATTTATCAGAGAGATCCTGTTGAGACATGTTTGCAGGGTCAGGGAGCACTGATGCTTTTTTGTCCCTGTTTAGTACTTTATTTAGAACTGACCATGTCCTTTTTGAATCACCCTGAGATGCTATTACCTGATCAGTATAATGATCACATTTGCTTTTCCTTATTAGATGAGTGAGTTTATTTCTATATAGATTGTATTTGTTTCTATTATTTATACTAGGCTTCTTAAGATAATGTTTGTAGAGTTTATTTTTGTGTTTAATGGATGTTGGGGGTTGGGTTTAATGGGGGGGGGGACTGTACATTGGAGGTGGTTGGGTGGGTGGGGGAGGTTGGGTCGGAGGGGTGGGTGGGGGACACTGTACAACTGTACAAACAAAACTGTACATTGGAATATTGACAAGACCATACTTGGTAATTTACTGTACATTGGAGGGGGTTGTGTTAGGACATTTACAGGGGCCAGTTTCGAATTGCAATACCTTAGAGTACAGTTTGATATCGGTTCCGAGGAGGCTTAAGGGTCTATAACTACCGCACTCGGTGGGGTCTTTGTCTTTTTTAAGGAGGACTGTTATGAGTGCAATATTGTCGTTCTTATGGAAGTTCCCCTCCTTGACTGAGTATAAAATCATATTTAGTAATAAGGGTCCAATTATGTCCCAACAAGAGAGGTACATTTCTGGTGGGATACCGTCTCTTCCAGGAGCCTTACCACTTTGCATTTCGGATATGGCCTTCTTGAGTTCCTCTAGTGTGATCGGTGTTTCTAACTGTTTAGCGTCATCCTCTGAACGTTTAGGGAGGTTAATTTGATTGAGATATGTGTCCATTTTGTTTTGATCGAAGGTCGTTTCTGATTTATACAAGTTGGAGTAGAATTCTTTGAATGTCGCATTTATTTTTTTAGGGTCTGTAACAAGTCCTTGTTGTGCTTTAATGGTAGTTATATCTGCAAATTTTGCGTTAACTCTTAATCGCATAGCTAATAGGTGACTTGGTTTGGAACCTTGAGAGTACTGCTGTTGTCTTGCGCTGCGTATTTGTATTTCAGATTGTTGTCTGTATATGGCGTTAATCTATTTTTTTAGTACATTAACTTGATTTTCCAGTCGAACCGAGTTGTTGCATTGTAAAGAATTAAATAACGTTGAATAAAGCGTTTCCAGTTCAGCCAGTTTTGAGCATCGATTCTTGCGTATTTTGGAGGAAAAGCTATCAGTGAAATCCTTGATCATTCCCTTTACCGACATCCATAATATTCTAGGGTCCTGCACCGAGTTCGCGTTCCTCCGTAGGAATACTGTAAGAGCTTCTTTGATTTGTGTAATGAATTCCTTGTTATTAAGCAGCATCGAGTTAAATCGCCATCTTGGGGCTCGGGATGATAGTATACCAAATGTTCCTTTTAGGAGTAAATAACAGTGATCTGATAATGCATTGGGTATCATTTCCACATCATAGTTATCAAATAGTCTCAGGGATGCAAAAACATAATCTATTCTGGATAATGTGTTATGTCTCGCAGATCGACAAGAGTACTTCCGGGTCGTGGGGTTGAGTGATCGCCATTAGTCATTTACACCTGTAATCTTCGACCAATCCTTTAAAGCATTAGATGAATTTTTTTGTTCGTTGGAAAAGGAGGGGTAAGATTTGTCCATCCTTGGATTCCAAATGGCATTAAAATCCGCACCAATTATAAATGAGTATCTGGTAAGTGTAGTGAAGAAACTAACTTCGTACAAATTTGGGGCGTATACCGCTACCAACGCTATTTTCCTGTTCTTGTGTACAATCTTAGCTATAGTTATCCGACCATCTGCATCAGACCATACTCCCTTCAATTCAATATTCAACTTCCGTCTAACAACTATAGCAACTCCACGAGTTCTCGTTCCAAAGGAAGAGTGACTAATGTTATGATATGTGTTGTCCGCTAACGTATCTATGTCTTTCTCTAAAATGTGCGTTTCGCTTAGCAGAGCCACGTCAACCTGTTATTTTTTCATCAGTGTGAGCACGCTTTTGCGTTTGTGTTGATTATTTATTCCCCCAGTGTTCCAGATCATTATATTCAAACTAGCCATAATCTATACATGTTGTTGTGTAGTTGTTGGTAATGCTTCTGGAGTGCGAAGCTACAATAGATATACATCCAACGCCCCCGCGGCAGAGCGGCAGAGGCGCTCTCCTTCGTGAATACGCTCGTTCAGAACGCTCTCCAGAAAAACACAAAGCCGCCATCTTTAATGTGTCACATAGGTCGCATAGGTAATATTAATAGGTTGCCGCGGCATTATGCATTGGTAATCCCCCCTACATAATAACCACGCAGGTTAATCAAGCAACGCTCGCACAATACCTAGCTTAATAATAAGTAGGCAATTGGCACAAGTGTAAATTATACATTCGTCACTCAGTTTTAACATCGATGGTTAGCTCAACTTGTTTGTCAGCTTGCTGTGGAGCCTATCAGTTGTTGACAAGTTCGAATCACTTCAATTTTTTTTTTTTTTTTTTTACGTTTAATTAATTTATCATCTCTCTATATAAACGTAACTAGCTAACACAGAGCGGCAGGCGGCGATAAGGGGGCGTGCTAGCGCGCGGTCACGTGGGCGTCGTGGCCAATCAGAGAAACGCTGAACGCAAGTTAGTTACCTTAAGTGTTCACGCAGAGGGGGCCTCCACGAGGAGGCTAACATATAAGAAAGAACTAGAGATAGGGGAAACACGTCAGCTAAATTACTCTAGACTGAGTTGGCCGCAATCTAGGGGTGGGAGTGGGGTAATGCAGGGCAAATATTTAAAGATAGATACCTGCTACCATCTAGTGGCAGAGAGGTAGAGAGGAAGTATTTAAATATAGGTCTCTGCTACCCTCTAGTGGCGGAGAGGGGTAGTGCAGGGAAGTTATTAAGAAAATAACAACAGAGTGATTCCATAGGTCTCTGCTACCAGATAGTGGCAGAGTGGGGAGGGGGGAATATTATTATTATTATTATTATTATTATTATTATTATTATTATTATTATTATTATTATTATTATTATTATTATTATTATTATTATTATTATTATTATTATTATTATTATTATTATTATTATTATTATTATTATTATTATTATTATTATTATTATTATTATTATAATAAGTGATTCCAGTTAGATATTGGGAACATAAAGAGAGGGAATATTATAATAATAATATTGATAGACAAGTTAATTAAATAGAGTTTAATTATACAATGGATTAAATAAGAACTTCACAGAGCGATGAGGTGCAGTTAATTGAAGAGTTTAATTTAATTAAAGAATGATTCAAATTACCAGCTGCTCCTTCTCACACCAGGTAGGGCCAGAGTTTTCAGAGTACACGGTCACCAGAAAGAACTAGCGTGCGCGATCGTGCTGGGGGCCAAGCTGGGACGAAGATAAAGGGCGCGGAAGTGGGTATCGGTAGCTGCTGGTAGCTGTTGTCGGGACGGAAGACGACAACAGGGAACCGCCCTGTAGGACAGAGGTGGTGTTGAGAAGGTGGTAGGCTAATAGATAATGGTAGCGCCATGGGCTGTACGACACTCACAACGTCCAACAGCCTAAAAGGGCATGGCCATGGTATATGAGCGGCGGGGGGAAAACAAGGGGTACCGTGTACAGAGGACTCCTGGGTTGTTTTTCTTCTTTCAGAGGCCGGAGATGACCGACAGCGAGCGAGGGAGACCACCGACAGTGGTGGAGACGGCCAACGTGGCGGAGTCCAGCAGTCGCAGGACGGTGTTGCCCAGGGGAGGACGAGGCAGACACCGGGGCCTTCCTGAGGAGACGTTGTTTCGAGGCGTTTTGAAACAGAGATCATGGGTGGGTTATTGTTGAATCATGAACAAACAGGGACTTCCTTCCAGAGTCCATCAAGATCGAGACAAGACACAGCGTGAAGACGACAGCGTGAAGTCCTGTGTGTTCATTGATAATAAGTTACAGGAGTATGAGATATATTGATGTTGTTGGTTTGGGTGATCTGTTTCGATTTTCCTTGTGCACGAGGGGAAACGTGACAGACCTCAAACGGAAAGATCAATGACGACAGGGAGGGGTCGTGTAAGAGAGTAAGAGAGTGGGAGTGTACGAGCAAAAAAGTCATGACTTGTAGTAAGAGAGTAATTAAGCACCATGGTAGGGGAATTTTTTTTTCTTTTTTAAAGGAGCCCCCCCCTGGGAGTGCTAAGTGGCTGTGAGGTTTGCCTCTGGGTGTCGTTGAGTGGATGTGCGACTGTGTGTTCCCTGGTGCCACGGGAAACGTATGGTGGGCATCGACTAGCGAGATCAGAGTTTTGATGGTATAATAATAATTAATTTAATTTATATAGCGCTTCTCAATAACCCGAAGTCGCTGGTATGCGGTCTTCCTTTCTCTGGCACGAGGGAGGGAGGCGGTGTACGTTAAAACGACAGCCGAGTATGTTTGAAAAACCAAGTAGTTTGTTGATTCTGATGGTTGATTGAAGAATCAAAGGGAGGAATGAAGGATCTTGAGGTTTTTCAGTGTATATAATGTAAACAAAATGTACATAATGTAGGTGGATGACAGCACTGCTTATAGCCATCTGAGAGCAACACAGAAGCAGAGAGAGAGTGTGTCAGCAGGCAGTGTGTCTCCACGGCGAGCAGGGTGTGAGTGGCTTGAAGGTCATACCTTCATCTTGATAAGGTTCAGACAGGCTTTGGACGTTTAGTGTGTGGTAGGAGCTGAATAACAACCTGCAGATGAGGCTGTGCTGTTGTCATCACCAGCTGATAACCACAGCGTTTGTTTGGGGTAAGTTAATATCAACATTGCCGTTGCTATAGTGATCTGGGTCAAATAGCTGTGGTCAAAGACAGCGCGTCACATAGGAACGAGGAGAGGGGCGGGCCTGTCATTTGCTATGCCGAGATGATAATGATGATGATGATTATTATAATGTGAGTTTTCTTCCGCGTGTGAGTTAGAACAGGACACAGCGTGATACGAGCATATGTGGAGAGAGAGACTAGAGGGTGGTCGGAGGGGTCTCCCCTCCCCCCTCCTATGCCTCGAGGAGGCTAGCTGAATGAATGAATGAATGAATGAATGAATGAATGAATGAATGAATGAATGAATGAATGAATGAAAACTTTATTTAACAGATTGCAGAATGGGTACAATACAGTACGGCTCAATACACACAATTGTTAAGGGGATGCAGACCAGAGAAAGACGTGTGTCTTGTTTACATCAGGGTCCCCCATTTTCAATTCATAGTGACATTTATGACATACATAACATACATGACATTTATGGCATAGGGACATACATGACATACAGGTATTTAGTACTGTTACATTTGTGACATATACGATATGCAAATATACAGTACTGTTACCCATAGATCCTGACAGAGTATATACATATGATGGGGAGGGGACTGTACATTAGGAGGGGGTGGGTGGGTGGGAGAGAAATATACATATGGTGGGGAGAGAATATATACATACGGTGGGGAGGAGACTGTACATTAGGAGGGAGTGGGTGGGTGGGAGAGAAATATACATACGGTGGGGAGAGAATATATACATGCGGTGGGGAGGAGACTATCTATTAGGAGGGGGTGGGGGGGTTTGGACATTTACGGTGGCCAGTTTCGAATTGCAGCCTCCCGTAGGTGCTCTTTAAGAGCGGTTTTGAATGTGGGTAGGGATTCACATTCCTTTACAGCTTTGGGTAGGGCGTTCCACATTGATGTGGCATAATTGTGAAACTTGTTTAGTCCCTTGTTTGAGCCGAATCGGGGTTTAACATGATTTGTTGAGCTTCCTCTGGTGTTGTGGTCGTGGTATTCACTGACCTTTGGGAAGTATTTTGACATGTACATGGGTACCTTAGTCGTATAGTGTATCTTGTAGACCAGGCCCATTGCAAGTTGCTGTACTCTGTCGTCTACACTAAGCCATCCTAGGTTGTCAAAGTGGGCAGGGGTGAGGTGGGTTCTAGGGGTAAGGTCAAGTAGAAGTCTGACCAGTTTGTTTTGTGATGTTTGTAATCTTGTTTTTAGCGCCTTTGAGGTACTTTGGTACCATGAGGTGCAAGCATAGTCGTAGTACCCTTGAATGAGTGCTCCTGCCAGAGTCTTCAGGACTTGTACAGGCTTGTACAGTTTCCCCCACCCCGCCTACCCAACCCTCCCCCCACCCAATCCCCCCCCCCCCCCCACCCACCCAATGTACAGTTTCTACGTCAAATGTAATATACTTTTTTTTAGACTCTTTTTGTATCACAAACAGTACTGTATTTGCAAATCTGGTATGTCATAAATGTATAGATGTAGCAATACTGTCTATCTGTATGTCGTGTATGTCATATATATTATGATGAATTGAAAATGGGGGACCCTGATGTAAACAAGACGAAAGTCTTTCTCTGGTCTGCATCCCCTTAACAATTGTGTGTATTGAGCTGTACTGTACTGTACCCATTCTGCAATCTGTTAATAAAGTTTTCAATCAATCAATCAAAACGTGTGGGTGAGTTATGCGCTCTTTCGGTTCGGCCCGAGTGTCTGTCTATACAGGGAGATAATAGCAGTGTTACTCTGAGGCCCAATCCAGCCTTTGTGCCAAAAAATATCCGGAGTTCTTATCGCTCCAGGGATATTGTGCAGTAGAGAGGAGCCTTCATATGTTGATTGATTGATTGATTGAATTGATTGATTGATTGAAAAGTTTATTAACAGATTGCAGAATGGGTACAGTACAGTACAGCTCAATACATACAATTGTTAAGGGGATGCAGACCAGAGAAAGACTTTTGTCTTGTTTACATCGGGGTCCCCCATTTTCAATTCATCATAACATATATGACATACATGACATACAGATAGACAGTACTGCTACATCTATACATTTATGACATATCAGATTTGCAAATACAGTACTGTTTGTGATACAAAAAGTGTCCAGAAAAAGAGTGTATATACATTTGACGTAGAAACTGTACATTGGAGGAGGTTGGGTGGGTGGGGTGGGGTTGGTGGGTGGGGGCTGTACATTGGAGGGGGGGGGGGGTTGGGGTGGGGACACTGTACACTGTACATTGGAATACTGATAAAGCCATACTTGGTAATTTACTGTACAACTGGGTTAAGACATTTGTAGGGGCCAGTTTCGAATTGCAGTCTCCCGTAGGTGTTCTTTGAGAGTGTTTTTGAAAGTGGGTAGTGATTCACATTCCTTTACAGCTTTGGGTAGGGCGTTCCACATTGATGTGGCATAATTGCGAAACGTGTTTAGTCCCTTGTTTGAGCCGAATCTGGGTTTAACATGATTTGTGGAGCTCCCTCTGGTGTTGTGATCGTGGTATTCACTGACCTTTGGGAAGTATTTTGACATGTACATGGGTACCTTGGTCGCGTAGTGTATCTTGTAGACCAGGCCCATTGCAAGTTGCTGTACTCTGTCGTCTACTCTAAGCCATCCTAGGTTGTCAAAGTGGGCCGGGGTGAGGTGGGTTCTAGGAGTCAGGTCAAGCAGTAGTCTGACTAGCTAGTTTTGAGATGTTTGTAATTTGTTTTTTAGTGCCTTTGAGGTGCTTTGGTACCATGAGGTGCAAGCATAGTCGTAGTACCCTTGTGTCCTGTTTGTGCACTTGCAGTATACCTTAGACCAGGGGTCAGCAACCTTTACTATCAAAAGAGCCACTTTTCCCCCCTCCCACAAAATAAAATGCTCAGGGAGCCGCACAACCTATTTACCCTTAAAATGAAGATAACACAGTGTATAACGTTTTATAACATTTATATTTACATTTAGTCATTTAGTCATTTAGCTGACGCTTTTATCCAAAGCGACTTACATGTTCTGTACGACAAGACATCAGGAAGGGCACAACTCTATCAGCTGAGCAATAATGTTCATCAAAGTGTTGAGTGCTACTATTGAAGATATAATGCTTGTTTGCAAAGTTTGCTGGAGCCACTTCATCCAGAACGGCACACCCCGGTCAGAGAGCGGACGCAGACACAGAGAACAGTCCTTTCGTATTTATTAAGGATTCTGTTGAGCGATATCTCAAGAATGCTTCCATCCAGGTCGTAGGGCTGGATGGAGCAATCAAAGATTGAGTGAGTGGTGTTCTGCAACAGATAAGCAGAACACACAATAATTAACAGAGGTACATGCTTATTAATCATAACCTGAACACACAGCAAAATATGCTATCTAGCATATTAGCATTGGCTGCATGGACCAAACATAATGCGCACAACTGAAAGGATGCTATCTAGCATGTTAGCATCGGCCGCATGGACCAAACATAATGCACACAACTGAAAGGATGCTATCTAGCATATTAGCATTGGCTGCATGGACCAAACATAATGCACACAACTGAAAGGATGCTATCTAGCATATTAGCATTGGCCGCATGGACCAAACATAATGCACACAACTGAAAAGATGCTATCTAGCATATTAGCATCGGCCGCATGGACCAACATAACAAGTAAATGGCAGAATGCAATGGCATCCAGAACACACAACTGAAGAGATGCTATAGCATTATTGGCATTAGCATAGCTCAATTAGCAGCATGAATTAACACAACGTAGCAAACCAAATCATAGTCACACATGCATGTCACAGCATCTCAACACATAAGGCAGGCTACATATGACATGTATCTATCATTACCATAGGCACTATATTTGTAGGCTATTGGTGACTTACTTAGTTCATGAACGCACTCTTACTGGGAAAGCAGACAGCAATGGAACACATGGGGGCAAGATGGCCGCTGTATTTAAACCCATTAGGACCCCTGGGCTGTCCAGAGAGATGCCAGACTATAAATAATAGGACCCCTGGGCCATCAAAGAAGTGCCTGACTGGAAATGACAATACACAGCATAACAAATCATGGGGAATTTACAACAGCCGCCCCAAGAATAGCATAGCTATTATGTAAACAGTCAAATTCCCTAAGTGGCTACCGAGGTCTCTGATTGTCGCCATCATTTGCCACAGTCGGGTCGGGAGCGTAGGACACTTGTGGCAGGGAGGCATCCCGCCGCCCCATCAGCAACCTGTTTGGTGTCACATAATGGTGGCTTAAGGGGCCGCAACCGGGCAGGAGGTAAGTCTGCCACCATTGGAGCCACCGGCTCCCACCTCCACTTCCTACATCCTGTGCAGGTCCTCTGATGATGCTTGATGGCCCGTCTTCCCCACAGGACCCAGTACTGGTGCCTGATCTCTGCGAAGACCCTATCGGGCCCTGGGTGGAGTAGGCGGGCATCTACATCCTTGATGAGTTTCGTCACTGCATGGCCAGGATCGAGAACTATGGGGTGGATGTCAGTAGAACAGGAGGTGTCCAGGTGACAAGAGCGTCCACCAATTTGGAGAAGACCCATTGTATGATCCATCTCTGGTGAGAGCGTACTGAGCTTACGAGATTTCTGGCGAATAGCATAGTCAAGGCAAAAGGTAACCCACGTATCACACCCACTGAACCGGAACAGACTGAGGTCCAAACGACACAGAACCACATTGCCCAGCATATTGTTGGCCAATGTGCAATCGATAGGAAACAAATTGGACGACATCAGAGCAAGGATCCAATTCCAGAGGGACATTCGGGATTGTAACGTCCTCTGTTTCACAGAAACTTGGCTGAGTCCAGATGTCCCGAACCACGCAATAGAACCGGCAGACCATTTCTTCGTTCTCCGCAAAGACCGGACGGCAGAAGAGTCATTAAAGAAGAAAGGAGGCGGCATTGCCTTCATGATAAACAAGGAGTGGTGCGATGTAGGCAACACAAAGGAAATGTCTAACCACTGCTCCCCAGACCTGGAGTTTATCACGATAAAATGTCGACCCTTCTTCCTCCCAAGAGAGTTAACGTCCATCATCCTCATCGGAGTGTACATTCCACCACACGCGAACACTGAGGTCGCACTTTCAAAACTTCACGACGAGGTAAACAAACTCCAGGCAGCTAACGTTGACGCGGCCATTTTGGTCTTGGGGGATTTCAACAGCGCGCGTCTTAAAAAGGTGCTGCCGAATTTCTATCAGCATGTGACCTGTCCCACCAGAGGCGAGAACATATTAGACCATGTATACTCGCAATTTAAGAATGGGTACAAGTCACAGGCTCTTAGTCCATTCGGTAAAAGCGATCACGCTGCAATTTTTCTTTTGCCTAAGTACAAACAGAGTCTCAAGCGAACGCCGGTGGTCTCGCGAGAGGTTAAGCGTTGGGCCGTGACGTCAGTGGAGTCACTCCAAGCAGTGCTGGGAAGCACAGAATGGAGTGTATTCCGTGATAACACAGCCAATATTAACGAATACACCGAAACGGTGATTGACTATGTCTGTACTCAGGTAGAAGTAATAATCCCCACCACCAAAATTAATATCTACCCAAATCAAAAGCCCTGGGTAGACAAATCCGTCCGTGAGGCTCTGAAAGTGCGCACATCAGCATACAACACCGGGCTGGTGACAGGCAACATGGAAGAACACAAGATGGCAAGATACAACGTCAGGAGAGCAGTAATAGAGGCAAAACGGCGTTACAGGGATAAAGTTGAACTTCAGTTTGAACAGGCTGACTCTAGAGGCATGTGGCAGGGCCTCAGAACAATGACAGACTACAAAGGAACCCCCCTCAAACTGAACAGTGACATCTCCTTAGCAAATGATCTCAACTCCTTCTATGCGAGGTTTGAGGCTGTGAATAACAACACCAGCCTACAAACCACGGCAATGGGGGGGGGGGGGGTCTGCTGATGGAGACTCAGTGTTCAGGGTAACAGAGCATGAGGTGAGACGGATCTTTAAAAAAGTGGATATCAGGAAGGCAGCAGGACCGGACGGCATCCCCGGCCGCGTCCTAAAAGTCTGTGCCGACCAACTGGCCCCGGTATTCACTGACATCTTCAACCTGTCCTTGGAACAGGCCGTCATCCCCACCTGTCTGAAGAAGTCCACCATCATCCCTGTACCCAAAAAATCTACGCCCGCTTGCCTCAACGACTACCGCCCTGTAGCCCTCACCTCCATAGCCATGAAGTGCTTTGAGAAGCTAGTGAAGGGCTACATCTGTTCCTCCCTCCCCATCAACCTGGACCCTCTGCAATTTGCATATCGCCCCAACAGGTCCACGGAGGACGCCATAGCCCATGTGCTGCACACAGCAGCATCACATCTGGACAAGAGGAAGGGGAACTATGTGAGAATGCTGTTCATCGACTACAGCTCAGCATTCAATACCATAGTCCCCTCCAAACTCATAGCCAAGCTCAGGGACCTGGGCTTGAACTATGACCTGTGCCAGTGGGTCCTGGACTTCCTGACGGGCAGACCCCAGGTGGTAAGAGCCGGCAACTGCACCTCCTCATCCATCACGCTCAACATAGGGGCCCCCCAGGGCTGTGTTCTGAGCCCCCTCCTCTACTCCCTGTACACACATGACTGCGTAGCACAGCGGAACAACAACACCATCATCAAATTTGCTGATGACACAGTAGTGGTGGGCCTGATCTCTGCCAACGACGAAAGGGCCTACCTGGAAGAGGTAGAGAACCTGTCACAGTGGTGTCAGGAGAACTGCCTCTCCCTGAACGTCAGCAAAACAAAAGAGATGATTGTGGACTTCAGGAGGTCGGGGGTCAAGGACTACAGCCCCCTCAGCATCGACGGGGCACCAGTTGAGAGAGTGAACAGTTTCAAGTACCTCGGAGCCCACATATCCGAGGACTTGACATGGACCACACACATTGACAGTGTTGTGAAGAAGGCACGACAACGCCTCTACTTCCTCAGGCGCCTAAGGAAGTTCCAAGTCAGTCAGAAGATCCTTAGGAACTTCTACTCATGTACAATAGAGAGCATCCTGACCGGCAACATCACCTCCTGGTTTGGGAATAGCACTGCACAAGACCGTAGCAGACTACAAAGAGTGACACGTTCAGCCGAACGCACAATTAGAGGGGGGCTTCCCACCCTCCAGAACATTTACAACAAGCGGTGCAAGGGGAAGGCTAAGAGAATTATTAAGGACTCGAGCCACCCGAACAACTGCCTCTTTGAACTGCTGCCGTCAGGCAAGCGATACCGGAGTCTTATGGCGAGCACAGAAAGACTCAGAAGGAGCTTCTATCCCCAGGCCATCAGGCTGCTAAACGAACAATAATCGCTAAACGAACAATAATCACTATGCAACAACCATCAAATGCACACAGCACACACACCCACAAGCACACACTCACTCAAACAAACAACACACTGCAGCACCCACTCTCCACACTTTAGATCACACAAACACACTTACACTTTATATTTATTGATAAAGGATTTGCACTACAACTCGTACACCTACTGTGAATTGTACCTAAACTGCACCTCGTCCATTTATGCCTTGCACTATATAGTATTGTATATTAGTACACTGCACAGTATTGTATATTGTATGGTAACTACGTCTACGAACATTGTACATATGTCTAAACTGAACACTGTGACCTCTTTTTTTACTTCTAATTTTTACTATGTTTTTATTTCATACTTATCTTGTCATGCACAGTCTCTGGAGCGCAACAGTAAGAAGCATTTTGTACAAAAGTATTCTGTACTTCTGTATGACAACTATTAAAGAAACTTGAAACTTGAAACTTGAAGATAAATTCGACCATATTGTTATACACGTCGGAAATAATGACTGTAGGATGAAAGTCTCTGAGGTCACAAAGATCAACATAGTTAGGCTTTCTGACCTCGCCAGAAAGATGAGTCGGCATCGAGTAATCTTCTCTGGCCCCCTGCCTGTAAACCGGCATGATGATGAGTTCGTGAGTAGGACAGCTTCTCTACACCGATGGCTGGAAAAATACTGTAAAGAACAGGGCTTAGGGTTCGTGGATAATTGGTCCTCTTTCTGGGGGCGCCCTGGCTTGCTGAGAAAGGACGGCGTGCATCCTAACATGCAAGGCGCCTCTCTCTTATCTCGCAATATAGACAAGATTATAGCTTCGGGCTGACAGCCACCCCACAAGCATGCCAGGGTGCAGGCTCTTAGCGAGCCTGCTAGTCATGCTAAACTGATGGACCCTGCCAATCCTTATACCTTTCTTGCTCGGTCCCTCCTCCACCAGGCTCCCCACTCCTCTCTTTCTATCTCTACCCCTAAACCTGTATACCCAATCAAAACTAGAATATCCCGTTACGCTCCGCTTTACCCAGCTCGCCCTTGTGCGATAAACCATGCCAACTTAATTGCGATTAAACCTACCCGCATGGCTGAAAACCGCGCTGCTAAGTATACAGAGAGTGTGAAGGTTGGCCTTATCAACATCCGCTCTCTGCCAACCAAAGCTCTTTTGGTAAATGAACTGATAACAGACCATAGTCTCGACCTATTTGGCCTCACTGAGACATGGCTTAAACCTAATGATTTTCTGCCCTTAAACGAGGCCTCACCCCCTAATTTTAGTAGCTCCCACATCGCA
Organism: Notolepis coatsorum; assembly: GCF_963971535.1. Classification (NCBI taxonomy): domain Eukaryota; kingdom Metazoa; phylum Chordata; class Actinopteri; order Aulopiformes; family Paralepididae; genus Notolepis; species Notolepis coatsorum. Next base: position 62,848,720 of record NC_140181.1, read on the forward strand.
CGCACCTCCAAGAAAGGAGGCGGAGTTGCTCTAATTTATGACTCTAAGCACAACTTTACATCCGACGCAAACTGTAAGTTTTCCTCGTTTGAGGTGCTCCTGTTGCATCCCTCTCCACCCAACAGAAAGTGTGGCGGTCTGATTCCTACCTCCACTGCATCCTTTGTAATGGCTGTCCTATACCGCCCCCCAGGCCCTTACACCCTCTTCCTAGATGAATTTTCAACTTTCATCTCTGAGCTTGTTATGCGCTCAGATAACATTTTAATTGTTGGTGATTTTAACATTCATTCCAATAAAACTCTAGATCCCCTAAATAAGGCTTTTACCGACATCATTGACTCTGTCGGTCTCATTCAAATCGTTGACCAACCCACTCACAGTGGTGGGAACACCCTTGACCTAGTCCTAGCCCGCGGTCTCACTGTGTCAAATTTGACCGTCTCCCCCTATGTTCCTGCTCTCTCAGACCACTACCTCATCAAATTTCAAATTGATCTGACGGTTTCTCGCCCAGACAGTGTAGAATCCTACATGAGCCGTCGTATTAACGCCTCAACTGTCCCAATTCTAGTTAACTGCCTACCAGACACCCTCTCTCCCTTCCTCTCTTACTCTGGCCCCCTTGATCTCTTTACAGACAAACTTAATGCCGCCCTTCGTAGCACCCTCGACATTGTCGCTCCCCTTAAACCTAAAATTAAACGTGCTCCGCAAAAACTAACTCCCTGGTTTACAGAGGAAACGCGCTCCTTTAAAAAGGCTTGTCGCAAACTTGAACATAAATGGCGTTCGACCAAACTCGAAGTATTCCGCCTCGCCTGGAATGATAGTTTACGTAACTACAAAAAGGCACTCTCACTTGCCAAAACCTCTTATTTTTCCAGGCTCATAAATGAAAACAAAAACAACTCAAAGTTTCTGTTTGACACAGTTGCAAAACTTACGCAGAAACAACCAAGTGCCCTAAACCATGCGTTCTCGGCTAACGAATTCATGACATTTTTTACCAAGAAAATTGACCTCATTAGAGATGAAATTGTTGCTTTACTCAACAATCAGAGTCCCTCCCAACCTTTGACGGGCATTCCCCCTGACTTTGATTCCAGTCATACGCTATGCTGCCTTGAAAACGTCTCACTTAGTGCCCTCTCTAAACTGGTTGGCGCGGCTAAACCTTCAACCTGTCTGTTTGACCCTCTCCCAGCAACTCTCATCAAAAAACTCTTCCCAACTCTAGGCCCTGCCCTACTCAATATCTTCAACACCTCTTTGTCTACTGGCGTGGTGCCCCTGGCCTTTAAATCAGCCGTCATTAAACCATTACTTAAAAAACCGAACCTCGACCCTCTAATCTTGAAAAATTACAGACCTATCTCCAATCTCCCATTCCTATCCAAAGTGTTAGAACGGATCGTCGCAACGCAACTTACTGACCATTTATCAAACAATAATCTTAATGAATCATTTCAATCTGGCTTTAGAGCCTTACACTCCACCGAAACGGCGGTTACCAAAGTCACAAATGACTTACTGCTCTCTCTTGACTCAAACCTCACCTCTGTGCTCTTATTGCTTGATCTCAGTGCAGCCTTTGACACTATCGATCACTCGATTCTTCTAGGTCGGCTTGAGAACCATGTTGGCATTCGGGGTCTCGCACTAGCTTGGTTTAAATCCTATTTAACTGATAGAACACACTGCGTGGTCTATAATGATTTAACATCTGAGACCCTCCCAGTGCAATGTGGTGTCCCACAAGGCTCTGTCCTGGGCCCTTTGCTATTTTCGATTTACATGCTACCCCTCGGCGATATCATACGCAAATTTGGCATAAACTTTCATTTTTACGCTGATGACACCCAATTATATATACCTATTAAGCCAAATGATTCCTCCCAACTACAAAACCTTGAGGCCTGCTTGCTTGCCGTCAAAAAATGGATGTCGCAAAACTTTCTACTCCTTAATGCAGATAAAACTGAGATGTTAATTGTTGGCCCCCCAAACCACAGAGGCCTGTTTCAGGACATCTCCCTCAACTTTGATACCTGTCATGTATCCCAGAGCTCCACCATAAAAAACCTCTGAGTCATTTCTGATTCCTCCCTCTCATTTAATGCACATATAAAAAATGTCACCAAAATTGCATTCTTCCATCTTCGTAATATCGCAAAAATACGCCCCATTTTAACTCTGGCTGATGCTGAAACCCTGATTCATGCTTTTGTCTCATCACGTCTGGACTACTGTAATGCACTTTTTTCAGGCTTACCTAATTCAAGCATCAAAAATCTTCAACTCGTGCAAAATGCGGCTGCACGGATACTAACTAGAACTAGAAAATTTGATCACATCACACCAGTTTTGTCCGCCCTACATTGGCTTCCTATCCAAGCCCGCTCTGACTTTAAAGTGCTACTCCTCACCTACAAAATTTTAAATGGGCTTGCACCGCTCTATCTATCTGATCTCATCTCCCGATACTCGCCCGCTCGTGCTCTGCGCTCACAAAATGCGGGGCTTCTATCGACCCCTAGGGTTAAAAAGAAATCCGCCGGCCACAGAGCCTTTGCCTACCGCGCTCCCTACCTGTGGAACAAATTACCTGCCGTCATCAGGGGCGCCTGCTCTGTCGAAGCTTTTAAATCCCTGCTTAAGACTCATCTTTTCTCTCTCTCCTTCAACCTACCTTGATCTCACCTGGTCGGGGACTGACCTTTAGATTAATCTGTGTAGTTTAGTTATGGTACAGGGTACTACATGGTACCACTGGGTAGTTTACTATAGGGTAGTTTAGTTAGGGTACAGGGTACTACATGGTACCACAGAGTACTACTTGGTACTGCATGGCATTACAGGGTACTACATGGCTTACATAGCTCTACATGGCACTACATGGAACTACAAGGCACCACAGGGTACTACATGGCACTACAGGGTACTACAGGATACTACGGGGTACTACATGGCACTATGGGGTACTATAGGGTACTACATGGCACTACGGGGTACTACATGGCACTACAGGGTACTACATGTCTGCTCCTTTGCAGCACCACAAACATGGGAACTCTCTAACTCTTCCCCCCCCCCCCTCTCCCCCCCCCCCCCCCCCTCCCTCCCCCTTCTCTCTGAGTACCCGTCTCCTGGCGCTGACCAAGGTGATGGATGCCTCGGGGTCTTGGCCAAGCTTGTAGTGACTGCTCTACATGCACCTCCGAGGCATTGGATCAGTTATTCACCGCCGTCTGTCCGTGGTCCTGTCAACTGATTAACAGACTGTTAACAGATTAACAGTCAACGCGGTTTCATTGCTGGGTTAAGTACTTCTATTCTATTCACATAATACGCTTACTTCATATATCTACTCCATTCACATATATGCCTACCACTTGTATCTATTGCTATGTCCGCCTACTACAATCTCATGAGCTGTCTAACGCCTGTCCCGTCTCCCTGTCTTCCTATGACTTGCTGTCCTGGAGTGTTGACCGGAGTGTTGGACGTCCCGTGACGAAGGCCGGGAGATTGCGACCCCCTCTGCGTGCCCCCCTGTCTCCGGAGGTCTCGTAGTGGTGACCGGAGTGCCGGATGTCCCGCGATGATGTCGGGGAGTTCGCGACCCTCTCTGCGCCACCCCCCTTCCCCCTGTCTCCGGCTGTCCCTGAGCAACGACCGGAGTGTTGAATGTCCCGTGACTAAGACGGGGAGGACGTGACCCTCTTGCGCCGCCCCTGTGCCTCAAATAGATCCGCTATCAACTCTATCTTTAATCTTTCAAAATGTTCAGTTGCTATTGCATGCACTCATCTGTGTTTCACCACACACATGAGTGCATGCTTACCAACTGTCCGTCTGCAACACTACTATCACCGACATCTAAGAAGGGAGATCCCCCCTTGAACGGCCCTTCTAAGGTTTCTCTCCTCCACATTGCCTGTGGAGCTTTTTTTCCCTATTGTTAGGTTTTAGTGAGTTTTTCCTTACCTTCGCGTGGGGTATGTCTGGGAGTGCTTGCATTCTTTCATTTATTTGCATTCATCTAAAAAATGTTTGGACCCTATGGTGTTCTTGTTCTGTTCTTGACTTATTGTTATGTTGTCTTCTTGACTTGTTTAAAGAAGACCTGTACGGCCCATGGGGACATTAACGTGTGTTGTTGGGCCCTATAAATAAATTTGATTTGATTTGATTTGATTTACTACTGGGCAGTACTGGGTTTCCAGCTCTGAGACACTTAAATCCCTCTGGGAAGCAGTCCGCCTGGCTGGTCTTCAGCAGGAAGACTTCGGTGTCATGCAGGTTAGGTTGAGGTAAGGAGGAGTCGGCCGCCGCCCCGTGATGGGTGAACCATGACTCGTCAGACTCATTTACCGCTTCTTCACCCAGCTTGGCAACACATCCTCCATCGAGCTTTTTGATCTCTGCTCCAGTGATTTGAGCCTTAGCTGAATCTCCTACCAGTCTTTGCTCTGTGTTACGGGGCATTGGCATGACTGCTTTGGCAGTGGCTTTCAGTGGTGGCGCGTCCTTTGCGCGGAGCAGAGGCATGGCGTATCGGAGTGTGTCACCAACCTTCACCCTCTCAGTGCGTGCTTCCAGGATGCCCACAGTCTCGTGGTCCAGACGGGCCCTTACTGCTAGCTTTCCACTTCTAAATGGAAGCACATCAAGCTGCCAGAGACGTTCAACGTGTTGATAGAGGTCGTCCGGTGCAGACTTGAGAGAGGTAAAGTAGCATGAAGTAGCCTGTGACGCAAGACCATCTGGGCCTTGGAGTGCCCAGCCGAGCGCTGTGTGGACTGCTGCGGGTCCACCTTTGGGGCCGAATCTGATGGGTTCTTGGGATGTGATCAGATGGGTGCAGTCTGCACCAATTAGCAGTAGTGGATGCATTTGACTGAAGTCCTGCAATGGGAGCCCCCTCAGGTGGCGATAGCGTTCCTGAAGCGCAGTCACAGGGTAAGACTGCTCGGACAGGGCTAATCGACCTGCTGTGAAGGCGCCCTTCACCAGGTGCTGTTCAGAAGGATGAGTCAGGGAGGCCACATGGAAATCTACAGACTTGCCAGTGAGGCGAGCCACGTCCTGGCGAATCGTCCGCAGTGCGAGGGACTCCACTTCGCCTTTAAGGTCCAGGTGTCGAGCTGCAGCAGGCAGTATTATCGTGCGTTCAGCTCCATCGTCTAGGATCGCATAAGTGTGCAGTGACTTGCTCCCGTTAGTAATGACGATTGGTACCACCTTAAGGTACACCTTCCCTCCTTGTTTGGAGTTGGAGAGCGAGGCACCATCCTTTGGTGTGATGAGGTAGGCACGGGGACCCGGCTTGGCGATGGCGTGGAGAACTCTGAGGTGGACCTCCTGGCACTCACTGCATGGTTTCCTCAAGGTGCAGGCATCTTGCTCATGGCTGGTACGACCGCAATTACGACAACGTTTGCCATTTGCTATCCACTTCTCAACCTTTCCCGGCGAGCATTGGACAATGTCTGGACACTGCGATAGGTAGTGCTCGGCACTCCTACAGAAGAGACACATCCTCTTGAACTTCTGCTTCTTGGCTTCTGATTGAGATGTCTCAGCAGGCTGGTGGCTGTCTTGTTTAGGCTTGGCGGAGCCATAATAAACGGAGAAAGGCTGGTTGCAAGGTCTGGGTGGGGGAACTTGCTTGTCTCTGTTAGAGAACTGTGTCCCTTCCATCCGATGGCGCTGTGCCATTCTCTCTGACAGTCTTTGAGCTTCAGCCTTTACCCTGAGCCAGTCGGCGAGGTCTCGAAGGTCGTACGGGTTTAGGCTGGTCGTGTCGAGGCGACCTCGAGCCTGTAGGTGCTCCACAAAGCCATCTCTCACTTGCGTAGGGAGTTTACACAGGAGCCGGTCCACATGGCCGGTCGACCTGACTTCCATCCCGTTAGGTCCTTCCAGTGATGTGAGCATTCCCACTAGCAAGTCGACGCTAAGGGCGAAGCTCTGGAAGGCTTTGGTATCTCCTGATTTGAGATCAGGAGCGTTCAGTAGTGCGGCAATCTCGCTTTGTGCAAGCTGATATGGCTGTCCGTATTGCTGCTGCAAGGCCTGCATGGCGGCGGTGTAGGGTTGCGCATAATGCCTGCAGGACTGGGCTATCAGCTTAGCCTCATCTAGAACCAGCTGCTCCATAAGTACACGGTACTTGTAGTGCTCAGAAAGTTCAGTGTGGGCATCGAGTAGGTGGTCCAGCGCCATCTTAAGGTCCGTGAACTCTCTCTCGCTGTCATGGACCAGGTTAGGCAGTTTAGGTACAGGGACTGGCTGCCTGGGAGGCTGGAGAGCGTATGGATCCTGTAGTGCTGTGTACTGGGCCTGACGGACATACTGGACCGGTGGAACTGCTACATGATAATAGGGTGCTGGACCGGGTGTTGGATGCACAAGCTGATAGGCTGGCTGAGTCGATGCAGCAGGCTGAGGCTGATACACTGGTTGTGGATGGTGGCTCAGTTGGTGCAGCAATGGTTGATACATATGCTGAGCAGGGATGGCTTGTGGAGGCTGACATGCTGGTTGTTGATGGCTCTGCTGGTACGGCAGTGCTTGATGCAATTGCTGAGCAGTGTTGATTGGTGGAGGCAGATATGATGATCGTTGATGGTGGCTCAGCTGGTGCGGCAGCGCTTGATACGCTTGCTGAGCAGGGAATACTGGTGGAGGCTGATATGCCCTCGCTGCTGCGACAGCGGTTGTGAATGGTGAAGGCGGCGCTGTCCAGGAGGGTAGTTGATAGGTAGACTGCTGAGGTGCACCTGCTGTATGTTGGCCCACTGGCTGGAGAGCAGCTGCAGTGGGTAACCATCGTGCAGGGTAGAGTGCTGTTGCAGTCTGAGGTTGATAATTAGGCTGTGCAGGCGTAGCTGTAGTATATTGATGCACTTGATATGCAGATCTCATTGGCGTAAGCTCATACCGGGTCTGTGCGGCCGCTGGTGTGCTGCCATGCCTGCTCCTCACCATTGATGACACAGGCTGGTTTGACCGGTAGGTAGGCTGGTAACTTGGTACCGTTGGCATTTGCTGGCCCACGTGACCCACTGCTTGCATCACCTGGAAGTCAGACTGTGGCATGACCAGACTCATCGCGGTGGGGGCTGGGGGCCTCGGAGCAGCCCCGAACAGCGGTGCGGAGGTTACTGTCGGCGGTAGAGACTGAGTCGACATGTAGGCTTGCTGCCTTTGGCCCGGTGTACAGGTTGTGGCTTGAGACTGTAACGTTGCAGTTGTTGGGCACAGCAGCGGTATTAGTGGCAGCGAGCTCGACCATGGTGAGCGGTTGGGTGGGACGCTCAGACTATGATGTGACAATGGTGGTGGAAGGCGTAGGGGCACGGTAGAGCAAGGTCCTCTTGCGTCAGAGGTGCCACCTGTTAGGCTCCGACTGTGGTGGCTCTGCTCTGATGGGGATGGCGATGTGAGCCCCACACACACTTCCCGCTGGTCAGGCCGGGTGTTAGCATACGGTGATAGGTCCCAGTGTCGCGTCTGATCGACTGCTCCCGGCAATGAGAGGCAGGGAGGGGGCCCGAGCGCAGTGTGGAGCTGGTTACCTGTAGCTGCAAACTCGGTCTGCAGGCTGAGTGACCGCAGCTGCTGTGCGGTGGCACCTTCGCTGTCATCTGGTAGAGACGGTGCAGTATTAGGCATGAGGGACTGTGGTAAACTAACCAGATAGCCTTGCAGGTGTGCTGGAAGCTGTCGCAGCCTTCCTCCTCGTCTTCCATTTTCATCTGCTGCTGTTCTCTGTGTGTCCATGGCGCCGTCGTGGGTGAAGTTCTCCGGCTTGAAGGACCAATATTGAAGATATAATGCTTGTTTGCAAAGTTTGCTGGAGCCACTTCATCCAGAACGGCACACCCCGGTCAGAGAGCGGACGCAGACACAGAGAACAGTCCTTTCGTATTTATTAAGGATTCTGTTGAGCGATATCTCAAGAATGCTTCCATCCAGGTCGTAGGGCTGGATGGAGCAATCAAAGATTGAGTGAGTGGTGTTCTGCAACAGATAAGCAGAACACACAATAATTAACAGAGGTACATGCTTATTAATCATAACCTGAACACACAGCAAAATATGCTATCTAGCATATTAGCATTGGCTGCATGGACCAAACATAATGCGCACAACTGAAAGGATGCTATCTAGCATGTTAGCATCGGCCGCATGGACCAAACATAATGCACACAACTGAAAGGATGCTATCTAGCATATTAGCATTGGCTGCATGGACCAAACATAATGCACACAACTGAAAGGATGCTATCTAGCATATTAGCATTGGCCGCATGGACCAAACATAATGCACACAACTGAAAAGATGCTATCTAGCATATTAGCATCAGCCGCATGGACCAACATAACAAGTAAATGGCAGAATGCAATGGCATCCAGAACACACAACTGAAGAGATGCTATAGCATTATTGGCATTAGCATAGCTCAATTAGCAGCATGAATTAACACAACGTAGCAAACCAAATCATAGTCACACATGCATGTCACAGCATCTCAACACATAAGGCAGGCTACATATGACATGTATCTATCATTACCATAGGCACTATATTTGTAGGCTATTGGTGACTTACTTAGTTCATGAACGCACTCTTACTGGGAAAGCAGACAGCAATGGAACACATGGGGGCAAGATGGCCGCTGTATTTAAACCCATTAGGACCCCTGGGCTGTCCAGAGAGATGCCAGACTATAAATAATAGGACCCCTGGGCCATCAAAGAAGTGCCTGACTGGAAATGACAATACACAGCATAACAAATGATGGGGAATTTACAACAGCTACAGTGTAGGTTAGTTTATTAGGACAAGTGCATGACAGTACGGTTAGTTAGGGTTAGATTATTATTATTATTTTTTTTTATTCAGATAATGGTTGAAGAAGTGCGTCTTTAGTCGACGGCGAAAGATTAGACGTGTTTCGGCTGTCCTAACTGGGGTGGGTAGTTCATTCCACCATTGTGGGGCAAGGACTGAGAATAGGCGACTTCTCTTTGATGACCCTCCCGGAGCTTGGATAGGAGTAGGTCTGAGGCGGCCAGAAGATGCAGAGCGTAGGGGTCTTGAGGGTGTGTAGTTAGAGACCATTGACCGGAGGTAGGCGGGAGCAGTTCCCTTTGCCGCACGGTATGCTAGGTAGAGGGCCTTGAAGCGGATTCGTGCAGCAATGGGGAGCCAGTGCAGGTCCCTAAGAAGTGGGGTGACATGGGCCGACTTTGGTAGATTTGAGATCAGGCGGGCCGCTGCGTTCTGAATGAGTTGAAGAGGCTTAGTGGCAGTGGCCGGGAGGCCAGCGAGCAGTGCGTTGCAGTAGTCGAGGCGGGAGATGACTGTTGATTGGACAAGGAGTTGGGTGGCTTCTTTTGTCAGGAAGGGGCGGATCCTTCTGACGTTGCTCAGGAGGAATCGGCAGGTTCTGGTTGTCGCTGCGATGTGAGCAGAGAAGTTCAACTGGTCGTCGAGGACAACACCAAGGTTCTTGGCGGTCGGGGACGCGGTCACAGCTGCATTCTCGACTGTGATGGAAAGGTCGGTCAGGGCGGAGGATTTGGCCGGCAGGTGGAGCAATTCTGTTTTGCTTAGGTTCAGTTTGAGGTGGTTGGTCGTCATCCAGGCGGAGATGTCGGACAGACAGGCCGAGATACGCTCAGAGACGTGGATATCTGAGGGAGGGAAGGAGAGGAAGAGTTGAGTATCGTCGGCATATATAAAACCCCAAGCATACCCCACATTTAGCATAAAACTCCTGACAATTGCATACCCAAAGTAATTTGCGATTTATTATACTTTATACTTATAGCACACAGTTTGTTGCATTAATGGAATTATAAAGCAACAACAATTTAAATTTTGACTTTTTATTGCTGTTTTTACCTGTTATAACAAAGGAAAACCTCAAACTCTTATGAAGAGGAGAAAAAATACTGGCTGTGTAGACCTATTTTTAAATAAAACACAGAAGAGGAGACAAAACACTGGTGTCTGTAGACCGACTTTGAAATAAAATCCTGAACTATTCAGGTATATTTGAGTCCTTCCCTTATTTGTGGAACATTTATAAAATAAAAAGTAGTCCAATTTGAAAAAAGACTACCATGTGTAGACCTACTTTGAAATAAAACACAGAAAAGGAGAAAAAACACTGGCATCTGTAGACCTACTTTGAAATAAAACCCTGAACTATGCAGCTCTATTTGAGTCCTTCCCTTATTTGTGGAAAATCTATAAAATAAAAAGTAAGTCTTTCGTTGTTCGCAAATTTCGCACCACATATCAGGAATACAGGTAAGCCTGCATCATTAGTCGTGAAAGCAAATTAATCTGTCCACGCTGAATTAAACCCTCTATTTTCCTCAGACTTTCCTTTTTTTGGATTCATCCATGGTTAGCTTACTGGGGGGTCGGAAACTCAAGATTAGCCACTTGCAGACGGCAGGGAGAGGCGCGGGTGTGTGACGTACTGTATATTTTAGTTGATGAAATATTTTTATTGACTAAATATTTTAGTTGATGGAATATTTTTAAATGTCAGTGTCACAGTATGACATCGATCTCCAAAATAAGAGAGAAAAAGAAAAAAAAACTGATTGGCTAAAGAGCCGCATGCGGCGCCGGAGCCGCAGGTTGCCGACCCCTGCCTTTGACGCACACAGGACCTCAGGGCACAGGACCTCAGGACCTCAGGGCCATAGATATATATATATATCTATGCTCAGGGCTACCAGTCAACTATTTGTTAAATAAAAGTAATCCAATTATGCCCCCTAGTGGTGTAAATCCATATAACATATAGCCTGCACCAAAAGAGCAGTCCGGTCACATTTCAACAAGGCTTCCATTTGCCATCCCATAGATAGACGGCATAGAACATAGATATCTATATAGAACACTAGATAGCTTAAGGCGGAGTCACCAGCGTCACTGAACCGCCGCCATCTTGCCAGGGGCAGCCTTGAGTGAGAGTGAGTGAGCTGCACAGACAAAAATACTCATAACTCGCTGAAATATTGACGGATTTACAAACGGGTTGGTTTGCTATAAACATCAAAGATGTAGTTATGATACTGCATACTTATATATAAATTTAGATTAAGATGTTTTTTTTTACAAACCGCTTGAATCATAGCCACGTTAATAATGCTTGTAATAAACCAAACCGTTTGTAAATCCGTCAATATTTCAGCGAGTTATGAGTATTTTTGTCTGTGCAGCTCACTCACTCTCACTCAAGGCTGCCCCTGGCAAGATGGCGGCGGTTCAGTGACGTCGCTCTCCATTGGCCGGCAGCGCGGGCAAGCTATCTAATGTTCTATATATATATCTATGGCATAGAGCCCCATTGTGAACCCGGAAATTTCGGAACCACCAACGTTTTATGATGGATATGGATAACGCGGGTCGCGTGAAGCTGAACGCAAGTGCGTTACCTTAAGTGTTTACGCGTACGGCGTCCCCAGCATTCAGAAACTGCCGGATGCTAAGTTGTAAATGTTGGGCAACTTTTTTTATTTGCATAATTAATTAGCTACATTTGCATAATCGCCTAAATGGGCAAATCTCAGAAACTACTTGATCAATTTCAACAATGTTGGAGTTGTTTTGGGGGTTATTCAGGATGCTGAATCCATTTATGATACGTAAGAGAAGAAAAGTTTCAAATTTGCAATATTTACTGGAATTTACCAAATGTCTACTCATTTTGGTGCCATTATCTATGAATTTTCAGTTTATAAATGTTTCAGACGATGCTGAATTTATGGATCATTTTCATGGAATGTTCAATTGTAAACAGAATGATAATAATAACTTTAATTTGTAGAGCGCCTAGGCGCTTATGCTTGGTTACTGGGGTAACTGCTGCAGTTGAGCTCTGCCATGAGTCCACGTGGCAGCGGAGCAGTTTGCTGCCACAACTAGAAACTATTCTATTGGATTTTTGTATGTGACTGTTACCTTATAAAATGTCCTCAGAACCCCAGTTCCTAGCCTTGACCTAGACTTCAGTGCGCTAATCGTTAACGCAAAACTTCCAAGTGAGTAGTGGCTAATTTGCACCATGATCTCATTCCTACTGTGGCAACGAGCAACTGCAGCTGCAGAAAATACAGACCCCTGATTTTCAAGGATTGTTGTTTCAATGCAAGTACGTTGAGAAAATAGAAAGGGATACACAAACTGTAGTTTTATTACTATCCAATAACAAACACTGAATATAATATGATCACAAGCTGTAGTAAGCTAGCTCTTAGGGTTAACGTTAGCCATCTGATGGTAACTAATGTTAATGCATAGCTAGTTAGCTATGTTAGCAATGTACGTCATGACATGCATGTGTGATTATCACCTGTTATTACCTAGCCTCGCGTCACCAGGCTCTATCCCTCGTCACACAGAGAAGCATCAAGTTTGATTCTAAATATTGTAGAGTATTCATATGGTACTTTTGCTCTACTTAATGTAGAATTGTGTGATAGAAGATCTGAGGTACTGAGGCAGAGAAAGAGACCCAAAAGGTAATGCAAATACCAGTCAAGTTCATGTAGGATACCAATAACATGGGAAATACATGTTTTCATTGGAATAGTGAACAGCCCGTCCGAAATGTACATCCTGGCAATGTATCCATATTGCTCTGTAATGTAGAGTGTGTGGTAGTGCAGAGACGGAGGATACAAATAGTGCATTCTTCTTTTGTTAATTTCAGATTGACATAAGGAAGAAATGCCTATTCAAGCCCTGTGACGGCAAGGACAATGACTTCAAGACAACTGGACCAAAAGGCATTACAGCTTTGCTTCAGAGGAGTGAAGAGCTTGACAATTCAGCTACAACTGAGACTTTATCGAATATCATTGCTACTCATAGTGTGTCAGCCTCAGCCTCTGTAGTTTGTCACAAATCATGTTATAGCTCTAAGTCTAGAAATGCAACCAAACGCAAGCTCAGCTCATCTGATGGTCAGCTAGGGAAACGTATGTCTCGTTCTCATGCCTTTGAGTTTTCTAAACAATGTCTGTTTTGTGGTATCATTTGCGAACCCAAAGACACCAAAAACCCTGATAGATGGAAGCCAGTGAAACAATGCCAGACTGTTGAGAGACCAGGAATGTCATCCTTCAAAAACATCATCTTGTCTAAATGTGATGAGCGCCAGGATCAATGGGCTGAGGAAGTGGCTCTACGGGTAAATGCTGTCCTGGACCTGCATGCAATGCTGTGCAATATTGCAGTGATGATAACAGAGCTCTAAAACTGAAGACCATAAGTGTCTTTGGACCACTACTTGACTCCCCACCTGCGCACCCTGATACAGTGCTTAGTACCATGGCCTACTTAGACACATCACTCAAGCAACTCGGTATGAGCCAAAGCCATATAACGTTTGATATGCAGCTGTATGTGGTCGCTTGCCTCATCAAGTGGAGAGATCCGAAGCAATGGCCTTCAGTGACTCTCAGACCTGGGATGATGCACACACTCATGTCATTCATCGGCTCAAACAGAAAACTGAAGAGAAGAAGCGCATATTGTTATGTTGTGGCCTATATGCTTGAGTAATGTAAATACCTTTCCTTTGTTATTTCTGTTTTATTAAGCTATGTTATTGTATTAAGGAACACAGTTTGACCAGTTTGTTTTTCCAATTTGCTGTGATGTTACAGGTAGTAAATAAAAGAGTGGATGCCCTTCACATCTGAGTCTTTGTCTTGACAACGCAGATCTTTATACACCTGCCTATCTACTGTACTATGACAATATGACATTACCATAGGAACTATTTGGAGTCAGTAGAGATATTGTGAATACATAATGTCTGCTGTCAAAATGTAATAATTTCAGTGTCCTCTAAAACATTCTAATTGACTGAAAATGCACCAAAATTGCACCAAAATGAGTTGAAATTTGGTAAATTCCAGTAAATATAGCAATTTCGAAACTCTTGAGTATCATCAATGGATTCAGCATCCCGAATAACCCCCAAAACCACTCCAACATTGTTGAAATTGATCAAGTAGTTTCTGAGATTTGTCCATTTAGGTGATTATGTAAATGTATGCTAATTATGCAAATATAAAAATTGTCCAACATGTACTACTTAGCATCCGGCAGTTTCTAAGTGCTGGTGACCCATACTATCCATATCCATCATAAAAGTTTGGTGGTTCCAAACATTTTCGGGTTCATTGTGTTGGCAAATAGACTCAGGGCGGGTGGTGTCATAATAAAGTCTAAAAACTCCCGTGATCCCAGTGTTTCAAAACATATAAAAATCTGTGTGTTCACGTTGTTGTAATGTTTAATGTTAGGCCTATCAGATAAATATAATGCTTCATGTAAGCCGGTCAATGGTTATTTATAGCCAAGCAGTGTGGGGTTCACCGTGGTCCCTGTGCTGCCCAAAAGCCAGTAGAAGTTCATCTTTTTAAAATAACAAAAGCATATAATTACAGTCATTTTGGTTTGAGTAGGAATTCTTCCAAGGACCCCATTTTAATATCAGGGCCAGGGACCCCACTTATAGGGCCCCCGACCCCAAGGTTGGAAAATTTGTTTATTTGTCAGGGACAATGCAAAAGAAAGCAGTTTACAATAACAAGATACAGATGCATTGCATGTAGGATTTCTAGCCACGGCTAATTTGCAAACCCTGTCCCAGTTAGGCTTTTCTACTTAAAAGTGGTCATTACATCATTACCAAAAGTACATTAGTTAAAATGAGCACATAAATAGTGACATACTTTACATGATCATATGATAATTACAATAATTACATTACAATAATTAATTTTACATGTGTTGGATATATGTACATGTGTGTGTGTTCCCTCATTCATGGCAATATGTGTGTATTTATATAGGTGTGTGTGTGTGCGTGTGCGTGTGCATGCATGTACTGTAGTCTTATGTAGTAATATGTATGTATGTTTGTCTATATGTATGTGTGTGTCCGTTTGTGTACATGTCCATGTCTGTTCCTCTATCTGTGCACATGTACTGCATGTATGATCAGTGATCAATTATTGCACGTTTGGTTTGGTTTCAGCCAATGTTTCACCTTTACATTAAATGTTTTCATCAAAGGATGATTGACTGAAAGTGGTTTTGCGCTGTGCCAGCCTGCAGTTGCCATGCATTTCTGGATCTCCTAGTGGTGATTTTATTGGTGTTTGTTTTTGTGACATATGGACAAAGTACAGCTTGGGCGAGATTGTTCACGCATTTAAAATCTATTTGACAAAAGAAAACTTGATAAAGCTTTCAAAACTGACAACCTTTTCAGAATTATACAATGGTGCCATTTAATTTGTTTTTGATCCATTATTTTCAGTGCTTGTTTGTATAGTGAAGTGTTGGGCTTGACAGTATGTGAAGCCTGGCTCCATACTGTAACACAATATGATAAATGTGAAAATATTATGGCATGCAGGTATGTAATGTCTTATACCATTCTAAAACAGTTCCAAGTTTGTTTTTACGGTCTTACATAGCTTTTAACATGTTTTTTAAGTTTAAATTGGGAATCCAAAATTATTCTCATTCCGGAACGGATTTACGACAAATTTCCTCTCAGGCCAATTTAAGACATATTAGCGCTAGTAGAGTGATTCCCCAAATGTTCCTGAGATCGGATTTGGCCGTGCAGGCTGAGAGCAGAATTTAAGAGTGCTGAGGAGCACACTTGATTGACTGAACATTTTATTAACTTGATGTTCTCATAGTGATTCCTTCATGTCAACGCTACAGGCCTCCTTGGAATTAATTACTTAATCATAATTAAAATAAATATGACAATATTTGTACGATAAGAAATTACGCATTTGATGTCGGAAAAATAAATAATATGGATGAATCTGATCACAGGGCAGCTGGATTAACCATATCTGAACCAGCTATTTTGGACAAATGTATAATTGAATTACTCAATATTCAAACACAATTGTGAAATGATTGAAAATAATAATTATTTAATGCCTTCTGTGGAATTTGTATTTCTTACATATCTGTTTTAATGATTAATTATACATTTGAAAGAATGCAGGTCAACATGCAATATATCCCATTGTGTTAGGGATCGTGTTGGTAGAGGACCCAATAGCAGAACAGAACAGGTGAGCACAGGCAGATAGGCAGACGAGACGTGGAGCCAGGGGTGAAGTGTAACAAAAATAGCTTTACTTCGAAAAGGAGCAGTAGCAACAAACAAAGGATTCTCCAAAGGACAAGAACAAAACTCAGCAAGGCTGGCAAGAAAAGGATTGCAAAACCTAACTACAAAATAAACACCAACCAAAAACCGAACTGTAAATGCAAAAAACAAGGAAAGTAACGAAACAAACTAACACTGGGAACACTTACTATGAGGCAAAAACTGGATCACGGGAGACAGGGTGAGACAGAGAGCAAAGCAACATCAAACAGCAAATCTCAAACAATGAACCCACAAAAAGGTTAGGAAACACACACCAGATATAGGGGGAACAATTAACACTAGAGAGACAGCAGGGCAATTAGCAAACGAGACGCACATGAGAGGGAAAACAGAACTAACACACAGGGCTACAGGAAAACACAAGGCCAAACACACTGAGGAAATAAACTAGACTAGAACACAATACAACACAGGGCTAGACAAGAACATATGAATATACTGGGAACACACAGAACAAAGACTGAACACTAGACAGAGTAAACATAACAATCAACAAGGGAACAAGAGACAAAGTAGCAGGGGAAGGGCACAGAGAGACATGTAGACATTAAAGATACACCAGTGCACCAGGAGGGTATGCATGAGGGAGATAAGGGGAAGTTCAGATGAATGTCCAGGGAGGTATAGATGGGAAATATCTGTGCAAAGGTGGGGGTAAATGTGGGGGTTGTTGAGGAGTACAGACAGGGGGGAAGGGTCCTAGAATAGGCAGAGGAATATTGTTCATGAGTGGAGGGAGACCATGGGAGAGAATGTGAAAAGGTGGGGGCTCTTGAGGAGTACAGACAGGGGAGAAAAGTCCTGGGAATTGTGGACCCTTACACATTGATTGGTATACAATGGGACAGACCTTTGTTTGATATAGCTATAAACCTGCATTCCTTCGAATATATCATCAATCAATTAAACTGATATTGAAATACACTATATAGCCTATACACCAACACTGAAATGACAGTGGATAAATAAATAAATAAGAACTAAAGCTAATCGCGTGGAAATAGACTGCATTAATATTCCATAAGTCTTGTGTGCGCCAGTATAGCCTACGTGTCTAATGAATGAACAGTATATAGGCTTATATTATTCTAATTACTTGTTTCATTAGGATTTAGTAGATACGATATGCTCTGCCCTACCTACGTACAGTAAGTACAGTACACATATTAAGTCCGCCAGAGTCTGTACTGTATACGGGCAGTGCAGTATATTTGCTGCTCTCCTAATAAAACAAGTCATGATTAGAATAATATAAGCCTATACTGCGTTCATTCATTACGCGCGTAGGCTATACAGTACTGCGCGCGTGCACGCGTGTGTGTGTGCGCGCGCGCACCACAAGCTGTATATATGATGACAATACATTAATCTAATCTCATTTTGATCGGTTGCAAAGCGCTTCCGCATATCGGCAACCATTTTCACACGGCTGCATCGTCAGTTGCATTCTAATGAGCTGGACAGGTGTGTCTAACTATTGACTTTTTGCGATTTCATCTGCACACTTCCCTATTGGCTGCCTTATAAGGAGCTTCGGACGGGGACGCGCGTTCATGTTTCAGAGCGGTGAAATTCCTCATCGCGGCATCTCAGCTGAGACAGTTTGAGTCATTAAGACATCTTCCCCAGGATATGGAGGGAGTTTGGGTGGAAAAACATAATTAGATTCTTTATAACACCAGAAATACAGGGCAATTACATGCCAACACAAAAGCCATGTTGGAGAAAATGTGGGCAAGAAGTAGCGAACCACACACACATATTCTGGGAATGTCAGAAAATAAGAAACTATTGGAAAGAGATAGGAGAGATAATAAATGAAATAGTAGGATATGAAATACCCCAGACAGGTCTAGTACTATAGGGAACTTGTCACAGAAAGACATTCAGGGAGAAGACAAATATTTGATTAAGATACTATTAGTAGCAGCCAAGAAAGCATTGACTAAACTGTGGTACAGGGTAGAAGGCACCGACGAAGGAACAATGGACAGAGATAATAGAGGGGATACAGGAAATGGAGAGAATCACGCATATGCTGAGGCTGCAAGAGGAGAAATTTGAATCAAAATGGGAAAAGTGGGAGGAATATAGGAAGAAAAGGAACGACATCACAGAAGAATGAAAAGGAAACAAGAAAATAAATGGAAATGTAAATAAACAATGTAAAAATAGAATGGGCCGAAGGACCCATGTCACCCTTTTTTCTTTTCTCATTTTTGTCTATTTGTTTTTTATTTTTATTTGTTTTTGATATTATGTCTTTATAGTTTTGTATGTTGAAGTGTATTGTCTATGTTGAAAATAAAAATTAAAGTTAAAAAAATTAAAAATACATCTTCCCCACACATTGGGGACTCAGAGTGAACTTGTCGTAGATTCTGTCTCAGTCGGTTCCAAGATAAGTCTTCCAAGAGAACTCTTTGGAAACTATTTGGGAATGAGACCCATTGACTTTGTCTATTCCCTCTTGATCTATTCTAATTATATAAGCTTATCTTTTACACATCGGATCGGCACAGTCTTTTTTTGGGGGGGGGGGGGGGGGGTATTTTCATGCTTTATTGATAGGACAGTCAGAGAAAGAAATCAGTAGAAGAGATGGGGGAGGACATGCAACACATGTCCTGGGCCGGATTCGAACCCAGGATGTTGCTATTACTGAGCATGCGCCACCGGGTTAGATGATTATTTTTAAGCCATTGGGATACACCCTCCATTTCATTTGTTAGTGTCTCTGCTGCTACATAAGGGGATTTAGCTGATACATAAGCGATAGTATCATCAGCATACAACATCAGCATTTTGATAAATCATTCATTAATGTATAAGCTGAAAAGCAGAGGCCCCAGGATCAAGAAAAACACCAGTGAACACATCCTTTAGTGTGGTTTTCTCACTCAGGGTGGAATAAACACAATGCATCTTTCATCAGGGAGCTCTCCAGAGATCAACCTTTCATCTTGACTCATTGGTGTTCTTCTTAAAAACCTGCTTACAGACGTGGCCTTCACAGTACATCTCCTACAAGAAAGAGATGGAGGAAATAGCCAGTGAATAGGAGTTCATCATTGTGTATCATTCAAAATGCATGGACATGGACTGAGTTTCGTAAAAGTCAGTCAAAGCTTACTAAAAGCACGAGCAGTGAACTCCAAGCCCACGTGACTGAACTCAAACTAGAAAGAAACAGACTAAGAAACGACGTAAACTCCATGATCAAAACTGCAAAAAAGAATTTCATCAATGACAAAACTGAGGAAAACAAAAACAAACCACGTGAACTTTGGAAATTACTCAATAATCAACTAGGATGCAGTAAAAAACTTAAAACCAGATTCTCAAACATAAACATAAAAACTGACAACACGCTCATCACAGACAAGCTGGATGTAGCCAATTACTTAAACATTTTCTTCACAAACATAGCCACAACACTGGTAAACAAACTACCCTCCCACTCAGGGCTTTATGGGGTAGAACACATAGTAGCTTTCTACAAAAACCTAGGGGTCCGCAAGGACGACTTCAAGCTGGAAACGGTAACAACAGATGAGGTACTCAATAAACTGAGCGCCCTCCAACCTAACAAGGCCACTGGCCATGACAACATCCCCTCCAAATTCCTCAGAGACTCAGCAGCCGCCATCACACCAATCATCACACACATAATAAACCTCTCCATAAAACAGGGACACGTCCCCAAGGACTTCAAAATTGCGAGGGTGACCCCTCTGCACAAAAAGGGCAGCAAATTAGACCCAGGCAACTACCGCCCTGTTTCTATTCTCACCTCCATCTCGAAAGTCATGGAAAAAATTGTCTACGAACAGGTCGAAAAGTACCTAGCGGAAAAAAATCTAATCTACGAATTCCAATCTGGCTTCAGAACATCCCACTCCACTGACACATGCCTTCTCTATTTGAATGACCACATCAAACAAGAGGTGGACGCAGGCAAATACTGCGGCATGGTCATGCTGGACCTACAAAAGGCCTTTGACACGGTCAATCACTCCATTCTGATTGACAAGCTAAAAGCAATTGGTTTTGATAGTCTATCAGTGAGCTGGATGCAATCCTACCTTGAGGGGAGGGAACAGATGGTGGAGGTAAACGGTACCCTATCCCCCCCCCTCACAGTGAGCTGTGGTGTTCCACAAGGAAGCATACTAGGACCGCTACTGTTCCTAATTTATGCAAATGACATGTCGTCAGCTTGTGACTGCAACTTGTTCCTGTTTGCGGACGACTCAGCCCTGCTGGTCTCTGACAAGAACAAGTTACAGGTTGAAAAAACCCTCAGCTCGGAACTAGGCAGAATCTGCATATGGCTCGCTGATAACAAACTATCATTACACATGGGCAAAACAGAGTCCATTCTCTTCGGTTCAAATAACAAACTCAGCAAGACCGACGGCTTCTCAGTTACAGTGGGTGACAATATTGTCACAAGGAAAGATGAAATTACCTACCTGGGGTCCATCCTAGAGGCTAATCTCTCCTGTGACAAAATGGCATCCAATGTAATAAAAAAAGTCAACCAACGAACTCGATTCTTGTACCGGATCTCCTCTCTGGTAAACAAGAACACCCTGAAGACTCTGGCAGGAGCACTCATTCAGGGGTACTACGACTATGCTTGCACCTCATGGTACCAAAGCACCTCAAAGGCGCTAAAAACAAAATTACAAACATCTCAAAACAAACTGGTCAGACTACTGCTTGACCTTACTCCTAGAACCCACCTCACCCCTGCCCACTTCGACAACCTAGGATGGCTTAGAGTAGACGACAGAGTACAACAACTTGCAATGGGCCTGGTCTACAAGATACACTACACGACCAAGGTACCCATGTACATGTCAAAATACTTCCCAAAGGTCAGTGAATACCACGATCACAACACCAGAGGGAGCTCCACAAATCATGTCAAACCCAGATTCGGCTCAAATAAGGGACTAAACACGTTTCGCAATTATGCCACATCAATGTGGAACGCCCTACCCAAAGCTGTAAAGGAATGTGGATCACTACCCACTTTCAAAACCTCTCTCAAGGGACACCTACGGCAGACTGCAATTCAACACTGGCCCCTGTAAATATCCTAACCCAATCATTCCAACCCCCTCCAATGTACAGTCATTTACCTAGTATGGTTTTGTCAATAGTTCAATGTACAATTGTGTTTGTTTGTACAGTGTCTCCTCCCCCCCCCCCTCAATGTACAGTGTTACTTGTTTATACAGTATGCCCCCCGCCCCCCCCCCCCCCCCAACCACCTCCAATGTAAATTACCCAGTATGGTTGTCAATATCCCAATGTACCCAACCCCCCCCACCCAACCTCCAATGTACAGTTTCTACGTCAAATGTATATAATCCCTTTTCTTGACTCCTTCTGTATCACAAACAGTACTGTATTTGCAAATCTGGTATGTCATAAATGTATAGATGTAGCAGTACTGACTATCTGTATGTCATGTATGTCATATATGTCTATATGAATTGAAAATGGGGGACCCTGATGGAAACAAGACAAACGTCTTTCTCAGGTCTGCATCCCCTTAACAATTGTATGTATTGAGCCGTACTGTATTGTACCCATTCTGCAATCTGTTAAATAAAGTTTTCATTCATTCATTCATTCACATAGAGGTTGCATAACACTCTTGTTGCATGAAAAACCTCATAATCAAATGTATTTGTAAGGCCCGACAACACACGTTAATGTCCCCATGGGCCGTACACTTCTTCTTTAAACAAGTCAAGAAGAAACATCACAATAAGTCAAGAACAAAACAAGAACACCATAAGGTCCAAATTTCTTTTAAATAAATGCAAAATAAATAAATGCAACACTCCCAGACATACCCCACGCGAAGGTAAGGAAAAACTCACTAAAACCTAGCAATAGGAGGGGGTTAGAGAGTTCCCATGTTTGTAGTGGGCGGAGATGGAGCAATAAATACATGTAGTGAGCATATGCATACATGGTGACAGTAGAATCATAGTATATAAGAAAATTGTGAAGACAGAGACAGAGGTTAAAAGGTTCTCCTATGTCTGCAGAAAAGCAGACAAGGGAGCAAATAAACATCCTAACTAAACTAGACAGATTAATCTAAGGGTCAGTCCCCGACCAGGTGAGATCAGGGTACAGTATGTTGAAGGAGAGAGAGAAAAGATGGGTCTTAAGCAGGGATTTAAAAGCTTCGACAGAGCAGGCGCCCCTGACGACGAAGATGGAAGAAGGCAATTTTGGTGAAATTTTTTCAACCCAATTTAGAATTTTTATATTTCTTTACTTGTTTTGAAAGGTAACATGGTTCCTTATTATGTCTGTGTGTTTTACAATTGATTATTATGACATAAAACCCTTTCAAAACACATCACATCTTAAAAACGCATGGGTGACAATGAGGAATTCAGTAGGACTGTGTCTCTTATTAGTCAATTAGTCGCTTCAATCGGTCGTTGGGGTCTTGGTTGTTTTAGTTGAGTAATAGTTTTTATGCTCTTTCACACCAAATTAATGTTTGGAACATAACAAACATGCTTTGGTCTTTAAAAAGCACTGGATTTGACCAGATCCCTTTGCATTATTGCATTCAGTTGCAGGACAATGGGTCTCATTCTCCAAAATCTTTCAAAGAGTTCTCTTGGAAGACTTATCTTGGAACCGACTGAGACAGAATCAATGACAGGTCATTTGCATACAAAACAACGCCTCCAGAGCTCCTTATAAGGCAAAGTAATGACGCAGCTGTGTGGAAATGGATGCGGAAGCGTTTTGGGAGTCTTGCGACCCATCGAAATGAGATTAGATTAATGTATTGTCATCATATACAGCTCGTGGTACACCTGCCGCAGCGCGCGCGCACACACACACACACACACATACACACACACACACACACACACATGCGCGCGCAGTATACTGTAGCCTACGGCGTAATGAATGAACGCAGTATAGGCTTATTATTCCATTAATGCCTACGGCGTAATGAATGAACGCAGTATAGGCTTATTATTCCATTAATGACTTGTTGCATTAGGATTTAGTAGATACTATATGCTCTGCCCTACGTACAGTATAGGTACAGTCTGTACTTATACTGTACGTAGGGCAGAGGCAGAGCATATATAGTATCTACTAAATCCTAATGAAACAAGTAACTAGAATATATTAAGCCTATACTGTTCATTAGACATGTAGGCCATACTGGCGCACACAAGACTTGTTATGGAATATTAATGCAGTCTATTGCCATGCGATTAGCTTTAGTTCTTATTTATTTATCCACTGTCATTTCAGTGTTGGTGTATAGGCTATATAGTGTATTTCAATATAAGTTTAATTGATTAATTATATATTCGAAGGAATGCAGGTTTATAGCTATATCAACCCCCTCCAATGTACAGTAAATAACCAAGTATGGTTTTGTCAATATTCCAATGTACAGTTTTGCTTGTACAAATTCCACAGAAGGCATTAAATAATGATTATTTTCAATAATTTCACAATAATTGCATAATTGTATTTGAATATCTGAGTAATTAAAGTAATTATACATTTGTCCAAAATAGCTGGTTCAGATATGGTTGATCAGATGAATCCATATTATTTATTTTTCTGACATCAAATGTGTAATTTCTTATCGTACAAATATTGTCATATTTATTTTAATTATGATTAAGTAATTAATTCCAAGGAGGCCTGTAGCGTTAACATGAAGGAATCACTATGAGAACACAGTCTGTCAAGTTAATACAATTTTCAATTAGTCAATCAATCATAAGAGTGCTCCTCAGCACTTTTAAATCTGCTCTCAGCCACACTCAAATCTGATCTCAGGAAAATTTGGGGAATCGCGCTACCAGCACTAATATGTCTTAATTGGTCGTAAATCCGTTCGGGAATGAGACCCATTGATGTGAAAAAAATATTCTTGAGTCAACAGACAATTCAATTAGTGGTCACAATCCTTTGATTCTTAGCCAGCGAAGAATGTCTTTTCTCAAAGACAGCCCTTGACATTAGCTGTTTTTTGGTAGGTTTTCGTGCAACAGTGGTAATATACGTATACTGTTCTGTGTATGTACAGAAACAACGTTAGCCTATACGACTACAATGTTAAATGTTCTTACTAGATGCAACTTGTCCTCCTCAAGCCAATGAGCCCAGCCTCTGTTGTTCTTCTCTCCTTCCTGTTCGCACACCAGCCTGCTGCCCTTCCACGTCACCAGTGACTGCACCACAGGAGAAAGGAAAATACACATCAGAGCATTTGTTACTCCAAAATGTCCCATGTTAAATCTAGGATAGTCCCAGACTAAAGAAGATCAATCTACACAGTCATATCATTTAGTTGATTTGCTCAACATATGTGTAAAACTGCACATTATTGTCCTTGTGCAAATGAATACAATCACAAAGGACCTCTTAAATCAGTGTCACAATACTGTTTATATTACTTTACGCATCTCAAATCACACTGAAATTGTACAATATAATCACTTGAGTTTATGTAACATTCATAATCAAGTCAAGTCAAGAGTTTTATTTGTCACGGCATACAAGTATACAATGAAATGCGGGTGGTCTTGCCCGCAACGATGTGCAATAACATATAATAGAATCCAATAGAACAGCATTGTGCTATAAACAAGTAACATTGTGCAATAAACAAGTAACAAAGTAGGGCATATCGGTATATGTACATAAGTTATTTACAGAGCATGGAGGACATGCTAGGTCCTTTGGTAGTGCAATATACTGTTAGCTAGGCACTGGGTCTTTCTGTACATGCTAATTTATACAATCTCCGGTTATACTATACTATTTTTAAAGTGACCTTTCCTTAGTGGCCATAAGTGTGGGCGTGTGCAGCATGAGTGTGTGCTTGCTCATGTTAAAGTGGCTGCTAGTGTGTGAGCGTGTACAGTGTGTGTGTCGTGTGTGTGCTCATGTGTGCTTGTGTGTGGAGAGTTCAGTGTTCAGGGCTCTGATGGCCTGGGGGAAGAAGCTGAGCCGAAGTCTCTCTGTCCTAGTAGCTGGTGTTCGCAGGCGTCTGCCTGACCTCAGCAGCATGAACAGGCTGTTGTTGGGGTGGTGTGGGTCTTTCATTATTCTGCAGGCTCTGGATTTGCACCTCTTGTTGTATAGAACCTGCAGGGGTGGTAGTGCAATACCCGTGGTACGCTCGGCTGAGCGCACCACTCTCTGTAGGGCCTTCTTGTCCTGTGCCGTGCTGTTTCCATACCAGGCAGTGATGTTTCCAGTCAAGATGCTCTCTACAGCTCCGGAGTAGAAGGACTGGAGTATCTTCCCAGATACTCTGAACTTCCTTAACTGTCTCAGGTGGTAGAGGCGTTGCTTCGCCTTTTTTACGACTGAGTCTATGTGTGTTGTCCATGTCAGATCCTCTGCGATGTGGACCCCCAGGTACTTAAAGCTGCTCACCCTGTCCACGGTAGCCCCGTTTATCCTCAGTGGTGTGTGTGTCTCCTGCTGTCCTCTCCTATAATCCACGATCAGCTCCTTGGTTTTACCAATGTTCAGGAGCAGGCTGTTGTCCTGGCACCAGCGTTCCAGTACCTCAACCTCCTCCCGGTAGGCCTTCTCGTCGTTGTCCGAGATCAGCCCCACCACCACTGTGTCGTCCGCAAACTTCACTATGGAGTTGGAGCTGAACTTGTGTGTGTATAGTGAGTACAGCAGGGGGCTCAGAACACAGCCCTGGGGGGACCCGATGCTCAGGGTGATGGTGTTGGAGGTCTGACCCCCCACCCTGACCGCCTGGGGCCTTTCACTCAGAAAGTCCAGTATCCAGGCGCTCAGAGCGGAGCTCAGACCCAGCTCGATCAGCTTGTCCACCAGTCTGGTGGGGACTATGGTGTTGAACGCTGAGCTGTAGTCAATGAACAACAGTCTCACATAGCCCCCCTTCTGACGGTCCAGGTGAGAGAGGGTGCTGTGCAGTACTTGGGAGACCGCATCGTCACTGTTCGTCAGTGGACTTGTTTGACCTGTATGCAAATTGCATAGGGTCCATATCACTGGGGAGGGAGGCACAAATGTTATCCTTGACCAGCCTCTCAAAACATTTCATGGCCACAGAGGTGAGTGCCACCGGTCTGTAGTCATTGAGACCTGCTGGGGAGGGTTTCTTTGGTACCGGGATAATGGTGGACATCTTGAAGCAGGCAGGGACCACTGACTCCTTCAGGGATCGATTAAATATGGTGGTGAACACAGGGGCTAGCTGGTTAGCACAGGACTTAAGTATGCATCCTGTTATTCCATCTGGGCCAGCAGCCTTTCTGGTGTTCACCTGCATAAATGCTCTTCTCACACTGTGTACCGTCAATGAGAGAGCGTCCCCGCCCTCCGCGGATGCTCCACAACAGCCGGCGCGCCAGTGACGTCACTAGCCGTTGAGCTAGCGGCGCCGCTGTTTGCACCAAACCGCGCGTAGAAGGTGTTGAGCTGGTCCGCGAGGGAGGCGTCGTCGCTCCCCATTGAGGGGGCGCTGACTTTGTAGTCAGTTATCATCCTCAGTCCCTGCCATAAGCCTCTTGTGTCATTCTGTGACATTTGTGCCTCCATCTTGTCAGCATACGTCTTTTTCGCAGCAGCCTTGCGCAGAGTGTAGACTGTTGTCTTGTACTCTTCCATGTTTCCTGACTCTCTGCCAAGGTTGTATGCAGTGGTGCGAGAGTTCAGAGCTGCTCAGATAGTACTGTCCACCCATGGTTTCTGGTTCGGGAACACCCTCGCCTTTTTTGTGGGGACAATACTATCAGAAAGTGTTGTTATGAAAGACACCACAGTGTCTGTGAACTCGCTGACGTCACTGGCGCTTCCCTCAAACATTCCCCAGTCGACGTCATCGAGTGCGTCCTGAAGCATGGCCTCTGATTGGTCGGTCCATCTTTTTACCTCACGTGACACGACGGCGTCACGTGATCTTTGTTTATAAGCCGGCACTAGGATAATGGCGTCGTGATCCGACGTGCTCGTCGTTCCCGTTAATGGAGGAGCCGGTACAGCCTTGTATCCGGCTCTGAACGGGGTGTAGCAGTGATCGAGTGTATTCCCTCCTCTGGTGGAGCAGGCGATGTTTTGAAAGAAAGACGGCATTACTTTTTTCAAATTCGCTTGGTTGAAATTCCCGGCTACGATCATGGCCGCGTCTGGATGTTTGATCTGATGTGCGTTTAGATGATTGTGTAGCTCCGCCAGCGCCCTGGCGACATTCGCTTGGGGAGGGATGTATACTGCAGTCATGATTACTGCAGTAAACTCACGTGGAAGATGGAAGGGGCGACATTGGATGGAGAGATGTTCCATGTCCGGGGAGCATGATCTGGAGAGTACCTTGATCTCCCCGGGGCTCACCCAGCCGTTGTTGGTCATGAGACAGACACCCCCGCCGATGCTCTTCCCGGAGGCCTCTGTGCGGTCCGCTCTGAAGACTGTAAAGGAGTCCGAGGGAGAGACGCTGTGGTCCGGAGTCGCTGGTTTCAACCAGGTCTCCGTGAAACACAGGATATTGCAGTCCTTCATCTCTCGCTGGAATCGGACCCGTGCTCGTAAATCATCCATCTTACTCTCTAGCGAAAGTGCATTCGCCAGGAAGATAGATGGAATAGCCGGACGGTAAGCTGATCTTCTTAGTCTTAATCTGATTCCGCTCCTCTTTCCTCTGTTTCTTCTTTGTCCTGCCGCCTGTCCTGCCGCCTTTGTCCCCCTCGTTGTCTTTGTCCCGCCTGATCTCCGTTTTGCACATTCGTTGCTGAGCTAAACCAACGGCGACTGACCTGGGGCGCGCCATGTTAATTCTGATCATTTATGATATTGATGTGACATAAACAAACTAAATAAATAAAAAGGTTGTAACTCAAGTTTTGGTGATTTGAAATAAATGTTTATGTGGCCCTTTACAGGCTGGTGACATTTCAGAACCACGAGGGTCCATGAATAGACCCTAATCAGTCAGGCTTCAGGACTGGTCACTCCACAGAGATGGCCCTCATAGCAGTCACAGAGGCTCTTCACTTAGCAAGAGCAATGGGCCTCTCCTCTGTCCTGATTCTCCTGGACCTGTCGGCAGCCTTCGACACAGTTAACCATCAGATCCTCCGCGCATCCCTCGCAGGAATGGGAGTGGTAGGCTCTACGCTGGCATGGCTGTCATCCTACCTCAACAATCTCTCCTATCAAGTATCATGGACAGGTATCCTGTCGGAACCCCGCCCCCTTCAGACGGGCGTCCCCCAGGGCTTGGTTCTTGGACCCCTCCTCTTCTCCCTCTACACCAGGCCACGTGAGCGGATCGGCGCGGGCGTGAAATCCGCTCTTCGCTCTAGCCGGCTTGTTCCGCTCCGCTAATCGCTCATGTTGACCCGGCCCCAAGTCGCTCACCGCTCACCTTGAATCGAGCGCTCCCCGCTCCCCGCTCCACATCGCTCGGCAGATTATTATAATTTTTTTGGAGCATGGTGTAAATTAGCTCAAACTACAACAGTCTACACCCCCTGGGCCCCTTAACAATTGTTTGTATTGAGCCGTATTGTAATTGTACCCATTCTGCAATGTTAAATAACGTTGTTTATCCATTCACTAGCTCTACTAAGCGATGATAGCTAGCCTAGCCACAATGCTATGGTCGCTGCCATTAACGCTAGCATGTAAGCTAACGACAACAACAATGGCGTCATATACTTTTTCTAACAGGATGTGAGTGACGGTTCACCCTTCTCATTGGTTGAAAATGGCCTTCATGTTTGTACATCGCCATCTGTTGCTTTGGCATTGTACTACATGTATATTACATCAGTGTTAAACCACTGTGAGTGGCCCGGAGTGGATTGGAGCGGAGGAGAACTCTCGCTCCGGACGTCGCGCCGACCCATTTTAAAACCCACTCCTCGCTCACGTCAAAACCGCCCGCTCCACTCCCCGCGCCGCGCCGCTCACGTGCACTGCTCTACACCAAATCTCTGGGTAACATTATCACATCTCATGCCTTCTCGTATCACTGTTATGCCGATGATACTCAACTCTTCCTGTCCTTTCCTCCCTCAGATATCCATGTCTCTGAGCGAACCCGACCTGCCTGTCCAACATCTCCGCCTGGATGAGGACCAACCACCTCAAACTGAACCTAAGCAAAACAGAGCTGCTTCGCCTGTCGGCCAAATCCTCCCTACTGACTGACCTTTCCATCACAGTGGAGAATGTAGCCGTGGCTTCATCCCTGACCGCCAATAACCTTGGTGTTGTCCCTGACGACCGACTGAACTTCTCCTCTCACATCGCCGCAACAACCAGAACCTGCAGATTCCTCCTGAGCAACGTCAGAAGGATCCGCCCCTTCCTGACAAAAGACCACTCAACTCCTTGTGCAATCAACAGTCATATCTTGCCTCGACTACTGCAATGCACTGCATGCTGGTCTACCGACCACCGCCACCAAGCCACTTCAACTCATACAGAACGCAGCGGCCCGCCTGATCTCCAACCTACCAAAGTCAGCCCATGTTACCACACTTTTTAGAGAGCTGCACTGGCTCCCCATCGCCACACGAATACGCTTCAAGGCCCTCGACCTGGCATATTGTGCAGCGAAGGGAATGGCTCCCGCCTACCTCCGGTCAATGGTCTCTAACTACACACCCCAAGACCCATCCACCGTACATCTTCTGGCCGCCTCAGACCCACTCCTATCCGAGCTCCGGGAGGGTCATCAAAGAGCCGCCTATTCTCGGTCCTTGCTCCACAATGGTGGAACGAACTTCCCACCACAGTTAGGACAGCCGAAACACCACTAATCTGTCGCCACCAATCACACTTCTTCAATCAATATCTGAAAAAGAAATTATAAAAAAAAACGACGTCTTCTACTATCATGCATGTTAAAGTTAGAGGTTCTATGTAGGATTGCTAGTAACTGTCTAACTGCATATATAACTGTTTCCAATAGAGGGTGCTCTAGGCGGAGCCACTCCTGATACCACCAGGTGGCGAGTATAAATAGAGATGTCTCCTCCCCCTCTACCTCTTTCTCCACCAGCCTCTCAGTGAGAGGAGAACTCATGTGCTGCTGCTCATACCATGTGAATGAATAAACCACGCCGTTTAAAGGCTAAAGATAGAAACCATGCCTCTTGACCACATTATTGTCGCTCCATAGCCAGATTCTGTCAACAGGTTATGGGCCCAGATCACGCCGGGGCGAAATAATAAGGGTAGCAAGTTTAGCTGAAGTATAGGCTAGGTTAGCGCCGGGAGCACCGCGTGGCTAGACGCTAGGCCAACAAGAGCTAAAGCTACGCCTACCATCAACCAAGAGGATGGTGACCAAGGGAAGGAGCAAATGGCCCTCATTCAATGGAAAAGCAGAGGACTACGAGCTCTGGGAAGAGCGTATGATATGCTGCATGCACGGTGCGGGACTGAAGGCGACGATCTTGACAGCCCCCACGGGACCACTGACGGCGGAAGAGCAAGCCCTGGACGACGAGCGTAACGCAGACGCGTACTGTGAGTTAGCGCCACTGCTCGACGACACCAGCTTGGGGCTGATATTCCGCGACACTAAAGACAAAGGCCGAGAAAGCCTGGGGGTGTTGAGAGAGCATTACATCGGGCGAGGAAGACCCCGAGTCGTGGCCCTCTACATAACACTAATGGGACTGAGGAAGGGGCACACGGAGACGGTGACCGAATACGTCATCAGAGCTGAGCAGTCCATGACGGCATTGAAGAGTGCAGGAGAAGCACCAAGCGATGGGCTAATGATGGCGATGGTGATGAGGGGACTACCGGAGCTGTACAAACCGTTCACACTCCTGGTAACACACGGTTCAGTGGACATGACGCTGGGACAGTTCAAGGCCAAGTTAAGAAACTTCGAGGCCTCAGAAGATACTCACCCAGCCGCCGCAGAGGCGGGAGAGAGGGTGCTGAAGTCCCGAGCGACGCCAATGGAGAGGACCAGGACCACGGCGGAACTGGCGTGTTGGCGATGCGGAGAGAAAGGCCATCGGAGAGGCGACTGCACAAAGACTGTCTGGTGTAGCTTCTCCCGGTAAAGGGAGAGTGCAGAAACACATGCTAGTCAAGTTTGTCACAAAGACAACATGTGAGAGCGAGACACAGACAGAGGAGCCAGAGCTGGACTCCAGAGTAAGGTGTGTAGAAACAGAGACACATCAGCCCAGTGTACTTAGCACGGTCATGCAGGCAGACAGTCAGCCACCCCCAGAGGGCGATGACCAAGTGCCCCAAGCAGTGGGAGGTATCCCTCAAGGGAATACAAACCCCCAAAGTATCTGACAGACTATGCCCGGAAAGGGAGTGACGAGGATGACAGTACACTTACCACCGTTGATTACTGCTACAGGGTAGTCAGTGGGGTACCCCCGACCTTTAAAGAGGCCATAGTGTCCCCCGAACCAAGTAAATGGGAGAGAGCAAGGGATGAGGAGATTAGGTCCCTAGAGGACAACCACACCTTTACTCTAGCCAAGTTACCAGAGGGCAGACAGACAGTGGGAGGGAAATGGGTGTATTCAACCAAGTTACCAGAGGGCAGACAGACAGTGGGAGGGAAATGGGTGTATTCAATCCATGAGGGTATTGAAGGCCACGACAAATACAAAGTATGGTTCGTAGCTAACTGCTTAAATGCTGAAGGAGGGTACTCCATGTTTAAATACTGAAGGAGGGTGGCTACACTGCTTAAATGCAGGAGGAGGATACTCCAGGTTTAAATACGGGAGGAGTAGAATCCAGGTTTAAATACCTGAGTAGAATCCATGTTTAAATACCGAAATGGATCCTATGTTTAATTCCATGTTTAAAATACAGAAATGGGGCCCATGTTTAAATACAGAGGTGGATGATTTACCATGTTCTAAATGATTTAATTATGTGGAAAAGATCCTGAGATGTTTTGACTGATGTAAGAGATGTATAGAGAAGCTGTGGGTAGCCTCATTTGTTAGACAACCTGTACTCGCCCTGACCTGTTGGACCTGAACATGTTTTGTAGTGAGTAAAAATTGTTACAGCATGACCCCACAGAGAAGCATTGAACTACGTCAAAAACATGTTTTTCGTTATCCCAGAGGTGCAGCAGACGAACAGCTGTGTTTCAGAAAGGGCAGCGAGGGTTTAGGGCTTAAAGCCCACAGTGATACTATCAACCTGTGAAGCCGAGTGTATGTTTCTAGCTATGACAATGCAGAAATGTGTTTATCTAGAACAACTACTCGAAGTGCTGGACACCTATGTATATATGAAAATGTGTTTATCTAGAACAACTGCTCGAAGTGATGAACACCTATGTATATATGAAGACTGTTATTTATAAGGGCAACCAGGGAACCATTGTGATTGCTAGGAACCCAGTGTGCCGACATAGATGTAAACATGTCGATATAAAATATCATCTCATCAGATCTGTCATCAGAGAAGAAAGAATGACACTGATTTATTGTCCAACGGACGACATGGTAGCAGACACTATGAGGAAACCTGTTCCAAATTGAAATTGAAGAGATTTGCAGAGATCATGTTTAACGTGTAAATATTGATTGCCATACTCTTTTGATGTTTTGGATTGTATTATTTTCTTTGTAAAATGTTTTCGGAGAAGTTATCCAGTGTGCTAAAACAACCCTAAGTGGGAGTGTTAAAGTTAGAGGTTCTATGTAGGATTGCTAGTAACTGTCTAACTGCATATATAACTGTTTCCAATAGAGGGCGCTCTAGGCGGAGCCACTCCTGATACCACCAGGTGGTGAGTATAAATAGAGATGTCTCCTCCCCCTCTACCTCTTTCTCCACCAGCCTCTCAGTGAGAGGAGAACTCATGTGCTGCTGGTCATACCATGTGAATGAATAAACCACGCCGTTTAAAGGCTAAAGATAGAAACCATGCCTCTTGACCACATTATTGTCGCCCCATAGCCAGATTCTGTCAACAATGCACCCTTCCACTAATTAATCTTCCTTGTCTATATTGCTACCTACTATACGAATATGTCTCTACTACTATGCACTCAACACATGGTATGGATATCAATCTGAAAATGTGCTGCTTTGTAGAACATGCCAACATTATGGGAAATGGACTGAACGCACAGAGAGGAAATTGGTATATCTTCTTGTCTGACTCTGGAGAAGACAATACTCGCATTTCCCATAATGTTGGTGTGTTCCTTTAAACACATTTCACAACTTACTTTTACATTCTCTTTAATTTCCACTACATCCTTTGACTTGCTCCTACCTTCACTGTTATGTTGTCCAGTCCCTGGGTGAACTCGTCAAACTGCTGGCCCACTCTGCAGGTCACTGTGTAGTTCCTGAAGACACTGAGGGTTTTGATGATTAACAGGTCTCCCTGCTGCTCGATCACCTTCCTAAGCTTCAACACCACAGCTATCTTCCGTATAAAAGGGTTGATACCTGATAATGGGAGAACAAATCGTTTTTAAATAGATAGGCAGGTGTGTGCAGTATATGCAAATTAGTTGGATGAATTCCCATACAGCAGTGTTTCTCATATATAGATTTATTTGATGGTAAAAATGGTAAATGGTGCATTTATATAGCGCTTTTATCCAAAGCACATTTACATTTACATTTTGTCATTTAGCTGAGCTGAGTAACAATGTTCATCAAAGTGTTGAAACTTGAATGCTGCAGTGTTGAGTGCATAGTAGTAGAGACATGTTAGTATATTAGGAAGAGTGTCTACTTATTCGTACCTTAAGGTTTTTTTAAATGTTTTATTCACTACTAGTCCCGTGCATAGCCTGCAATACTGTAGATACTATCGTTGCAAGTGAATAGCTTTTATTTTTTTGTTGTTGATATTTTTATTAACATGTTCCCTTTTCAAACATCCAACAATAACACAAAAAAGACAATGAAATAAAACAATTGAGATTGAGATAAAAAAAAAAGTATAATAATAATAGTACAAAAAATAAAAGCAACACAAACAGGTAAATGTACTATGTAGAGGCCCATGGCTTACTTCTCTGTGACAGACTATAAAAATATAAACAAACACAAGACATAAATGTAACTCACATCATTAAGGTACATAAATAAATAAATAAATGATAAATAGAAATACAATAAACAGAACCCTCCCAATCAATCACCCCTCCACCCCCACTCCCCAATATCTCCCCACCCCCCGAACCCCCCCCCCCCCCCACCCCCCTTCACTACCAGTAGTGAAAGGGTTACTTCTGTAGTGTGGTAGTGAAAGGGTTAATGTCCACTCGTCAGGTAGATGAAAGGCCCAGTAGATACAGGTCAAGTGAATAGCTTTTCTCACTGTAGGCCTACCTGACATGTCTTTAATATGCTGCATCATCAATCGATTATCATGTACATGCCATGGTTATTATAGTTAACTAAAACTAAACTAAAAACTAAAACTAGATGTGTAAAAAACATTTGAGTTAACTGAAATAAAATAATACCTAGATATTGTGTTTACAAAACGAACTCAAATAAAATATACAGAAATGTTTTTAGTTTTTTACAATCTGGTCAAATTTGTCAACACAACAAGCATGAGGAGGCATTAGTGCATGATGTTATTTGAGACTGGGATGTCTACATGACCTTCACAAAGACAAAGTGATGTGTGTGTATTACACAATACCCATTCTGAACTTCTTAAATCTTGCTCCTGACGAATACAAAAAACACAAAACTACAATAACCCACATGCAAGCGTATTAAAACACTACAAAAAAGGATGCAGAGAAAGCTTTTGACAGAGTTGAATGGGGATATTTATTTGCATGTTTAGATACATTTGGTTTCGGTCCTAATTTTACCTCATGGATTAAAATTGTTATACACTTCGCCCAAAGCAGCAGTAGCTACAAACGGTATACAATCACAATACTTTCAACTTTTGAGAGCCTAGCCCACTGCTATTTGCTTTAGCGAGCCGTTGTCCATTTTTCTTAAATCAATGAAATTGATACAGGGTATTCATAGGGGAGGAATTGAGCATCGATTATCATTATATGCAGATGATTTATTATTCGTGTATAAGACCCCGTTTCAAGTATACCTCACATTATCCATAACCTGAATAGATTTGGCACATTTTCTGGATACAAACTGAACCTTAAAGCGAATACTACCCAGTCAATGATGAGGCGCTTCAGATTCAAGATCATGTTTTGCCATTTAAAAGCTCAAAATGGCTTTAAATACTTGGGTGTGAATGTCACGAGGAACATGCAGAGTCTCTGCAGACAATTTTGCCCATTTATTTGGGAGGGTTAAGTTGGATTTGAAAAGGTGGGAAACACTTCACTTATCTCTAGTGGGAAGAGGTAACTGCCTTAAAATGAACATGCTTCGAACATTTCTGTATCTTTTTTAGTGTATCCCACTTTTTCTTCCAAAGACCTTTTTCAAGTCCATTAACAAAGCTTTCACTTCATATGTATGGAACAATAAGAGCCCTAGAGTAGGCCTACCTATGGAGTTGCTACAGAGAGCCAAATTAGAAGGGGGCTTAGCTCTTCCCAATTTATGTTATTATTATTGGGCTGCAAATATCAAAAAAATTATTCATTGGCTCCAGGCTCCAGATACTGACTGGTGTCAAATTAAAGCCTCCTCCTATGTCTCGTCTTCATTGACGGCACTGGTTTTTTCAACACTTCCTCTTTCTGTCTCAAAATGTACAGATAACCCTGTGGTCTCTAACACTCTCAAGATATGGTTTCAATTCCGTCAGAATTTTGGGTTTAAGCTCCTTTTAGGCCTAAGTCCCATATGCAATAACCACAATTTCCCTTCTGATATGATAGACTCTGTGTGACGGATCATATTGGTCTGCGTTGTGTTGTTGTTAAATGTTAATGTCCCGAGGGGGAGTCGAACAGGGGAGCTCCCGCACCGCGGGCGACGACACAGGCCGCTGCACTAAGAAGTGAACTCACCCCTATGTACCGTACCTATGCGTCTGTTAACCCTGTTATGAGGAAGTGAGTTTAACTTACCAGCCTGTAATGCCACAGTCACTTGTCAACACCCCTGTTTCTGTGACTGTGCATAGACTCACGGGCTTCCCCGTTACATCTGCATTCTCTTTATGGCAAAGGCGTGGCATTTTAAGGTTTAAGGATTTATACATGGATTCTGTACTAGCCAGTTTTGAGGCCTTATCAGGTAAATTTGATCTCCCCAGGTCAAGCCTGTTTAGATATTTTCAAGTGCGTCATTTTCTTAGAAGTCATGACCCCAACTTCCCAAATCTGTCTTCAACCCCAGATTTAGAGGATATGTTAAAGCTCCCCCCTGATTCAGCTAGACTTATTTCAAGAGTGAATTGATTGATTGATTGAACATTTTATTAACAGATTGCAGAATGGGTACAATACAGTACGGCTCAATACACACAATTGTTAAGGGGATGCAGACCAGAGAAAGACTTTCGTCTTGTCTACATCCCCCCCATTTTCAATTCATCATAACATTTATAATAATAATAATAATGGATTGGATTTATATAGCGCTCTTCTCTGACTGACTGTTGCTCTGACTCAGAGCGCTTCACAGAGTCCATTATTCGTTCATACACAGTCATACCGGTGGTGGTAAGCTACAATTGCAGCCAGAGCTGCCCTGAGGCAGACTCACGGAAGCGTGGCGAATAATCAACGCCTACGGCCCCTCCGACCACCACCAACATTCATTCACATGCATACGAGGCAAGTAGGTTAAGTGTCTTGCCCAAGGACACAACGGCAATGGGATGGACATGGGCTTGAGCGGGATTCGAACCACCAACCCTTCAATCATTGGACACCCCGCTCTACCCCTGAGCCACGCC
Source organism: Notolepis coatsorum (assembly GCF_963971535.1). Lineage (NCBI taxonomy): Eukaryota > Metazoa > Chordata > Actinopteri > Aulopiformes > Paralepididae > Notolepis > Notolepis coatsorum. The sequence goes on from NC_140181.1 coordinate 62,885,875, forward strand.
GCCCCATGTATTTATGACATACACGACATACAGATAAACAGTACTGTTTATTTACAGACAGAGTTTCTAAAAGAGAATATACATTTGAGGGGGAGGAAACTGTACATTGGGGGGGTTGGGTGAGGGGGGGGTTGGACATTTACCGGGGCCTGTTTCGAATTGCGGCCTCCCGTAGGTGCTCTTTTAGAGCGGTTTTGAAGGTGGGTAGGTGTTAAATGTAAGTAATAATATGATTGAATATAACTGCACTTTAACTGTTCCACAAGAGGGCGCTATAGGCGTAAGGAGACGCAGCTATAGCAGCTGACGTCAGGTAGCAGGTATAAGGGAATGTTCCCTCCCCCTCTGTCTCTCTCACTCTAGCTCTCACGGAGAGCAGGTCTCGTGGTGGAAATGTACATATGAAATAAACCATGCCAGTTAAGGCTAAAGAGGACCTCGTTGTCATGACCAGTTATTTTGCTCCCCAGGTGACTCTGTCAACAGGTTATGGGCCCAGATCACGGAAGAGCAAAATAACGATAGCTAGTTAGCTGAAAAGTTTAGGCTAGTTTAGCAGCGGGAGAACCGCATGACGCTAAAGCTAAGCTAACGGGCAGCTAAGCTAAGCTACAATCAAAGGGTGGCGACAAGAGGCAGGAGCAAGTGGCCCACGTTTAACGGAAGGGCAGAAGAATACGAGCTCTGGGAAGAGCGGATGTTGTGCTGTATGCACGGAGTGGGACTGAAAAAGACAATTTTGACGGGCCTCACGGGAGAAATAACGGAGGCCGCGCAAGCCCTGGATACAAAGCTGAATGCTGACGCATACTGCGACCTAGCACCACTCCTAGACAACACAAGCTTGGGGCTGATATTCCGGGACACAAAGGACAAAGGCTGAGAGAGTCTAAAAGTGTTAAGAGAACACTACATCGGCAGAGTTAGGCCCCGGATTGTATCCCTGTATATAACTTTGACCGCGCTGAAGAAAGCTAACACAGAGACTGTGATTGAATACGTCATCAGGGCGGAACAGATCATCACGGCGCTCAAGAGTGCAGGAGAAGCACCGAGCGATGGACTAATGATGGCGATGGTTATGAGGGGACTACCGGAGATGTATAAAACATTGTGGGGCGGCGTGGCTCAGGGGTAGAGCGGGTTGTCCAATGATCGAAGGGTTGGTGGTTCGAATCCCGCTCAAGCCCATGTCCATCCCACTGCCGTTGTGTCCTTGGGCAAGACACTTAACCTACTTGCCTCGTATGAATGTGTATGCATGTGAATTAATGTTGGTGGTGGTCGGAGGGGCCGTAGGCGATGATTATTCGCCACGCTTCCGTGAGTCTGCCTCAGGGCAGCTCTGGCTGCAATTGTAGCTTACCACCACCGGTATGACTGTGTATGAACGAATAATGGACTCTGTGAAGCGCTCTGGGTCTCATGAAGAGCGCTATATAAATCCAAGTCATTATTATTATTATTATTCACACTGTTGGTGACACACAGTTCAGCGGACATGTCGCTGGGGGAGTTCAAGGCCAAGCTGCGGAACTTCGAGGCCTCAGAAGACTCAGACCCGTCGCCGAAGAGGCGGGAGAAAGGGTAATGAAGGCCCGGGCAGCGCCAAAGAAGAATACGGGACCCCTGACGGAGATGGCGTGTTGGCGATGTGGAGAAAAGGGTCACCGAAAAGATAAGTGCATAAAAAACGTTTGGTGTAGTTTCTGTGGAACTTCGGGACACGCGGACAGAGTGTGTAGAAAGAACCACGAACAGAGTGCTCGGTACGCGCACGTGCAAGATGGCGGCTGTGTGCAAGATGGCGGCAGCGGTGGACGTGAGGCGAGTCGAGACGACGCCCGGAGAGCAGCGGGAAGAGAGGACTTCACCTTCGGGGCGCAGACAGCATACGTCAGCCAGTCAACGCAGCAGCAGCAGGTCCAAAGGAAGGGACTGATCGTGGACACAGGTGCGTCGTCCCACATTATCAACGACAGGAACCGATTCAAGAACTTTGACAGCACCTTCGAGCCGGAGAGACACAGCATGGAGCTGGCAGACGGGAAGCGCACATTCGGGTTGATGCAGGGGAGAGGAGACGCACACTCGCACAGGTATGCCTCATAGACAGTGAGGGGCGCCGGTGTACAGTGACGTTGAAGAACGCCCTCTACATACCCTCGTTCCCACAAGAACTATTCTCTGTAAAATCTGCTACTGCAAACGGTGCCAAAGTGTTCTTCAATGAAGGTAACGATGTTCTTGTGGAGCCTGACGGTACGAGGTTTAACATTGAGGTGTACAAGAGAATGTATTATCTACAAACAGAATGTAATGAAAATGATATGTGTAATGTCAGTCATGATATTCACACATGGCATGAGATCATGGGTCATTGTAATTACGAGGATATACTGAAGCTGCAGGCGGTGACAGTAGGCATGCACATTAATGGTGAAAAGCATAGACCTAACAAAGAATGTGATGTGTGTATAAAGGGAAAGTTCACTCAAACAAGCAACAGAGGTCCCACGGAAAAGGTAAAGACACCACTTGAGCTAGTTAACACAGATCTAGCCGGCCCAGTAAATAATGAGTCCATAGGTGGCTTTAAATATGTGCAGTCTTTCACAGATGTGTGTACAGGGGCAGTGTTTCTTTACTTTCTCAGAGCAAAGAGTGACACACTCCAGGCCACAGAAAAATTCCTTGCAGATGTAGCTCCGTATGGCAGCATAAAATGCTTAAGGTCCGATAACGGAACAGAGTTCACAAATAGAGAGTTCCAATCACTGCTGAGAAGGAACAAGATCAGACACGAGACGTCCTGTCCTTACTCCCCGCACCAGAACGAGATAGCAGAGAGGGAAGGACGCACTCTTTTTGAAATGGCTAGGTGTAAGCTAATAGATGGTAACTTATCTAAGAGTCTATGGCATTATGCGGTACAAGAAGCCGCTTACACCAGAAATCGGTGTTTTAACAAGCGCACGGGCACCACCCCGTATACAGCACTGACAGGAAAAAGCTGTGATCTAGCCAGGATGCACAAGTTTGGGTCAGTGTGTTATGCTTACCAACAGGACAGAGGAAAGCTCGAGTCCAGGTGTGAAAAAGGACTTTTTGTAGGACATGACAAGGGCAGCCCCGCTTTTCTAGTCTATTATCCCGGTAAAGGGAAAGTGCAAAAGCACAGGTTAGTAAAGTTTGTCACAAAGACAACATGTGAGAACGAGACACAGACACAGGAGCCAGAGCTGGACTCCAGAGTAGGGTGTGAGGAAAGAGAGACACCACAGCCTAGTGTACTGAGCACAGACATGCAGACAGATGGTCAACCAGAGGATGATGACGAGAAGCACCCTAGGGTGACGTCACGTGCCTCATGCAGTGGGAGATATCCCTCCCGGGAACATAAACCCCCAAAGTATCTGAACGACTATGCCCAGAGAGAAAGTGACGAGGATGACAGTACACTTACCAGCATAGATTACTGCTACAGAGTAGTGAGTGGTGTACCTCAGACCTTTAAAGAGGCCATGATATCCCCTGAGTCAGGAAAATGGGAGAGAGCAATGGATGAGGAGATGAGGTCCCTAGAGGACAATCATACTTTTACTCTAACAAAGTTACCAGAGGGTAGACAGACAGTGGGAGGCAAACTTCATACAGAACCCAGTAGACCCCTGTTGTAACTGAGGGGTTACAAAACCCTGACTGTATTAAAGATTGTGATAGATTAAACCACTACTACATATTATTATTATTATTACTTGCCAGACAGTACAGTTATTATGGCAGACACTCAAATAGACGGCACGGTGACAAAGAGATATCATTTACAGTATTTTATTATTATGCAGAGATACAACTGATAATTACTGGGTCGCTCTTTTATGGCGAATGATATTAGAATGTCAGAGTATCAAAGTCAGTGGGAATGAATAATTCCTAGGCTAAGTATACTAGACCGGACGCTGCATGGCGTGAGATGGCGATATAGGGGGGCAAAACGAGGGTATAGCTGGAGACTGGTGATTTCCTCCCACAGAGTTGTAAGCTCCAGAGGAATGAAGAATAGACGGATACTCAGGCTGGTCACTTGAAGAAAAGGGGTTCTCATACGGATCCGGTCCTTATAATCCAAGTGCTCGGTAGCAGGGTAATAGCTGTAATCCAATGCCCGATAGCAATGATGATAGCCAGCCAGCTTCGTCCCCGAAGCTAGCCCGATGTAGGTCTTCAGGGTAGTTAAATCCAAACGACAATGGTATTAATGATGCTCTTCTCCACGGTACTACGTTTCCACAAGTCACTATAATCCACCAATAATGGTTCTACAATATCGCCGCGGTAGGTTCCAATGCTCACATGTCCAATAGTTCTGCTGCTAGGTTCACCTCGTGTTCTGATACTAATTACGTTAAGTCCACACACACTTGCTAAGGTTCACACTAGTTACTAAACGAACGAACTGCTTGTTAATGCTGCACACCGAACGAACTGCTGTAATACGATTCACACTAAATGACGAGCTCTTTACTTCACGTTAGGTTAGGTCGAACTTGACTCTGCTACTAGACGAACTGGGTTAACGTTACTGCGTTAACTGTAATGACGAACTCCACAATACGTTAGGTTCAACTACTGCTACTTTACTTCGGACGAACTGCTTATGTTTGCGCCTTCCACAATATATATACTTAGAGGGCTTTCTAGGGCGCAACCGAAGCTCTTGTCCGGAATCAATGCGCTGGCCCCAGGCATGTCTCAACTTGTCCAGACTCATCTTTGAACTTGTCTGAGGGGCGCGATTCTTGGCGCCGCCAGAGTCAAGGGCGTTATCCAATGAGGAAAGCGAATAATGCTATGATTCAAACGGAGGCTTAAAGGGATATAGCTTATATATATAAATAATATACAAGTTATATAAAACAATAAAACGTAGATTCTCAGTGTTAATCTGGCCCTTCAGAACAGCCGCCTCCTAATTAGTCCGCACCTAATTAGTAAAGGGGGCACAGATTAATATTAGTGTCCAGTCAACTTCTCCATACTTTGTTGTGAAGAGTTAGAACAATCTACAAAGTCAGTGGGTCATGGTCGTCGTCAGGGGAGTCAGGGATCTCCGGCAGCTCTATCAACTTAGCCACAGGTCGGGTGTAAGTCCGCCCTTGGACTATGACTTCTGCCGCTCTGACCTTCCCATCGGCACCAGTAATCACTCTGCTCACACGGCCGGCCGGCCACGTAGCTCTGGGTAGTGACTGGTCTATTATCGTGACGACTGTGTCCACATTCAGGTTGTCCCTGTCCTTAACCCACTACTGACGGGCTGGAAGGGATGGTAGGTAGCGTAGGAGGAAGCGGGCCCAAGACTGGTCGGCCAGTACTTGGCTGTGTCTCCACATCCCCCTTGCTTTCATCTCGTCCTGTCTGTACACCGTCTGAGCAAGGGCCGGGTCCGGCCGCCCCATCAAGAGGTAGTTTGGGGTGATGGGTTCGAGGTCAGCTACGTCGCTTGGAGCGTAGCTGAGGGGGGTGGAGTTCGGAACTCCCTCTTCTTGAGCCCACGGTTCTCTCACAGGCATCTTCGTCCGCTTCAAGAGTGGGGTTGCATGTCTGAACACTCCGTCGACCTTGACTCTCGTAGTCTTTTGCTCTAGTAGAGCTATGGCGTACTTGTCCTCCTTGGAGCGAACTATCTTGCATTCGGTCTTGAATGGCATCGCATCTAATGTCCATAGCCTCTCAACGGGCTGTAAGAGGGTAGTGTCTTGGTCGCTCACCTTCGTGTACAGGCAGCGGGTGGACGTTGGTTGGCTGGCGGGTCCGTAGAGGGGGCCCTGGAGCGTCCACCCCAGTCGGGTCTTAACTGCGGCTGGGCATCCTTTGGGTCCGATGTGGGCCGCCTTGGTTGGGACAATGAGGTCCGCGTGGTCGGAGCCGATGAGTAGGGTCGGTGTAGCGCCGTCGATGAGCGGTATAGGCAGTCGGCGTAGGTGCGCGTACTTCTCCATCAGCTGTGGGATGGGGTAGTCATAGCGTGACAGACCTATGTCGTGGCTGGTGAACGCCTTGGTGATGCTGTACCGCTTCTCGGGCTGCTCGATCGCTGCTATGGTGAACGAGACGTTTTCACCCTTTATTGTTTTTAAGTCTCGACTAATGGTACGGATTGTCATTGTTTCCTCTGGACCCCGCAGGCCCAACTGGGTCGCGGCGGAAGCGAGGAGGAGAGTCTTCTCTGACCCGTCGTTGAGGACGGCGTAGGTGTTGAGTACCTCGTCCCCGTAGCTCAGGAGCACTCGGACCACCTTGAGGAGCACTCGGGAGCTCCCGCTCTTCGCAGGGTCTATGTATAGTACTTCTGCTGGTGAGTTGCCTTGTAGATCTAGTCTTCTCTTGTGGGCCTCGCGCAGTGTATCGCAGTAAGCGTGGTCCTGCGTGTTAGTCTTACTCCACTGATCCATTTCGGCGGGGGTCAGTTTCTGGTATGCGTCGCACCGTAACTTGGAGTGTCCGCTGCGGCAGTAAGTACACCAGGGGGAGGGCCAATGGATCTTCTGTAGTGGTGGGGGGTAAATATTCCGTTCCTCTGTGGCGGGGGAGTTGTGACTCATCTGTGGTGACACCGCCTCGGCCTGGTACATCACTGTGATGGGCCTACTTTGGTTTCCTGGTGGGCGTTTATTGCTCTCGTGCAGGACTTCTAGGTGGGCGCCGTCACACTTGCCGCACCTTTTCTTAAGGCGGCACTCAGCTGCCATGTGGCCGCGCGCGCAGCGGAAGCAGCGGCGGTTATCCTTAAGCCACTGACTTATTTCGGCTGTAGTCAGTCCTTTGAAGGCGTCGCACTGTGACAGCCAGTGTTCACTGTCGCAGTACTGACAGGCAGCCTTCCATTTCTCCTTGGCGTGGGGGTTGGGACTCGTCTGCCGTGACACCACCTCGGCCTGGTGCATCACGGTGGTGGGCCTGCTGTTGTCTTTAAACCTTCTCGGTCCATCTTTAGTGTTAGAGCCGCCCCACGCGGAGGTGTCGATCCGTAGGCTGCTGACCTCTCTGGCTAAGAAGTCAGCAAGGTCTAGGAGTGATTGTTCTGGGCCGTGGGGGTCACGGTGATCTCTTTGCCGCCGAAAACGTTCTTGGCGGGCTGGGGGGAGCTTCTCTAGTATCCGCTCCACGTTGGAGTTGGCGTATAACTCGTACATCCCCTTCTCCTTCTGTGACCCGAGCATCCCTACCAGGGATTGTACTTTAATGGATAGGTCATCCAGGGCTCTATTGTCTTTAGCTGGGGGGAGACGTTCAATCTCCCGTATCTCTTGAATTACATAGTCCCATGTACGTCCATAACGCGCGTAGAGGGCCACCAGGGCATCAGAGTAGGGAGTCCTTGAGTTAGAATATGCCAGCGCTATGTTGTGCGCTCTGGGTACTTTAAGGTGCTTGAGGAGAATGGCATATTTGTAGGACTCGTCCTGTACTCCGGACATAATGGTCTCTAAACACATGCGCAGTTCGGTATACTGCGCTCTGTCTTCACGCGTAAAGTCTGGGAATGTGGGTGTCCCAATGTAAGATGCCATGGATGGCTGTGACACTGATGCGCGTAGGGGGAGAGGCCTCCTTGGCGAGTCTCCCCGTATGTGGGGTCGTGGGTTCGTGCTGGGTGGGAACCAGAGGCCGGGCCCCCAGGTACTGCTCCTTGGTGCTGACTGTTGATTAAACTCACCCCTGGGATGGGTTGGTGGTTCGTAACGCAGCGTGTCGGGGCTGAGGTCGGGGCTGTACTGTTCCTCCTGGTCCGAGATGGGTTCGTGCGTGTGGGCTTTATGTCCTCCCTCGTCCTCTGCTAGGCTTTGTAGTTGCTTGGTTAGTTTCTCGGCGACGTAGGCAGGTTCTTCCCGTTGGCTGGGTCCCGTATAGATTGGTCGGGGAGGGGAAGGTGCCCTCGACCCTTGTCTTGATGATCTCCGGGAGCTCCGGGTGGAGGAGTGGGGAGTCGCCCTCTGGAGCACTTGCTCCATCATCTGCGCCTGCAGACGGTCTCGTTCCGCCTCGCGCTGGGCATTGGCTGCGTCGCGCTGTGCCTCGCGTTGCGCATTGGCGCGGTCTCGCTCCATGGTTTCTTCAGCCTGGAGGCGCCTCTCTTCCAGTCTGATGGTCATCGCGGCGTCAGCCTGGAGGCGACTCTCTTCCAGTCTGAGGTGTTCGCGCTCGCTCTGGAGGCGGTTACGCTCACTCTCTTGTTGCGCCTGGAGGCGTTCTCTTTCCGTTGAAGAATGTTCGCGCTCACTCTGTTGTTGCGCTTGGAGGCGGTCACGCTCACCCTGGATGCGGTCTCTTTCGGTTGAAGCTGTCAGCGTGGCGATCAAGACTTGCGCTAGCCTCTGGTCGGCCTCGCTTGGGGATGACGCTGATGATGGTGATCTGGAGTTGACAAGGCTTGGCGTTGACCTGTTCTCTTTACGCGCTCCGAGGTCCATCTCGAGGGCGCTGTTTCTTATCTTCTCCCGCGCTCCGAGGTCCATCTCGGAGACGCGGTACTCTTTTCTTTGGTGCGCGCCGAGGTCCATCTTGGGGCCGCGCTCTTTATCCTCTTGCGCTCCAAGATCCATCTCGGGTGCGCGTTCTGTACCTTCTTGCGCTCCGAGGTCCATCTCGGATGCGCAGTCTTTATCTTCTGGCGCTCCGAGGTCCATCTCGGTGGCGCTGTGGTCGTTGGGCATAGTCAAGTCATGTCCCACTTGTCCCCCCCGTGAGCTAAGTCAGTTTCGCTTAAACCAGCTTGGGTCTCTACTAGTGGGGCCGACAAGTCGATAAGGTTGGGCATACTTAAGCTATTAGTTTTATCCGTGCTTAACGTCTTTCTAGATAAGCTAGGAGGTAGAACTACAGCGTAGTCCTCCAAGTGTGGAGGGGGCTGACGCTGGTGCTTAGGGCGCTCTAGTTTGGGAGAGCCGTTTGGAGAGTGTCCGCCGCTGGCCATATTACTATTAATATGATTAGTATTACTGATACCCTCCGGCTCGAAGGACCAATTGTAACTGAGGGGTTACAAAACCCTGACTGTATTAAAGATTGTGATAGATTAAACCACTACTACATATTATTATTATTACTTGCCAGACAGTACAGTTATTATGGCAGACACTCAAATAGACGGCACGGTGACAAAGAGATATCATTTACAGTATTTTATTATTATGCAGAGATACAACTGATAATTACTGGGTCGCTCTTTTATGGCGAATGATATTAGAATGTCAGAGTACCAAAGTCAGTGGGAATGAATAATTCCTAGGCTAAGTATACTAGACCGGACGCTGCATGGCGTGAGATGGTGATATAGGGGGGCAAAACGAGGGTATAGCTGGAGACTGGTGATTTCCTCCCACAGAGTTGTAAGCTCCAGAGGAATGAAGAATAGACGGATACTCAGGCTGGTCACTTGAAGAAAAGGGGTTCTCATACGGATCCGGTCCTTATAATCCAAGTGCTCGGTAGCAGGGTAATAGCTGTAATCCAATGCCCGATAGCAATGATGATAGCCCCCGATGTAGATCTTCAGGGTAGTTAAATCCAAACGACAATGGTATTAATGATGCTCTTCTCCACAGTACTACGTTTCCACAAGTCACTATAATCCACCAATAATGGTTCTACAATATCGCCGCGGTAGGTTCCAATGCTCACATGTCCAATAGTTCTGCTGCTAGGTTCACCTCGTGTTCTGATACTAATTAGGTTAAGTCCACACACACTTGCTAAGGTTCACACTAGTTACTAAACGAACGAACTGCTTGTTAATGCTGCACACCGAACGAACTGCTGTAATACGATTCACACTAAATGACGAGCTCTTTACTTCACGTTAGGTTAGGTCGAACTTGACTCTGCGTTAACTGTAATGACGAACTCCACAATACGTTAGGTTCAACTACTGCTACTTTACTTCGGACGAACTGCTTATGTTTGCGCCTTCCACAATATATATACTTAGAGGGCTTTCTAGGGCGCAACCGAAGCTCTTGTCCGGAATCAATGCGCTGGCCCCAGGCATGTCTCAACTTGTCCAGACTCGTCTTTGAACTTGTCTGAGGGGCGCGATTCTTGGCGCCGCCAGAGTCAAGGGCGTTATCCAATGAGGAAAGCGAATAATGCTATGATTCAAACGGAGGCTTAAAGGGATATAAATAATATACAAGTTATATAAAACAATAAAACGTAGATTCTCAGTGTTAATCTGGCCCTTCAGAACACCTGTGTTTACACAAAGGAGTCAAAAGAGTCAGGAAAAGTGATAATTGTGATTTGGGTGGATGATTTAATCATCGCAGCAGACAACACTAGAAACCTAGAGCAGGTGAAAGGTATGTTCTCCACCAGATTAAAAATGAAAGACCTAGGTAGGTTAAAACATTTTCTAGGCATGGACTTCGAACAGTCTGCCAGTTGTGTAAAAATATCCCAGAAGAGATATGTGGAAAAGATCCTGAATCGTTTTGACATGCAAGAATGTAGAACTAGGGAAACACCATGTGATCAAAAGCTAGACTACAAAGAGGATGCTCAGAAATTGACAGATGTAAAAATGTACAGAGAAGCTATAGGTTGACAACATGTACTCGCCCTGACCTATGTTTTGTAGTGAGTAAATTATCACAGCATTTTGCTGATCCCACAGAAGAGCACTGGATTACAGCAAAACATGTTTTTCGTTATCTCAAAGGCACAGCAGATAAACAGCTTTGTTTCAGAAAGAGCAGCGAGGGCTTAGGGCTTCAAGCCTATAGTGATGCAGATTGGGCGGCAGACGCCACAGACAGGAGAAGTACCACAGGGTATTGTGTGAGTATGGGTACAGACAGCTCACTGGTTTCATGGAAAACAAAGAAACAGCCCACAGTGGCACTATCAACTTGTGAAGCCGAATATATGGCTCTAGCTTTGACAATACAGGAATGTATTTATCTAGAACAGGGGTCAGCAACCTTTTTGACATGGAGTGCCTGTTTGAAATATAGTTGTAACTAGTGTGCCTCAACAATATTCCATGCATCGTAAATTTTTTTTCTCATAATCAGGTCTTTTTAATGATAATTTTTATATTATTACATCATTATTGTTATTGTTATTATTAACAATATTATTATGATGGTTGTATCAACCCTAAATCTGAGTGGGGGGGGGGAATGCAATGCAGACAAACAGCTGCATACAGTGCGACCATTTCACTCACATTTGCCCATTCATTTTTGGACACATCACACACCATCGGTGTGTGTACTGTACGTGTGCTGTCACAGCTCCACCTACAGGCCTAATGGAGAACACCAGGAGAACACCAGGATGTATATGGAGGGTGAATGTGAGGTATATTGTGTAAATAAGTTTTGATTGATCGCAAGACTACACTGTAAAAAAATTAATAATAATAGTTACCAGAACTTAAAAATATTGAGTTCAGTAATTGTGCATTAAGGTTTTCAGTTTTCAATCCATAATAAGTTAACAGAAAAAAAGTACACAACCACATTATTTCAACCTAATAAAACGATTGTCGTAAATTAAATTGATCAAAATGACCCGTATAAGCATTACAGGAGGGATCAAAATCATCTAGCGGTTTCTGGAAAAGGCCATAGGAGAATTCAGTCAAAGGCTAACAGTGCAACCTTTCACCCTTCACCTAGTAGCTATAGGAAAAAGCCCGGAGTACCATAAAAATAAGAACAGATCAAATGGCAAACAGATGAAACCTCTTTCCCCACACAACAAAGTGGGATGGAGGGCCCAATACTTAACTTTAAGTCAGGCCTGAAGGCCGGCACCAGAGTTCTGTTTACTTTAGCTAAGCAGTCCAAACAGACCTTTCTGGAATACCCACTGTTAGGTTGAGTGGGTACTATATTTCCATCTGTATGAGGGTCGCATTCAGGGACACTTGGGTAAATCATTCTAAAAGGAAACTAGTTCACATCCCCTCTGTAAGGTCACCTTGTAACGCTGCTTCGCAAGACCCAAATTACCAGAGAGAGACCAAATTAAATAAAACAACAGTCCTAAATACATTGCTTATGAAATAAAAAAGAGATGGAGTTTTGCATACTACTGTACCCACAATAATCTAAATCTGAATTAAATAGGATTTAGATGATCTAGCATAATCTGGAATGTAATAGTAAAAAGCATGTAGTAAAATAGAGTGAATATTTTATTGTTCATTTAGAAAGAAAAGGTTAAGACCAAATTGGAAAAATAGCGGGCCTAATGTAAACTTATCCAAAAAGGTGATTGCTAATTTAGATCCCATTGGCAAGAGTTGTGTGTGTATTGTGCTGTGCTGTACCCATTCTGCAATCTGTTAGCAAAGTGTTCATTCATTTATTCAATAAAAATTCAATGTTAGTCCGTTTCATTACAAGGAAGAACGAGCCGAAAATAGTCATTTCACTTCCTTATTGGTCAGGGAACCCAGTTCTTTCGTGTTAAGCCAATTAGAGCAGGAACCGGAGTCTCTGTTCTGTGACATCACGGGGCAGAGACTCGACCACTGGGCGGGGTTTGGGCGATTCCTATATTTACCACAGGTTGAGAGACATGGAAGGAACGCACGGAGACCAGCAGACCACGTCGACGCACGGAGAGCATCATCTTGAGACGACCCCCAAAACCTACGCTGAAAACCTATCCAATCGAGACGTGCTGCAGATGCTTTTAGACAATAGAAAAGTTGGCGAGAACTTTAAGCTGTGTGGATCTTCCAATAAACGACGGCCAGACTGTCTTTGTACCTTTAGCGCCTGGCTCCGATTCCAAATCATTTATAAGACAATTGAACAGAACGTGTGAGTACAACAGCAGAGATACTATAGAGATCCACTATACGATCCTAAGACTTTAGTAGATAGATTCATTGAAGAGACACGTTACGATGTTTATTGTCATTGTTTTAAGAACACAAGTTGACTTGGTAATACTCACATTTTGAGTAAAAAAATGGCTTTTAACATGTGCAATGTTCAATGAAATAGAAAAATAAATAATAAAATGTGTTGATTAATCCCACTGGTCACAATGGTGACCATAATAATGTTTTTGTTATAAGGCTCTGCAAATGTTACTGAATGATGTAGCAATGTATTTCCAGCTAAATTGAAATAATAAACAAATAAAGGGTCTCAATTAAATATGTGGTAGTAAAAAGAACCTGTGGGAGGATTTCAACAAGATAAATGCGACAACAGTGCAAAATATTTCACTATTTTTCAAAAAAAAAAAAAAAAAGAAATAATTGATTGATTTTTTTTTAATGCTGCCCCCTGTGCCTATGCAAATGCCCCCGCGTGCCTATGCAGGCTTGCGTGCCTAGGGTTGCCTACCCCTGATCTAGAACAACTGCTTGAAGGAATGGATACCTTATGTATATAAGAAAACTGTTGTTTATGAAGGCAACCAGGGAACCATTGCACTTGCACATTGCACTTGCACATTGCACTCTGTGTGCCGACAGAGGTGTAAACATGTGGATATAAAATATCACTTCATTAGATGTCATCAGAGAAGAAAGGATGACACTTGTTTACTGTCCTACAGACGACATGGTTGCAGACGCTATGACCAAGCCTATCTCCAAACTGAAATTGAAAAGATTTGCAGGGGTCATGTTTCGGGGTCATTTGCAGGGGTCATGTTTTGTGTGTAAATATTGCCTGTTATGTAATATTGACCGCCATGTTCTTTTGATGTTTTGAACTGTATTTTTTTGTTGGAAAAGTTGTACAGTATACACGTCATTCATAAGTGGGAGTGTTAAATGTAAGTAATAATATGATTGAATATAACTGCACTTTAACTGTTCCACAAGAGGGCGCTATAGGCGTAAGGAGACGCAGCTATAGCAGCTGACGTCAGGTAGCAGGTATAAGGGAATGTTCCCTCCCCCTCTGTATCGCTCACTCTAGCTCTCATGGAGAGCAGGTCTCATGGTGGAAATGTAATGAAATAAACCACGCCAGTTAAGGCTAAAGAGGACCTCGTTGTCATGACCAGTTATTTTGCTCCCCAGGTGACTCTGTCAACAGTAGGGATTCACATTATTTTACGGCTGTGGGTAGGGCATTCCACATTGTTGTGGCATAATTGCATATCTTCTTTCAAGTGTGTTACTCTTGATAGAATCAAAGCAGACTGGGAGAGTGAGTTAGGGGAGATTGTGGAGGAAGAGGTTTGGGATTGTGCGCTACAAAGGGTAAATAATAGTACCTCCTGTGCACGATTAAATATAATAAAATAAATAAAAAGTGTTGCATCATGCTCACTTTTCCAAATCTAGACTGGCGAGGATATATTCCCTTCCAGATGCTAGCTGTGATAGATGTCATAACACCCAGGCCAATTTGTCTCACATGTTTTGGTTTTGTCCATCTCTATTTAATGGTCTGCTATCTTTGGAACTCTCTCAGAGATCCTTGATATCAACCTCCAGCCTAACTCCCTCACATCCATATTAGGCATAACAGTTGGAGAGGACCCTAAGATTCTCAAAAGGCATACAAATGTAATTGCCTTTGCAACTTTACTTGCACACAGGAGAATCTTACTAGAATGGAAATCAAAACACCCACCACAAGCTTCGGCATGGCTGAGTGATCTTATGCAATCCTATTCTAGAGAAGATAAATACTCATTTAGAAATGTGAAATATACTTGTTGGTATTCCCAAATAAAATACATTTAATAATAATAATAATAATAATAATAATAATAATAATAATAATAATAATAATAATAATAATAATAATAATAATAATAATAATAATAATAATAATAATAATAATAATAATAATAAAAAATAAAATCTGAAGCACTTATGGAAAAACTGTATCCCAAAGCACACATCAGGATTCAAATATGGCTCCATAATTAAATTCTGTCATTAGAGTTGATCTGGAGAAATTCACAGTATAATAAGTTACTAAACTACAACCCACACACCAGACCAAAACCAGGAAAATGTAAACAAAGTGCAACACCAATAGGGGCTCTTTTGGCTAGAGGTCACCGTTTGATGGTATTACAGATTCTACCTTTAATGAGTTGTTCCCTGGAAAATGACAAGCACATCTCAGATGCATCATAAGAGGTCCTTGGCATGCGTACATCATGATCTCAGAGGCATCATAAGAGGTCCTTGGCATGTGTACATCTCAGAGGCATCATAAAAGGTCCTTGGCATGCGTATATTAACTTACACGAGGGGCAACAATGAGTGAAACACAGATTTGGTGATTAAATCAACTTAAGGCGAGGCACCCCAGGTGAATAGGCAAATATAATTATTTTGGTTGATTTTGAGATTTTGTTATATTTTGCTTCCTAAACATGTCTTCTATGAAACTAGTGACAATAAAACGTCAATAACACACATTTAGTTGTTTATTTTACTTCATTTTGCCTGATTGTATCCATAAATGTGCACATATTTAATGGTGAAGTGCCTCATTTGCATATGTATATAAACATACAATTCAGAAAACTTGCAATATATGTTTTCTTAGTTTATATGTACATAACAAACTGGGAAAGTTTCATAGTGATATCTATA
Source organism: Notolepis coatsorum (assembly GCF_963971535.1). Lineage (NCBI taxonomy): Eukaryota > Metazoa > Chordata > Actinopteri > Aulopiformes > Paralepididae > Notolepis > Notolepis coatsorum. The sequence continues at coordinate 62,901,476 of NC_140181.1, forward strand.
TATCTATTCAAATATTTATTTGGCCTATTAGGGGGTACTACACTGTTACTACACTGTTACTACACTTTGTAGCCTGTGTGTAGTTCTGTTCAGTTCAATAACATCATTATTATTATTATTCAGTTATCAGGCATGTGTTTAGGTTGTCTATTACTAATGGTTTGATTAGGTATTGTGTTTGTAAATAGCTGATTTAAATGTATGGTATTTTACAATACAGAACTTTGAAGGCGTTTTCGCAAAAATGAGTTTTTATGCGTTTTTCTTACACACTTGGGTATAAATCTACCATTCCATAGCACCTACACACACACACACACACACACACACACACACACACACACACACACACACACACACACACACACACACACACACACACACACACACACACACACACACACACACACACACACATCATACTTTCCACATTTCTTCCTATATATATCCTGCATCTTTCTCCAGAGGGGTTTGTTGATATATCATTCATAGCCTGATTTATAGTACATTTATGACTGTAGACAGCATTTCATGATTTATGGGATGATAAAAAGACATATCCACAATCCCCCTTGGACAAAGTTCACTGTGTTATGTGTCAACATAATGATTTTTTTTAAATATGTTTTATCTGGCATCATCCAATGTTGGTATTTATACCCAAACGTCATATGCAAATTAGTGCATATTTAATTAGGTAATGCCTATTTTGCATATATAAACATAAGATCTCAGAAAACTTGCAATACATTTTTCTTAGTTGTTATGTACAAACTGGGAAAGTTTCATAGTGATATCTATTCAAATATTTGTTTTGCCTATTCACCTTGGGTGTCTAAAAAAAGAACTATGGCTATTAATTTACTTAAGAATTTCTTATGTTGGGGACAACCCTAGATTCAATGGGAGAAAATATATTATAACAACAAGTATACAAAATGCTGTAAGGACTCACCCAGTGCAATCATGTAGCCATCAAAGTTGACGCTGCTAACCATATCCCAGGTCCCAATGAGGCTGACTGGCATTTTTCAAACCAGAGACTCCAAACTGCAGAGAAGTGGTTCAAACCAGAGACTCCGGACTGCAGAGAAGTGGTTCAAACCAGAGACTCCGGACTGTCAAGAGTGCGGATGAGAAGCGGTGTTCACTTGATGGGTGGATGAGAGAGGAAGTGAAGAGCGAGGAGGCTGGCTTCGAGGAATAGGTGGCAGGGAGCCTAAAGGCGTATGCTGCTTTCACCCAGTGTCGGTGGGAGAATCTAGTTTGTTGGTTTAGATGGGGGATCACAGGGGGTCTCTGTGTTACGGATCACTCCACCGCAGGCACTCTAAAGTTCAAGTCCTCCCTTGGGAATCAAGGTCCTTTGACCTGAAGACTTTGACCTGAAGATGTTGAAAGACATGCTCTTTTCATCAAGACTGATCAAATAAAAATTGATTGGATTTGATCAAGACTGATGACAAACCCCTTTGTCTTCTCAAGTAACTGTTCATCATATCACCTCTACCTGTCACACAGTGGACGATTAGATTAGATTAAAATGTATTGTATTGTAAAAAGTACAGTACAACAAAAAGGAGTTTGGTATCCAACCAGAGTGCAAATGTAACAGTAAAGTACAACAGCATGAATGAATGAATGAATGAAAACTTTATTTAACAGATTGCAGAATGGGTACAATACAGTACGGCTCAATACACACAATTGTTAAGGGGATGCAGACCAGAGAAAGACGTTTGTCTTGTTTACATCAGGGTCCTCCATTTTCAATTCATAGTGACATTTATGACATACACAACATACATGACATCATGACATTTATGGCATAGGGACATACATGACATACAGGTATATAGTACTGTTACATTTGTGACATATACGATATGCAAATATACAGTACTGTTACCCATAGATCCTAACAGAGAATATATACATATGATGGGGAGGATACTGTACATTAGAAGGGGGTGGGTGGGTGGGAGAGAAATATACATACGGTGGGGAGAGAATATATACATACGGTGGGGAGGAGACTGTACCATAGGAGGGGGTGGGTGGGTGGGAGAGAAATATATACAATACAACAATAGCAATATACAATGTACAGGTGATTAACACTAGCACAGCCGACAAGGGGTCACATGACCCCTAGGCATTTTCAATAAATGTATCCTCGTCACTCGGTCGAGCTCCAGTTCTGTCACTCAATGACTTTTCCTAAACGTACCCGTTTTATCTGCCACGGTTTCTGAAATTTCTAAATTACTTCAGGAAAATGGAATTAGAACGTTATTTCAGCTATTTATGCTGAGCGGCCACCTCCCTCCCTCCTTGACCCTCCCTCCTTGACCCTCCCTCCCTTTCACTCTCTCCCTCCCTTTCTCTCTCTCCCTTTCTCTCCCCCTCCCTTTCTCTCCCTCCCTCCCTCTCTCTCTCCCCCTCTCTTTCCCTCTCTATACCTCCCTCTCCCTCCTTCTCACTTCCTCTCCCTCCCTCCCTTCCTCTCTTCCTCCCTCCCTCTCTCCCTCTCCTTCTCCTTCTCCTTCTCCTTCTCCTTCTCCTTCTCCTTCTCCTTCTCCTTCTCCCTCCCTCCCTCCCTCCCTCCCTCCCTCCCTCCCTCCCTCCCTCATTGACCCTCCCTCTTTTCTCTCCCTCCCATCTCCATTCTAAAGGCTGTCGGGTCCCGTTCCAGCGGGAATTACAGTAGTGTCATTTTCTCCATGGCTGTGCTAGTGTTAAACTGGGTACAAAATATACAAATTGTGTAGTGCTAATCAGATGTATGTACAGAGTTGTAGTATAATACAACTACAGATACAGTGTAGATTTAAAACTATGGGGTGTGCCAGTGTCAATGGGTCGATCACACACTCGTTACCACGTGCACCTCTCCGGCTCTCTCTTGGCCGTGAGACAGCTGACTGGCCCCAGGAGGAGAACATCGCTGACAAGCCGATGCTGCTGGGAGCAGCACACCTCCCCAGTGTCGAGAGGCGGCAACGTCTGGAGGAGAGACGCTGCTTCAACTGTGGATGTAGCGGTCACCACTACGCCACCTGTCCTAGAACCTCGGGAAACGGGGCAGCTCGTTAGTATTGGGAGGGGTGCTAGCGGGTAGGGACCTACCCTCTGGGGTAAATGAAACCCGATTTTCTTTTAATGTCGGTATAAGGTGGGGGCTTTATTTTGTTTTACTTTTTATAAGCCGCAGGGTTCAAAACATGGGTAAAAAGGTGCGGTTTATAGTCCGGCAATTACGGTACGCATTGCATGGCGCTAGTGCGTCTTCAGGTAGCAGGGGGACAGTGGGAATCCTTGCACTTTTTTATCGTCGCTTCACCTGCATGCCCTATTGTGTTAGGTCACCCTTGGTTGGTGACTAACAACCCCAATATTAACTGGTCGACAGGTAGGCTTTCGCTGGAGAAGGGCGCCCTGCCAGTCTCCATCGAAGGTTCACCCACCTTACTCCCATTTCCGTCTCACCCCAAGCTAGCAGTTGGGTCTTCAGGCTCCACGTCCCTTCCCAGTCCCGACCTGACAGGGGTGCCCAGCGTTTATTGGGACCTAGGGGAGGTTTTTAGCAAAGCCTGTGCTAAAGCACTGCCTCTCCATAGGTCGTATGATTGCACTATTGACCTACTGCCAGGTACCTCTCCACCTCGGGGGCGTCCCTCTCTCGCCAAGAGACATTGTCTATGAATAGCTACATTGAAAAAGCACTAGCTGCGGGTCATATACGTCCCCCCACCTCACCCGCTGGCGCAGGCTTCTTCTTTGTAGCTAAGAAGGATGGAGCCTGAGGACAGCGTCCCTGCATAGATTATCGCGGGTTAAATAACGTCTCCGTCAAGAACCGCTACCCCCTTCCCCTCATGGACACCGCCTTTGAGTCTCTGCAGGGGGCTCAAGTGTTCTCCAAACTGGATTCACGGAACGCATATAATTTTATTAGGATTAGGGAGAGGGATGAGTGGAAGACTGCCTTTAACACACCCAATGGTCATTATGAGTACCTGGTCATGCCCTTTGGCCTGGCTAATGCACCTGCAGTCTTCCAGGCGCTGGTGAATGACGTGCTGCAGGACTTGATAGGGGTGTCTGTCTTTGTTTATCTGGATGACATCCTTATTTTTTCCAAGGATATGTCACAACATCAACAGCATGTCCGTCAGGTTCTCCAGCATCTTCTCCAACATCAGCTTTTTGTTAAAGCTGAGAAATGTGTCTTTCATACAGATACGGTGTCCTTTTTGGGATTTGTGTTGACCAGGGGCGATTTACGCATGGATCCGGCCAAGGTGAGTGCAGTGTTAGACTGGCCTCGCCCCTCCTCACTTAAACAGTTGCAACGCTTCTTAGGGTTTGCCAACTTTTCCAGGCGGTTTATACGCAATTGTAGTGCCCTAGCTACTCCGTTAACAGCCCTCACTAGGCCTCTCTGCCAGGTTTTGACTGGTCGCCTCGGGCAGAGAACGCCTTCCGTGACCTTACACACCGTTTCACCTCCGCCCCTGTCTTAGTCCACCCAGATTCGGAGGTTCCACGGAGGCCGAACACAACTACGACGTGGGGAATCGTGAGTTGTTGCCATTAAGTTAGCTTTGGAGGAGTGGAGGCAATGGTTGGAGGGGGCTGCACAACCATTTATAGTATGGACTGACCACAAGAACCTGGCATACATCCAGGGGGCTAAGCGACTTAATGCTCGCCAGGCCAGGTGGGCTTTGTTTTTTTTACTCGGTTCCGCTTCTTCATCTCCTTTCGGCCTGGAAGGTCAAACCTGACGCTCTTTCCCGACAGTTCGACCCAACGGACCGAGAGGAGAAACCCCACCTGATCATTCCTGAGGCCCTTATTGTCACTCCCATGTCATGGGGGATAGATAGGGTGGTGAGATCAGCACTGGGACAAGAGCCTGATCCTGGGGGAGGGCCTGTCATGTACCAAGGTCTGATGACCACATAGAATAGAAACTGAAGCAGGCTGCACATGAACAAAAACAACCCACTCAGTAGATGCTTTTAAAGCACGGTCCCGGCAGATAGGAAACAACACAAACGCGCTTTCAAAAGGTAAATTATATTTATTAGCTGTGGCAGGAATTCAAACCGCCACCTGTAATATGAATATATAACAAAGGGAAAAAACAACCCACAAACAATTAACAAACAGGGAGAAGGGTAAGGGGAGAACAAACAAGATAATTGTAATTAAGTTGAGCACCAAAGCACTAACAGTGTCGCAGGACACCAGCCAACTAGGTTGGCACTGGGAACCACCCAGCCATCAAACAATACAGATATATATACTTCCACTTAAGAAGTGGCAAATGGCTCTGAGGCCCACAACAATAGTATATATTCTTACTTAGGTGTGGCAAAAATAGGCAGAAGGCCCAATACATATATATATATATATATATATATATATATATATATATATATATATATATATATATATATATATATATATATATATATATATATTAACAAATTCCACATGGGTGGCAAGTGGCACTGAGGCCACAATATACATATATATATATATACTTACCTGGTAGCAACACCAACAGACACAATGCCTACCAGGTAAGTAGTGTGAACGTGAGAACACACTAATTACAATAAGGCCAACACTGATCAAAACCACACAACAGTGGAAACAAAAGGGCAGTATTATAATAATTCCACAATGAAATAAACAGTGGCAAATCAAGGGAAACCTCCAACTCTATGGTCACTGGCAAATGACTCCATGAGGCGCCCGGACGTGTGTGTGCTGTCAGGCATTTGTCCACCCGTCCCTCTCGAGGTGATTGCCATCAGCTGTCATTCATTAGGCAATCAGCACTCTTCAGTGTAGGGACGGGCGGCACTTGACAGGAAGAGAAAAAGAGACAGCATTAGCTATCATGCACACACACACATCACATACAAAACATAACATATTTCCATATACTAACCTGATGTTCAGATGGTGTCATAAATACAGTAATAATGGTAATGACCAACCCACGTACCCATGTACGTCACAGGGCCCCCAGGGAGGCTGTATGTGCCCAAGCCTGCACGCTCACGGCTGTTGCAATGGGCGTATATGTCATCCCTCACCGGTCACCCTGGGGCTGCCAGGACCCTGGATTTCATCCGCAGGAGGTTCTGGTGGCCCACAGCGGAGGGGTATACACGTTCCTTTGTGGCAGCCTGCCCTGTGTGTGCGTGCAGCAAGACCTCTCACCGCCCCGCAGTGGGGCTCCTCTGGCTGCTTCCTATCCCCAAACAGCCTTGGTCTCACATATCATTGGACTTTATCTCAGGTCTCCCATCCTGGACCACTTTTCTAAAGCGGCCCATTTCATCGCTCTCCCCAAACTCCCCTCGGCCCGGGAAACAGCTGACCTTGTGGTGCAGCACGTTTTCCGGGTGCACAGGCTCCTGCAGGACATTGTCTCCGATCGGGCCCTCAGTTCGCTTCCAGATTCTGGAAGGCGTTTGCGACCAGCCTCTGCGCCTCCGTCAGCCTGTCATCCGGGTTCCATCCGCAATCCAACAGGCAGATGGAGCGCGTCAACCAGGATCTGGAGGGTGTACTGAGGTGCTACGTCTCTGGCAATCCGGCGACCTGGAGTCGGCGGCTGGCATGGCAGAGTATGCTCACAACACCCTCTTGTGTTCATCCACTGGTCTGTCCCCATTTCAGTGCCAATATGGCTATCAACCCCCCCTGTTTCCTGAGCAGGAGAAGGAGGCTGAGGTGCCCTCCGTCCAGGCTCATGTTGGTCGCTGTTGCCGGACACACGTCTAGCCAATCAACCGCTTCTTTTCACCTGGCAGCGCGGACTCTCACTGAGAGCGTGTAACGTGTGGAAGGATCACACTACCGCCCTTAGATCCTATCCGCGCTTAGCAGGCGCCCCGACCGAACTGTAGGAGTCGCTGGTGACCCGGACCCACCCCGCCAGCTTCTCCCACCCTCTAATACTGCCAATTGTATTAGTGTGAACGGCGAGCCAAGCTGGTGACAACCCCGGAGCTGTGAGCTGGATTTGAACAGGCGAATCCAGCGTCTCCGGGGTTGGTGACAAACGCAATCTCCGTTACGCCACCTGACCGCCCGTCTCTCTTGATCTATTCTAATTATAAGCTTATCTTTTAATTTCCTTCTCATGGAAAAACACATCGGCACAGTTTTTTTTGGGGGGGGGGGGATTGTTGTTGAAGTCAGAGGTTCTGTGTAGGATTGTTAGTAACTGTCTAACTGTATATATGGCTGTTTACACTAGTAACTGTTTACCTGCATATATAACTGTCTCCACCAGTAACTGTCTAGCTGCATATATGTCTGTTTCCACTAGAGGGCGCTCTAGGCGGAGCCACTCAGGTACACCACCATGTGGCGAGTATATAAGTAGATGTCTCCTCCCCCTTCTTTCTCTCCCCCATGTCTCTCAGTAAGAGAAGACCTATAGAACTGCTGCTTATCGGACTTCCGGTATGAGAGCAGACGGGTAACACACGTGCGGTAGAGCTCCTGGTCAAATGAGCGAAAAAACGGATAAATAAAGACCCGAAAAGTGATTAAAAATAAAAGATGCACACGAGAAGTAAGGAGGAGATAACGATTGTGAAGGAAAGAGAAATGGAGGACTCATGAGAAGAGGAGAATTTGAAGGAACAGAGCCCCCGAAGCGAGGCCGAGAAGGGACAGGCGGAGGAACGGGGAGGTTCCGCTGAGACAGACACGGGAATGCCAGGATGGGCCGTGGTCATGCAGGCCGGAATATTGGCGACCATAAAAATGAACACGGACACGATGCAGGCGACCATACAAATGAACACGGACACGATAAGGAACGATATTGGGAAGCTACGGGAGGAATTGAGGAAGGAACAGGAGGACTTCAGAGGCGAAATAAATACAGAACTCAAAATGGTGGATGAGAAGATGGCGGAGCAGGATAGGAATGTAACCGAGCTAGAAACAAGAGTGGCGCAAGCAGAAGAATGGAATACAGAGATACACGAGGTATTAACAAAAGCGATTCAACAACAAGAAAAGATGGAGTCAAAGATGTTGGACATGGAGGGGAGGTCACGGAGAAATAACATCAGAATATGGGGATTGAAAGAAGGGGTCGAAGGGGAATCGGTGACCCTATATGTAGAAAAGCTTATCAAAGAAGAATTGAAGGAGACGGGACTGGAAAAAATGGAGATACAGAGGGCCCACAGGGCGCTGGCTCCGAGACCGCAACCGGACAGACCCCCGAGGGCGGTGATTATTAACTTTCTGAGGTTCGAGGTGAAAGAATTGATACTTAGAACCGTGTGGACCAAGAAGATAGAAATCGAGGGGAAAAGGCTGTCGTTTGACCACGATTACTCGACAGCGGTGGCAATAACACGCAGGTCTTACGCAGGGTCTGAAGAGAATTCTGAAAGAAAACGGTATGAAATTCCAATCACCCATGACCTCGCTAAGGATCCACTGGAAGGAAGGGACGGTGACATACGCGACGGCGCGGGAGGCGGCGGGGGAGATGAGGCGACGGGGGATGCAGACGGCGGAGGACGGAGACGGAAGGAGACAGGAGGACCAGACGCTGAGCCTGCAACATAGACTGGAGAAAGCACGCAAGTGGACCAGAGTAGGAGACCGGAACCCGGGAGAGGAGAGAGGAGAGAGAAGAAGGCCGAGGTGAGACGTGACGGACCGAAGGCGAAGACAGACGAGGAGGCCAGAGACGGAGAAGGAGGGGAGAGGAGGCGGGAGGAGACGAACGGATGAGTACACGCACAAGGGATAGAAAAAACGATCCAAATAGTGACAAAATATAGGAACTGAAATAATATATACATAAACACACATTCCCAGGTAGAGACAAGGTATAGGAACAGACGTGACATATACATGGACACGCAGTACAAACGCTGATGGAGGAAATAAATGGAAATATAATTAGGTATAATAGACGGAACACAAAACATATTGAAACAAATACATAGGCACACGCTGCGAGTAACAAAGTTGGAAGTAATTAAGGGGATAAATAAGCATCACATAGAAAATAGAGGGGGGGGGAGAAAGTAAGAGATAGGAAGAGGGGTACACAGAGGACACCACACACTTGTTTGTATTCGGTGAAGAGAGCGGAGGCTACAACCGGAGGGGGAAATATGTGTGACATGGGGGAGACTGACAGACGAACGAAGAAGAAAGATGACAAAGGTTAAAGGTATAAAAATGATGTCGTTAAACGTTAATGGAATGAATAATCCGATAAAGAGGGGCAAAGTGATGTTGAAATGTAGAAAAAGTGAGATGCAAGTGTTTTTTTTGCAGGAGACACATTTGATAGCACAGGAACATGAGAAACTGAAAAGATTTGGATATGAAAATTCATACTATAGTTCCTTTAAACAGACCCGGAGGAGAGGAGTAGCCACGTTAATCAAGAACACAGTAAAGTTTGAATTGATCAAAGAAGTAAGAGACAAGGAGGGGAGATTTGTTCTGGTGAAGGGGAAAATGGAGGGTCAAATGGTTACGTTAGTGAATGTTTATGCACCCCCAGAGAGTGAGAGGGATTTATATGAGACCATTTTTGATATGATAGTGATGGAACTAGAAGGGATATTGATATGCTATTTTAATGTGGTATTGAATCACGACTTAGACACCACGAGTACTAGGAAAGCGCGGCCGCAAATCAGCAGATATATGAATATTCAAATGACGGAAATGGGAATTACAGACGTTTGGAGGGGGATGCACGCCATGGACAGGGAATACACACATTACTCACACCCACACGTGACATATGCAAGAATAGACTATTTCTTGATGACGACGGGGGACAGTTACAGGGTACGGGAGAGCAGAATAGGAGTAGCGGACATATCGGATCACAGTGCTATATATCTGACAGTAGATCTGGAGGGAAGACGGAGGAACAGGATCTGGAGACTAAATGTAGGAATACTAAATAACAAGGGGGTGGTGAGTCAGATCAAGGAGGAGATAGCCAGGTATAAGGAGGAAAATGACAATGGGGAGGTCGACCCGAACATTCTATGGGACACACTGAAGGTGGTGATAAGGGGGAAATTGATGGAGAAAACAGCAATGCTGAAGAAAGCCAGAACGGAGACATATCACAATCTGATAGGGAAGAACAGGAAACGCTCGGAGAAATCAAAGAAGTAAAGGCCAGGATAAATAGGGAATTATTGACGGAAATAGAAAAGAAAGCGAGGTTTATGAAGGGGGACCAAAAGCGACCAGACTGTTGGCTAGGAGAATCAGGACGCAACAGAAGTTAAACACGATACACACAATAAGAGATACAAAGACTAATGAAATATTGAGGGACCCAGCTGAAATAGAGAGGACATTTAGAGAATACTATGAGAAACTATACACACAGCCAAAGGCAGCGGGAGAAGAGGAAATAGAAGCTTATCTGGAGAAGCTAGAGTTACCATCGATAGGGAAAGAACAGAATGAAGAATTAAATAAAATAATTACGGAACGGGAACTGGAAGAGGCAATTAGTAGAGCTAAAAACAACAAATCTCCGGGGAGCGACGGATTCCCATCGGAATTCTACAAGACATTTAGAACAGAATTAGCACCCATGTTAGGGGCGGCATTCAGACACACGATGGAAGAGGGCAAAATGCCCCCCTCGTGGAAGGAAGCCGTAATCACCACGATACCGAAGGAAGGGAAGGATAGAGAATTATGTAGTAGTTTCAGACCTGTGTCCATACTCAACGTGGATTACAAGATGTATACATCAATAATATCAAAGAGATTTGAGACGTTTATGCCAGACATTATAGATGAAGATCAAACTGGATTTATTAAAGGGAGACAGACACAGGACAACGTGAGAAAGACATTACACATAGTAGAGGAGATACAAAAACAAGGAGGTAGCGCGGTACTGATTAGCCTAGATGCAGAAAAAGCGTTCGACAGTGTGAGCTGGAAATTTTTATATAAAACATTGATGAGGTTCGGACTGAACGGGAGGGCGATGAAGATGATCAAGGCGCTATATCAAGAGCCGACAGCGAGGGTTAAGGTGAATGGCAGCTTGACGGATAGAATCAGATTAGAGAGGGCTACCAGACAGGGATGTTGTCTCTCACCGACGCTCTTCGCCGTTTTCATAGAGCCACTGGCACAACTGATCAGACAGACCGAGGACATCAAGGGAGTAAGGATAAAGGGAACGGAATATAAACTAGGCCTATTTGCAGACGACGTGATAGTATACATGAGGCAACCAGAAAAGAGCTTCCCGGCACTGATGGATCTACTGAAGGAATATGGCCACTACTCAGGATACAAACTAAACGTGACAAAGACACAGACCTTAGCATGGAACTATTCTCCAACGACGGAAATTAGAGAACAGTACGGGATAAGATGGGACATGGACAAGATTAAATACTTAGGGGTGAACATCACAAGAGGGGTGGAGAAACTGTTTGAGGCGAATTATACACAGATAAATCAGAACATCAAGAGAGACCTAGAGAGATGGACAGTAATGCCCTTGGACTTCAATTCAAGAATAGAGGTCATTAAAATGAACATACTATCAAGGTTACTGTACCTATTCCAGTCACTACCGATACAAATACCACAGAATCAATTCAGGGAGTGGGACAGACTGATATCGAGGTTCATATGGGCGGGGAGAAGACCACGGGTCAGATATAAAACACTACAACTACCAAAGGAAGAGGGAGGGATGGCAGTACCCAGCCTACAAGATTATTACTATGCAGCACAACTGAGAGCAGTGACGTGCTGGTGTAACGACAGATATGAGGCAAGATGGAAAGACATTGAAAAAGAAGGGGAGGGATACAAGGTACAAGCTCTGGTGGGGGATAGGGAACTATTTAAAGAAAAAGAGGGACTATTAGATCCAATCACCAAATGCACCTTGACCATATGGAACAGAGTAGTAAAAACACACAAATTGGAGAAGCAGTCAGGGGTCCTGAGATGGGTAGCACATGACAAGAGATTCAAACCAGGGAGGTTAGACCATGGATTCAGAAGGTGGGAGAGGGGGGGGGGGGCAACAGCGATATGCAAAATGATAGAGAAGGGAGAAATGCAGACACTACAAAAATTAAAGGAGAAATTTGGACTAGAAAACAGGGACCACTTCAGATATCTACAGGTTAGAGATTACTACAACAAAGAAATAAGGGGGGCCAAAGACGAGGAACAGAATGGAATAATAAAGATGATAGTATGGGCATACTGTTATGGTTTGACACCGACCCCAAACGCAACGACACAAGAGAGTTGGATTCAGAGTTGCCAAATACAAGGGCTTGTTTATTTGGTGACTAGAATAAGTGAAACAGGGAAAGCAGGTCAACAAGAAACAGGTACAATGAACAAGGGGCAAAGTTCTGCTGCTCTGCAGCTTCTCCCGGAAGGGTAGTCTTGGGAAGCAGGAGCAGACCTCTGTACCGCTCTGCAGACTCTCACGGCGGACCTCTCAGATGTTGTGCAAGACCGAGAGAGGGAGAGAGGGAACGGGTCAGTGACAGAGCAGACTTGAAACGAGCTGGAGGACAGGGTGTTATATTCTTCGTGTTAAACAACACAGTGATGAGCAATATTCCAAAAACAGCCCAAGTGAATATCTTCATGAAAACACACAGTGAGCAAAAATCCAAACAACGTCCAATTGTGAAATACTATCTTCGTGTAAATACACAGTGAGCAGAAATCCAACACAGTCCAAATGTGAAACAATATCTTCGTGTAAATACACAGTGAGCAAAATCCAACACAGTCCAAATGTGAAATAATATCTTCGTGTCAATACACAGTGGGAGGTGGAAGATCCCCAAAATATTATTCCAAAAAAGGAAAGAGCAAAAACGATAATGGCTGGGTGAGTGACTGTCTGACAAAAAGGTGGTAGACTTCAGTGTAAAGGTTTACACACGAAAATCGGAAATAGGTCAAGACAGTCAATCTAGATAAACTCACCCAGACGAGCTGCGTAAAGGAACAGGACAACAGTGGAGGCGAGCGCGCGCCACGGAGCAGGTATCCAAGCGGAGGCTTCTAGGAAAGCGGAGGCTTCTAGGAAAGCGGAGGCTTCTTAGGAATTCCTGGAGAATAGCACAGTGAAACAGCAGCAACGGGGAAAAACATCCAGCGACAAATCAAGACGAACCAACCACTTAGGGTGGGGAAAACGGGGTATAAATAATGAGGGATCGATTGATTGAAAGGCAGTGACAGCTGGGGAATGTGATTGAAAAGCGTGGGGAAGTGAGGGAACCAATCAGCGACGTCTCAGATGACGTCAGCGGGGAGAAACGTGTGAACGAGGGAATTGAAATACTTGACAGAAAAAATGAATGAAAACAAAGCGAGGGTGGTTAAAGGAACAGAACGAGTGAGAAGGCAAGGACAGAAACCTCACAGTACCCCCCCCTCAACGGGAGCCGCCCGGCGACCAGGCCGACCCGGCTCGTCAGGATGGGCCCGATGGAAGTCGGTGATCAAGCCGGGATCCACGATGAGCTGCCGGGAGACCCAGCTACGCTCCTCAGGGCCGTAACCCTCCCAATCCACCAGGTATTGGAATCCCCGGCCCCGCCGACGAACGCCCATCAACCGGCGGACCTGCCACTGGGGGTGACCATCCACTAGCACAGGAGGCGGTGGATCAGGAGCCGGAGGCATAAGGGGACTGAGGGAGACGGGCTTAACCCGGGAGACATGGAACACGGGGTGGATGTGCATGGATGCAGGAAGCTTCAGGCGCAGGGCCGCCGGACTGAGTACCTTCAGGACCTCGAAAGGACCGACGAAGCGAGGGTTGAGCTTCTTGGCCGAGGACCGTAGCGGGAGGTCCTTCGCGGAGAGCCACACCCTCTGCCCAGGGCGGTAAGTCGGCGCGGGAACCCGGCGCCGGTCGGCACCACGACAGGCGCGCTCAGATGTCCGGAGCAGCGCGGTCCTGGTGATCTCCCAAACGCGACGGCAGCGGTCGAGGTGGACCTGCACGGAGGGAACTGCCACTTCCGTCTCCAGTGCGGGAAAAAGAGGGGGCTGGTAGCCTAGGGAGGCCTCAAAGGGGGAGAGACCGGTGGCGGAACTGACCATTGAGTTGATCGAGTATTCAACCCAGGGAAGGAAACGACTCCAGGATGCCGGCCTCTCGGCTGCCACACACCGAAGAGCAGACTCCACGCTCTGGTTCATCCTCTCCGTCTGCCCGTTTGTCTGGGGATGGTAGCCGGAGGAGAGACTGACCGTTGCCCCCAATCCCTTGCAGAAAGCCCGCCAAACCTGGGAGGTGAACTGGGGCCCCCGGTCAGAGACGATGTCCTGGGGGAAACCGTGAAGGCGGAACACGTGGTGCGTCAGGAGGTCCGCCGTCTCGGCTGCTGAGGGAAGCTTGGAGAGGGCCACGAGGTGGACCCCCTTGCTGAATCGATCCACCACGGTCAGAAGGCAGGTGTTCCCCTGGGAGGAGGGTAGTCCAGTGACGAAGTCGAGCGCCACATGTGACCACGGACGGCTTGGAACGGGAAGTGGCTGCAAGAGCCCGGAGGGTGCCTGGTGAGAGGCCTTGCTGCGGGCACAGACCGCGCAGGCCAATACGAACTCCTTGACGTCGTTTCGCATGGTGGGCCACCAGAAACGACGAGCCAGGAAGGAGAACGTGCGATGGACGCCTGGGTGGCAGGCGAACCGGCTGGTATGGCCCCACAGCAGTACCTGGGACCGGACAGAGTCAGGGACGAAGAGACGGCTCCTAGGGACGTTGCTTGGAGCACGTTGGAAGCGTAGGGCACGCCTCACCACACCCTCGATGCCCAAGGTGATGGCTCCAACCACTCGGGATGATGGGAGATGGGTCCTCAGAGGGTGGAGCCCCCTTGGAGTGCATCCGGGACAGGGAGTCGGCCTTCGTGTTGCGGGAACCGGGGCGGAAGGTCAGCGAGAAGTCGAACCGACTGAGGAAACTGGCCCATCTCGCCTGCCGACCGTTGAGGCGCCTGGAAGCGCGGATGAACGTTAGGTTCTTGTGGTCCGTCCAGATGGTAAAAGGCTCCTCGGCACCCTCTAGCCAATGACGCCACTCCTCCAGAGCCGCCACGACCGCCAGTAGCTCCCGATTGCCGGTGTCGTAGTTCCTCTCGGCGGGGAGGAAGCGACGCGAGTAGAAGGCGCAAGGATGTACCTTCTGGTCGGAAGGAGAACGCTGGGATAGGACAGCGCCCAGGCCAGAATCCGAGGCGTCCACCTCCACGATGAACTGTCTCTTGGGGTCAGGGTGGAGCAGGATAGGAGCGGAAGTGAACCTTCTCTTGAGGGAGCGGAACGCAGCGCATGCCGCTGGGGACCAGTCGAACGGCAGAGCGGGGGAGGTCAGCTTGGTAAGAGGCTCCGCCACTTGGCTGTAGTTCCGGATGAACCTTCGGTAGAAGTTTGCGAACCCGAGGAAACTCTGTAGCTCCTTCCGAGTGGTGGGTTCCGGCCAATCCTCCACAGCCTGGATCTTGCGAGGATCCGCTCGGGTCAAGCCCTTCTCCACGATGAAGCCCAGGTAGTCGACGGAGTTGGAGTGGAAACGGCACTTCTCCGCCTTGACGAAGAGCCGATTGTGGAGGAGGCGCTCCAGCACCCGACGGACATGCAGGATGTGTTCCTCGAGGGTCCTGGAAAAGATAAGAATGTCGTCCAGGTACACCACCACGAACACCTCCAGCATGTCACGGAGGACATCGTTCATGAGTGCCTGGAATACCGCCGGGGCGTTGGTGAGACCGAACGGCATCACAAGGTACTCATAGTGGCCCCTGGGGGTCTTGAAGGCGGTCTTCCATTCATCGCCCTCACGGATACGGACAAGATGATAGGCACTTCGGAGATCCAGCTTGGTGAAGAACGAGGCCTGGGTCAGTGGCTCGAAGGTGGAGCTCATGAGAGGTAGGGGGTATTTGTTCTTGATGGTGATCTCGTTGAGCTGACGATAGTCGATGCAGGGTCGCAGGTCCCCATCCTTCTTTCCAACAAAGAAGAACCCGGCCGCCACCGGGGAGGAGGAAGGCCGAATGAGTCCTGCTTCCAATGACTCAGAGATGTAGAGATCCATCGCCTTCTTCTCCGGGGCAGTCAGACTGTAGAGGCGGCTGCCGGGAAGGGGAGCCCCTTGGCGGAGGTTGATGGCGCAGTCATAGGGGCGGTGAGGTGGAAGGGACTGAGCCCTGGTCTTACTGAATACCTCCATGAGGTCGTGGTACTCGGGAGGAACGGACGAGGGATCCGGGGGCAACTCACCAGCCGGTCTCCGGGGCGGGGGACAAGACGCCGCCTGTAGACAGCGGGCGTGACAGGAGGAGCTCCAGCCCCTGATGGTACCGGAGGCCCAGGCGATGTGGGGCTCGTGCAGCGCGAGCCAGGGCCTACCCAGGACCACCGGGACAAGGGGGGATTGGGTAATGAGGAACTGGATCCTCTCTACGTGGTTCCCAGCAATGGTCAGCAAGACTGGGCCGGTCCGTTGAGAGATGTCGGCCAGGCGGTGTTGGTCCAACGAAAAGATCTCCAAGGGCCTCACAAGGGCCTCAAGAGGTATGTTGGCTTGGGTGGCAAACTCGAAGTCGAGGAAGTTCTCGTCTGCCCCAGAGTCGATGAGGGCCTCCACCGTGGCACGTTGGTCCCCCCAGGCCAGGGTGACGCTCAACAGATGGTCAGGTGGTGCGCGGCGCTGGGAATGGGAAAAACGGCTCACCAGGATCTCCCGGGGTCTTGGTGAGCCCGATCAGATGAGAGCGTCCCAGCTGCATGGGTTCCTCCTCGCGCACCGGACGGGGAAGCCTGTTACCATCAGTAGTGTTGGGGACGGGGCGTCCAGGAGTCCGGGGTGTTTCAGGAGGTGACAGTCGGGTCCTCTCGCGCCTTCTCTCCAGGAGGCGTCCGTCAATACGGATGACAAGGCTAAAAAGCTCCTCGAGGGAGTCGGGCACCTCCCTGGTAGCGAGCTGGTCCCGGACTGCGTCACTGAGCCCCCTTATGAAGGTTAGGCGAAGAGCAGGTTCGTTCCATCCACTCTCCACCGCCGCCAGTCGAAACTCCATGACATAGTCCGTCACCCTGCTGCTCCCTTGTCGGAAGGTCCCCAACCGGGCTCCAGGGTCCAGACCTCGGGCTGGATGGTGGAACACTCTGCGGAGCTCCGCCACGAAGTCTGGGTAGGAGAACAAAAAATCTGCTTCCATTGCCCAGGAGGAAGTGACCCACTGGGCAGCATGGCCTGAAAGTAGGTTGGTTATATAAGCCACTCGGGACCCCTGAGCAGAAAAACGGCTTGGTTGATGACGGAAAACCAACTCACATTGCATGATGAATGTGGCACATTCCTCGGGATTACCGTCGAACAGCCGTGGGACGGAGAGAAGGGGTTCCCGAGGTGCGAGATCTGCTGGGGCTGCGGGGAATGTTCCTGAAGGGTGTGAGAGATGAAAAGTATTAACGGCGTCGCCCAGCGAGTTAAGCTGGGCGAGAATCTCGGACTGTTGTCCCGCCATAGCGGCCATTGAACCCTGCATAGGCAGGACCTGGTCCCTGAGGTTCTGCACCGCAGCCGCAGCCCGCTCAAGTTGGAGACCGTGATCCCTGGTCAACTCGACTTGAATTGCAAGTGCGGTTCTGACCCCCTCTGTGTCGGCTGGGGTCGTCAGGGTTGGTTCGTAATGTTATGGTTTGACACCGACCCCAAACGCAACGACACAAGAGAGTTGGATTCAGAGTTGCCAAATACAAGGGCTTGTTTATTTGGTGACTAGAATAAGTGAAACAGGGAAAGCAGGTCAACAAGAAACAGGTACAATGAACAAGGGGCAAAGTTCTGCTGCTCTGCAGCTTCTCCCGGAAGGGTAGTCTTGGGAAGCAGGAGCAGACCTCTGTACCGCTCTGCAGACTCTCACGGCGGACCTCTCAGATGTTGTGCAAGACCGAGAGAGGGAGAGAGGGAACGGGTCAGTGACAGAGCAGACTTGAAACGAGCTGGAGGACAGGGTGTTATATTCTTCGTGTTAAACAACACAGTGATGAGCAATATTCCAAAAACAGCCCAAGTGAATATCTTCATGAAAACACACAGTGAGCAAAAATCCAAACAACGTCCAATTGTGAAATACTATCTTCGTGTAAATACACAGTGAGCAGAAATCCAACACAGTCCAAATGTGAAACAATATCTTCGTGTAAATACACAGTGAGCAAAATCCAACACAGTCCAAATGTGAAATAATATCTTCGTGTCAATACACAGTGGGAGGTGGAAGATCCCCAAAATATTATTCCAAAAAAGGAAAGAGCAAAAACGATAATGGCTGGGTGAGTGACTGTCTGACAAAAAGGTGGTAGACTTCAGTGTAAAGGTTTACACACGAAAATCGGAAATAGGTCAAGACAGTCAATCTAGATAAACTCACCCAGACGAGCTGCGTAAAGGAACAGGACAACAGTGGAGGCGAGCGCGCGCCACGGAGCAGGTATCCAAGCGGAGGCTTCTAGGAAAGCGGAGGCTTCTAGGAAAGCGGAGGCTTCTTAGGAATTCCTGGAGAATAGCACAGTGAAACAGCAGCAACGGGGAAAAACATCCAGCGACAAATCAAGACGAACCAACCACTTAGGGTGGGGAAAACGGGGTATAAATAATGAGGGATCGATTGATTGAAAGGCAGTGACAGCTGGGGAATGTGATTGAAAAGCGTGGGGAAGTGAGGGAACCAATCAGCGACGTCTCAGATGACGTCAGCGGGGAGAAACGTGTGAACGAGGGAATTGAAATACTTGACAGAAAAAATGAATGAAAACAAAGCGAGGGTGGTTAAAGGAACAGAACGAGTGAGAAGGCAAGGACAGAAACCTCACACATACGAAGGGGGGCAAGGAAGAGTAATATCAGCAATATACTGGGCTATAATGACCAGCAAGGGACACACGACTGATTATATAAGGGAGAAATGGGAGAGGGAACTAGAGATAGGAATAACAGGGAAGGAATGGGGGAACATATGTGAGGTACAACATTCAACAACAGGATCGAGAATATGGAAAGAATTTGAATGGAAAAACATAATCAGATTCTTTATAACCCCAGAGCTGAAGGGAAAATATGCACCAACACAAAAAGCATGCTGGAGGATGTGTGGGAAGGAGGGGGCAAATCACACGCACATATTCTGGGGATGTCAGAAGCTGAAGGGGTATTGGGAGGAGATAGGGGAAGCAATGATCAGAATATTAGGATACGGGCTACCACAAACAGGACTGGTGCTTTACTTAGGAGACCTGACACACGAGGGAATACAAGGGGGGGACAAATATTTAATAAAGATAATGTTGATAGCGGCCAGAAAAGCAATAACGAGACTGTGGTACAAGGAAGACCCACCGACAATAGCAAAATGGGTAGGAATAGTGGAAGAAATACAGGATATGGAAAGGATAACACACATGCTGAGGTTACAGGAAGAGAAATTTGGGGAAAGATGGGGAAAGTGGGAGGATTATAAAAGGAACGAGAACGACATCACAGAACCAAATGCAACACAAGAGAGCGAAGGGTAAAGGAGGAAAGATGTTCAAGCAGGGTCTATGAACCCATGTCACACACCTGTACTTTAGTTAATATTTTCTATTTTGTTTTTGGGATAATACAATTGCTGAATGCTTTTATACCTTATTATTTATGTCTGTTTAACGGTGTGATATTAAATATTCAGGGATGATGTGGTTTGTGTATGGGTGAACCAAAAGGCAAAGTGAAAGTTAATAAACAAGAGAAAAAAAAAAGAAAGGACGAAGGAGAAGGGAAGAAAGAAGCTCAAGGAGGGTCTCTGGACCCAGATCACACATACAAACCTTAGTCAGCATTTATTGTATTTGAGTAGGAATTACCTGTTTATGCCTGTTTAAGGGAGATACACAATCAGCCTTTGTATCAAATACCTAGAAAACAACAGTAGGGGAACCAGACAACTAACCATGTGATACCCATGTAAATATTTATGTGCACTGTTTTTCTTTTTTGTTTGTTGTTATTATTGTGATGTTAGTCTCTTCATTTTTTATTATTTATTTTTTGTAAGTGCTGTCTGTCTAAATAACTGTTAATAAAAAATTTAAGTTTATAAAAAAGAAGATCAAACTGGATTCATTAAAGGGAGACAGACACAGGACAACGTGAGAAAGACATTACACATAGTGGAGGAGATACAAAAACAAGGAGGTAGTGCGGTACTGATTAGCCTAGATGCAGAAAAGGCATTCGACAGTGTGAGTTGGACATTTTTATATAAAGCATTGATGAGGTTCGGACTAAACGGGAGGGCAATGAAGATGATCAAGGCACTATATCAAGAACCGACAGCGAGAGTTAAGGTGAATGGCAGCCTGACGGATAGAATCAGATTAGAGAGGGCTACCAGACAGGGATGTTGTCTCTCACCAACGCTCTTCGCCGTTTTCATAGAACCACTGGCACAACTGATCAGACAGACCGAGGACATCAATGGAGTAAGGATAAAGGGAACGGAATATAAACTAGGCCTATTTGCGGACGACGTGATTGTATACATGAGGCAGCCAGACAAGAGCTTCCCGGCACTGATGGATCTACTGAAGGAATATGGCCACTACTCAGGATACAAACTAAACGTGACAAAGACACAGACCTTAGCATGGAACTATACCCCAACGACAGAAATTAGGGAGGAGTACGGGATAAGATGGGGCATGGACAAGATTAAATACCTAGGGGTGAACATCACGAGAGGAGTGGGGAAACTGTTTGAAGCGTACTATACACAGATAAATCAGAACATCAAGAGAGACTTAGAGAGATGGACAGTAATGCCCTTGGACTTCAATTCAAGAATAGAGGTCATTAAGATGAACATACTATCAAGGTTACTGTACCTGTTCCAGTCACTGCCGATACAAATACCACAGAATCAATTCAGGGAGTGGGACAGACTGATATCGAGGTTCATATGGGCGGGGAGAAGACCACGGGTCAGATATAAAACACTACAACTACCAAAGGAAGAGGGAGGGATGGCAGTACCCAGCCTACAATATTATTATTATGCAGCACAACTGAGAGCAGTGACGTGCTGGTGTAACGACAGATATGAGGCAAGATGGAAAGACATTGAAAAAGAAGGGGAGGGATACAAGGTACAAGCTCTGGTGGGAGATAGGGAACTATTCAAAGAAAAAGAGGGACTGTTAGATCCAATCACCAAATGCACCTTGACCATATGGAACAGAGTAGTAAAAACACACAAATTGGAGAAGCAGTCAGGGGTTCTGAGATGGGTAGCACATGACAAGAGATTCAAACCAGGGAGGTTGGACCATGGATTCAGAAGGTGGGAGAGGGGGGGGGGGGCAACAGCGATATGCAAAATGATAGAGAAGGGGGAAATGCAGACACTACAAAAATTAAAGGAGAAATTTGGACTAGAAAACAGGGACCACTTCAGATATCTACAGGTTAGAGACTACTACAACAAAGAAATAAGGGGGGCCAAAGACGAAGAACAGAATGGAATAATCAAGATGATAGTATGGGCATACGAAGGGGGGCAAGGAAGAGTAATATCAGCAATATACCGGGCTATAATGAACAGCAAGGGACACACGACCGATTACATAAGGGAGAAATGGGAGAGAGAACTAGAGATAGGAATAACAGAGAAGGAATGGGGTAACATATGCGAGGTACAACATTCAACAACAGGATCGAGGATATGGAAAGAGTTTGGATGGAAAAACATAATCAGATTCTTTATAACCCCAGAGTTGAAGGGAAAATATGCACCAACACAAAGGGCGTGCTGGAGGATGTGTGGGAAGGAGGGGGCAAACCACACACACATATTCTGGGGATGTCAGAAGCTGAAGGGGTATTGGGAGGAGATAGGGGAGGCAATGATCAGAATATTAGGATACGGGTTACCACAAACGGGACTGGTGCTTTACTTAGGGGACCTGACACACGAGGGAATACAAGGGGGGGACAAGTATTTAATAAAGATAATGTTGATATCGGCCAGAAAAGCAATAACGAGACTGTGGTACAAAGAAGACCCACCGACAATAGCACAATGGGTAGGAATAGTAGAGGAGATACAGGATATGGAGAGGATAACGCACATGCTGAGGCTACAGGAAGAGAAATTTGGGGAAAGATGGGGAAAGTGGGAGGATTATAAAGGGAACGAAAACGACATCACAGAGGAAGGAACAAATGGAACACAAGAGGGCGAAGGGTAAAGGAGGAAAGAGGTTCAAGGAGGGTCTCTGAACCCATGTCACACACTTAATGTTTTCTATTTTCATTTTTGTTTAAGGTACAACAACTGTTTTATGTTTTTACATTTTATTATTTATGTATGTGGGAATTTTGCTTAAGTCAGTGTGTTTTTTTATTTCCATTTTTGAGTATTACAATTCTTATTGTTTTTGTCTTTATCGTTTATATCTGTTGAATAGTACTGTAGATGTCATTGTATATGTTGTGATGTATGTCTATAAATGTTTAATAAAAATGTAAGTAAAAAAAAAAAAAAAAAAAAAAACTGCTGCTTATCATGTGAATAAATAAACCACGCCAGTTTGGGCTCAAGATAGAAACCATGCCTCTTGACCACATTATTGTCGCCCTATAGCCGAATTCTGCTAACAGGTTATGGGCCCAGATAACGCTGGGGCGAAATAAAAAGGGTAGCAAGCTTAGCTGAAGTATAGGCTAGGTTAGCGCCGGGAGCACCGCGCGGCTAAACGCTAGGCCAACGAGAGCTAAAGCTACGCCTACCACCAACGGAGAACATGAAAGCCAAGAAGACTCACAGGAGAGTCAAGAAGGCAGCAGCCGGGAGTCGCTGGAAGGTAGCAACCAAGAGCACAGAGGAGGCGGCACCGGGGGAGACGGAGCATGCTGAGCACAACGGAGGCGAGGGGGAGAACCCCATCTTAGAACGCGTGGCGTTTTTAAGTTTGGTCATTATTATCATGGTGTTATTCACTGTCAAAGATGCAAAGAAAAATCATAATTCATATTCTCCTTTGTTTCATCACAATTTAAGCAAGCTCAGTAATAGACACAATATTTCTGACACTGTGAATACATTCCCTGAGGTCCATAGATGTACCTAGATACCAAGAATATGCAAATAGCCCTTGTAGAAGTGGAGCAATATTCCATTTACCTAGGTATATATTTTATGTGGATTTTCACATTGTGTGGAACAGGTTAAGCTGGTCATCATAACCATAAACCATGTCACCATTTTGGAAAAATTTGGATGCAGTATATTCAACCATGATTAATGAAAATGAATTACCTCCGATTTCTGCTCACATCATAAATGTTTCTGAATCAATGTCAATCTCTTCTTTCTTGTTTTGCCATTTTCCCCGAAACACAGGATGGCTGGGGCCTGGAGAACATATAAGGAGAGGTGTTGAGACTCAGAGGTGTGGAGACTCAGGGGGAACCGCACAGAGCAGTCACTTGAAGACCACCTGGCATCATTGAGTGGCTTGCTAGAAAACATCGTCATGGTCCCCTAGGCCAAATACTTCATGACATCAGAAAAGTACAATACAGATAGTCAGAAGAGAAGAGTACACAGGAGAGAAACCATGTCAATATGAGGACTGTTACAAAGCATTTAGTCTTTTAGTTAGTCATAAAATAATCCACACAGTAGAGAAAGTGTCAAAAGATGTGAGGAGTGTCAAAAGATACACATTTTCTTTTAAATAAATAATAAATAAACAATGTGTATTGGTATTTTGCTTTGCTTTGTTTGTGTTAATACAATTGCATTTATCTATAGTCCTAATTCTGTCACTGTTTGATGTCACAAAGAAGGGTGGATCCGAAAGCTGTCTAGAACATTTATAACATGTGATGAAAAAGTCAACAAATAATGAACAAACTGTATTACACATTTGTTAATGATGAATAGTGTTCACTTTAGATTAGGGCACACAATAGCATCTGCAAATGATTTATATATCTTTTATGAATGTCTAACAAATCATTTGTTGAACATGAACAAATAAATGGAGGTATAGTAGTTTTTTCATATCCATTTTTCAAAGCATCTACAAATGTGTTACTACACATTAGATATCATTATTAAATGTTGCACTAATAATGAACAAATAAGGTTGATCATGTGGAAAAAAGTTACCAACAGATCGAATTTTAAACAAGTACATTTACAAATGATGTACTAATCAGTTGTAAATGGTTTTGTTCATGATTAGTTCATTATCCACTAATGCGTTATAAAAACTGTGTAAATGGTATACAAATATAGTTATAAATGATTTAATAATCATTTATGAATGTATATAAATGGTTTGTTCATGATTAGTTCATTATCCACTAATGCGTTATAAATACTTTGTAAATTGTATACAAATATAGTTATAAATGATCTAATAATCATTTATGAATGTATATAAATGGTTTGTTCATGATTAGTTCATTATCCACTAATGCGTTATAAATACTTTGTAAATGGTATACAAATATAGTTATAAATGATTTAATAATCATTTATGAATGTATATAAATGGTTTGTTCATGATTAGTTCATTATCTACAAATACCTTATAAATGTATTATAACAGGGTTATAATACAAAAGTGCTACCCAAGATTTTTTTTTTAAGTACAAGAAGGCAAAGGAGAGGAGAATAACATATGAACAGTATATAATGAAGAAAAAGAACAAGCAGCCATACAGTAGATGAAACACTGATGCACAGGAGCAGGGGCGTAGCTGGGGGGGGGGTAGTTTAGGATGATTCCAAGGGCCCAGCACTGGGGGGGGGGGGCCCAAAAGATTTTTTTTTTTACTAGACATCACTCAGGTGTATGATTGATGCTCTCATTGATACTATGTTTGTTTCTGAAGTGTGTGTGTGTGTGTGTGTGTGTGTGTGTGTGTGTGTGTGTGTGTGTGTGTGTGTGTGTGTGTGTGTGTGTGTGTGTGTGTGTGTGTGTGTGTGTGTGTGTGTGTGTGTGTGTGTGTGTGTGTGTGTGTGTGTGTGTGTGTGTGTGTGTGTGTGTGAGAGATATATAGAGAGAGGGGGGGTGAGAGAGATGAGGAAGGGGCAAGAGAGAAAGAGAGCTGGGAGAGTGTGTGTGAGAGAGATAGGGGGGGGGGTTGATTACCCAGCCCTTGTGTGGGTGAATGTAACAAGTTCCTAACGTTTTCTTTCCCCTATTATTTCATGCACACTTTATTCATTGTTTTAAATTATTATTTTCTTTTAAGTTATTTTGTGCATCACTCTGTTTTGAATTTGATGCAAATTTGCAATGCATGAGGGTCATCCTTTTGTGTTAAATTGCTGCATAAAGCAAGCATTTGTTGACTCGCATGTTGATAAGAGTATTAAAACTTGGAACTTGAAAAAGATCTGTTTAAGGTAGAAAAAAAAGCGAAAAGAAAATGTGATTCAAACTGTCCAGGTCCGCTCCCACCACAGAGCTTGCTTTTTTGACCAGTTTGTTTATTTTGTGTGTGTTGGTGTTGCCCCCCCAGCATACCACAGCAAAGAAGAGGGCACCAGCAACCACAGACTGGTAGAACATCTGCAGCAGTTTGCTGCAGACATTAAAAGACCTGAGCCTTCTCAGGAAGAACAGTCTGCTCTGTCCCTTCCTGTAGGGCCTTGATGTTGTTCGTCCAGTCCAGTTTACTATCACTTGACCCAGGGTTGTTCCCAGCCTAGTGCGACTCAAGGTTCTTTGGTAGACTATTGCATTGGTCCATTCATTGAAGATGAACACAATGCGACATCCTTTACTAGGCTCACCCACCAACAGTGCAGGTGCTGAACTGCTGATCCGAATGTATAGGTAAAAACCATATAACGCGCGCTCGCATTCTTTGGGGGCCCACTAATACATTCTTTCATGGGGCCCAGAATCTACAGCTACGCCCCTGCACAGGAGTAACTCAATGTGTCTTAAATGTCTAGCTCCGTCAATCATTTGGCGATCTCGAAAGTTATTGGACAGTGTTGTAGCCAATGAGTTACTTGTCTTTCCAATGATACCCCACGTGGGGATGTGCGAATCAGGAATCTAGGTGAAAAGTCACGAGCGAAAACAGGAAGAGAAAAAAAAACGCTGAATGAATTGAAGTCATTGAGGAAAAGGAAACCTGGAGAGCTTTTATTTTTGTACACAGTTTACGAAAATCGCTCCTAATCACTAAATGGATTTTAATGAAATCTTGACAGGTACTACATAAGACTTCAGGCTATGGACCCAGGGTGTTTTCCAGCTCATACCAATTAACTTGGATATACTACTTCTGGATATTGCAACTACTACAGAAAAACGTGAGTAACAAGTTTCTCTACCACTCAAGTTCAGACCTATGTTACTCTATTTCATTAGCACTAAAAGTTATCTTGCTTTATTGTACCATAAACATCAGCATGTTATCTTTCAGAAGAGACCAGGCTTATGCATGTGCTATACGTATAAAGTATAGTATTTTGTTTTGCAAAAAAAGTATGCAGTCCTCAAAAACGAAAGTAAAATTACCACTTTTTGGGGCGCCATGATGATTTTTAAGCCATTGGGATACACCCTCCATTTCATTTGTTAGTGTCTCTGCTGCTACATAAGGGCTTTTAGCTGATACATAAATAATAGTATCATCAGCATACAACATCAGCATGTTGATCAATCATTAATGTATAACATTTACATTTAGTAATTTAGCTGACGCTTTTATCCAAAGCGACTTACAAGTTCTGTATGACAAGTCATCAGGAAGGGCACAACTCTATCAGTCGAGTAACAATGTTCATCAAAGTGTTGCGTGCATGACAATAAGGTTAGTTAGGGTTAAGCTGAAAAGCAGAGGCCCCAGGATCAAGGAAAACACCAGTGAACACATGGGTCTCATTCCCCAATATTTTCCAAAGAGTTCTCTTGGAAGACTTATCTTGGAACCAACTGAGACAGAATCAATGACAAGTTCACTCTGAGTCCTCAACACGCTGGTAATATGTCTTAAGTGGCTCAAATGTTCGCACCTGTGATATCTGTGTTGGAAAATGGCATATGTCTCAAACGCGAAAGCGCGTCCCCGTTCAGGTCATTTGCATACAAAACAACGCCTCCAGAGCTCCTTATAAGGCAACTAATGACGCAGCCGCATGAAAATGGAATGGCGGAAGCGCTTTGCGAGTCTTGCGACCCATCAAAATCAGATTAGATTAATGTATTGGCATCATATATAGTACAGCTCCTGGTACACCTGCCGCAGCACGCGCACGCGCGCACACACACACACACACACACACACACACACACACACACACACACACACACACACACACACACACACACACACACACACACACACACACACACACACACACACACATATATGAATGAATGAATGAATGAATGAAAACTTTATTTAACAGATTGCAGAATGGGTACAATACAGTACGGCTCAATACACACAATTGTTAAGGGGATGCAGACCAGAGAAAGACGTTTGTCTTGTTTACATAATATATATATAATATATATATATAGCCTACGGCGTAATGAATGAACGCAGTATAGGCTTATTATTCCATTAATGACTTGTTTCATTAGGATTTGGTAGATACTATATATATGCTCTGCCCTACGTACAGTATAAGTACAGACTGTACTTATACTGTATGTAGGGCAGAGCATATATATAGTATCTACTAAATCCTAATGAAACAAGTAATTAGAATAATATAAGCCTATATACTGTTCATTCATTAGACACGTAGGCTATACTCGCGCACACAAGACTTATGGAATATTAATGCAGTCTATTTCCACAAGATTAGCTTTAGTTCTTATTTATTTATCCACTGTCATTTCAGTGTTGGTGTATAGGCTATATAGTGTATTTCAATATAAGTTTAATTGATTAATGATATATTTGAAGGAATGCAGGTTTATAGCTATATCAAACAAAGGTTTGTCCCATTGTATACCAATCAATGGGATATATTGCATGTTGACCTGCATTCTTTCAAATGTATATAATTAATCATTAAAACAGATATGTACCAAATAAGAAATACAAATTCCACAGAAGGCATTAAATAATTATTATTTTCAATCTTTTCCCAATAATTGCATAATTGTGTTTTAATATCTCAGTAATTAAAGTTTTATACATTTGTCCAAAATAGCTGGTTCAGATATGGTTAATCCAGCTGCCCTGTGATCAGATGAATCCATATTATTTATTTTTCCGACATCAAATGCGTAATTTCTTATCGTACAAATATTGTCATATTTATTTTAATTATGATTAAGTAATTAATTCCAAGGAGGGCTGTAGCGTTGACATGAAGGAATCACTATGAGAACACAGTCTGTCAAGTTAATAACATTTTCAATTAGACTCCTCAGCACTCTTAAATCTGCTCTCAGCCACGCTCAAATCTGATCTCAGGAAAATTTGGGGAATCGCGCTACCAGCCCTAATATGTCCTAAATGGGCAGAAATCTGCCTAAGAGGACATTTTTGGTCGTAAATCCGTTCGGGAATGAGACCCATTGTCCTTTTGTGTATAAACACAACGTATCTTTCATCAGGGAGCTCTCCAGAGATCCACCTTTCATCTTGACTCATTGGAGTTCTTCTTAAAAACCTGCTTACAGACGTGGCCTTCACAGTACAGCTCCTACAAGAAAGAGATGGAGGAAATAGCCAGTGAATAGGAATTCATCATTGTGTATCAAAATGCATGGACATAGGTGCTGCATAACACTCTTGTTGCATGAAAAACCTCATCAACCCAATTTGGAATTTTTATATTTCTTTACTTGTTTTGAAAGGTAACATCGTTCATTATGTCTGTGTGTTTTACAATTGATGATTATGACATAAAACCCTTTCAAAACACATCACATCTTAAGAACGCATGGGTGACAATGAGGAATTCAGTAGGACTCGCTTCAATCGGTCTTTGGGGTCTTAGTTGTTTTAGTTGAGTAATTGTTTTATGCTCTTTCACGCCGCATTAAATTCTCCGCCGATGGCGAGTTTACACGTCATTCTCCGCCATGCCTAAAGGCGTCTTTGAGATCAATATTTCATATTTTCGTCATGGTATTCACATTTCACCCACGGAGTCTTGGCTGGTGTTGTAGGACTCCGCTCAACTCTGCAACACTTCAATACCGCCACCTGGTGGCCGATCGGCGAGTTGCCAAAACCGGAAGTGGCCGGAAGTGCTTAGTCCGTCCCCTATTCCGTCCGGACTCTATCCAGACACCGTGGATATCGATCCGTTGCCATAACTCAATAAACAACATGATTGGACGTATATTAGTATTATACAAACCGGAACTGGATCACCTAGATCAACATCACATAACTGGGATCTGTTTGCGCCAGTGTGATCGCCCAACGGTAAGAGGAAGCTGCCGTGAGTTT
Source organism: Notolepis coatsorum (assembly GCF_963971535.1). Taxonomy (NCBI): domain Eukaryota; kingdom Metazoa; phylum Chordata; class Actinopteri; order Aulopiformes; family Paralepididae; genus Notolepis; species Notolepis coatsorum. Next base: position 62,931,045 of record NC_140181.1, read on the forward strand.
CAGCGTTTTTGATTATTATTATCCATACAAACTGCTCTGGTCTATATATCACCCATACTACATGAATCATTTAACGTCGGTCATTGCATTATAAACGACCCCCCCCCCGGCCCACCTGTTCAAGACTTCTGGAATTCCGTCATCAATACACTATCCCGGGTCATGAGCAGTGGTGCGTTATTGAAATCATCTGCGCGCTCCCGGCGCGTGCGCGCGCTCCCGCGAATGCGCATTTAATGTCCCCTCGCTTGGGCACAGACTAAAGACAGTGCCTAATTGCCTCTACGAATGGAATGTAACACATGTCTTCACAACAAGTTAGGTGTGAATGTATCTGAGAACGTATTTAACACACCTGACGACCGGCGCTATTGATATGCAAATAGCGAGTACTTATCTGTGCTTGCACGGAGTGCAACCCCGTCCCATGAACAACGCATGCCTGGTCATGAGCTGCAGCATTCCTCTCTCCCCCTCCCTCTGCCTACTTGGGGATACTACTGCTATCAATTTATTAGTCCAGAACACCAAAACCCTACTCGTTTCTCTAGCTGTTGCCAAGAAAACTATCCTCTTAAACTGGAAGACAAGAAAAAATTTGAATACTGGGCAATGGTTGGGCCTTCTCTCAAATTACATATCACAGGAAACAATCTCAACCGTGGATCACATCGAAGTCTCACAATTTAATAACATCTGGGAATTGCTTGTGGATAATCTAGGCTCCTAATCATAGGAGATTGACCTGTGAGCCATCCACTCCATAACCCAACCTTCTCTCAATCCCCCTCCTCACCCGCTACTTTACTTACTCCCCTCTCTGCCCCCCCCCTTTCCCTTGGCATGTGTATTCGTTGTTGTCCTTCATTGTCCTTAGTTGTAATTTGTTTGTCAATGTCTAGTCTGAGTTCCCCCCCTCCGAGAGGGCAATGAAATATATTCTTTAAAATATTTTTCTTATAAAGCAGATGACCAGCAGATGACCAGTCATGACGTTTAGGATCATGTACAGTTGACATTTTTTATATAACGTTGATCGGTATCAAACTGCATTTGATCATCTAATATATGTATTTATGGCTATGTCTCACGTTCTATGAAATACAGCAGAAAACGATAAAAACATATTTATACTCTGGATGGTATTTTAGTATGAATGTGTGAATGAAAAAGTAAAACGTTCATACATCCTGAACGATAGATAATTGATGTTGAATGGGCCATAGTAATGTCAATTTAGCAATACAATTTCAAAAGTTATAGCCCTGCAAAGAAGGTGAACATCTCCATAGACAAATAGTGCTGGCAGAGAGGCTACAAGGATGGATATAAGCTCCGGCAGAGAATGGGTTAATGGTACATAACAAACATACCTCTGACATCACTATAATATTAACATGCTTTGGTCTTTAAAAAGCACTGGATTTGACCAGATCCCTTTGCATTATTGCGTTCAGTTGCAGGACAATGATGTGAAATATTATTTGTTGAGTCAACAGACTAGTGGTCACAATCCTTTGACTCTTAGCCGGCGAAGAATGTCTTTACCCGACGACAGCCCTTGACATTAGCTGTTTTTTGGTAGGTTTTCGTGCAACAGTGGTAATATACGTATACTGTTCTGTGTATGTACAGAAACAACGTTATGTAGCCTATACGACTACAATGTTAAATGTTCTTACTAGATGCAACTTGTCATCCTCAAGCCAATGAGCCCAGCCTCTGTTGTTCTTCTTTCCGTCCTGTTCGCACACCAGCCTGCTGCCCTTCCACGTCACCAGTGACTGCACCACAGGAGAAAGGAAAATACAAAAACATTTGTTACTCGAAAATGTCCCATGTTAAATCTAGGATAGTCCCAGACTAAAGAAGATCAATCTACACCAGGGGTGGGCAATTATTTTTCCCAGGGGGCCGAATGAGCAACTGAAAATATGTTGGGGGGCCGGGCCAAAATTCCAAACTCAATTATGCATAATATACATTTTATTTCTATATAAAAAGCAGTAAATTGCATTGTTTTGACCCCTGGTAAGAGTGTATGTTATTATTTGGCAATTAAAAGGTGAGGTTAGCTTTCAAAAATATCATTTATTCAAATAGAATTTATTTCCAAAATGATAAACAAAATGTGAAACATTAATAACAAAGGGCATTTTGAATTTCATATACTATTGAAACAAGGATTTTCTTAGCTTTCTAAAGACATCACATCATCTTATAGCAAAAATAAACAAGACATGTCACTGAACTGTGTAAAGAAAAGTGTCCCAGTTTTGTAGCCTTTTTTACTTTACATGCCTATATTAAACATTTAATGTTTTCAGAACTGTGCAAAAAAAAGAAAAGAAATATCAAGTGTCGCATTTCACTTGTTATATTTCCACATTTTAGTGTTTTTCAGTTCTTTTTTTTATTCAGTGTGAGAAATCCCGTCTCTGTTGAGCTTTAACAAGTCCATCAAAGTCAGGTTGCATGTCTGAGGTGGAGATGCGAAGCACAGCTGCCAGATGTTCATCAGTGAGAGAGGATCTGTACCTGGACTTGGTAAACGTCATGATTGAGAATGTCTGTTCACATATGTAGGTGGATCCAAAGAGAACCAACATCTTCTGAGCATGTCTCCTAAGCGTATATTGTGCGTGTGAACGTTGACATAATTTTTTTTTTTTTTTTTAATTATCATGTAATCTTTCGCGGGCCGGTCAGAATCATCCCGCGGGCCGGCCGTACAATGCCCAGGTCTGATCTACACAGTCATATCATTTAGTTGATTTGCTCAACATATGTGTAAAACTGCACATTATTGTCCTTGTGCAAATGAATACAATCACAAAGGACCTCTTTAAATCAGTGTCACAAACCTGTTTATATTACTTTACGCATCTCAAATCACACTGAAATTGTACAATATAATCACTTGAGTTTATGTAACATTCATAATCATTCTGATCATTTATCATATTGATGTGACATAAACAAACTAAATAAATAAAAAGGTTGTAACTCAAGTTTTGGTGATTTGAAATAAAGGTTTACGTGGCCCTTTACAGGCTGGTGACATTTCAGAACCACGAGGGTCCCATGAATAGATCCTAATCAGTCAGGCTTCAGGACTGGTCACTCCACAGAGATGGCCCTCATAGCAGTCACACTTAGCAAGAGCGAAGGGCCTCTCCTCTGTCCTGATTCTCCTGGACCTGTCGGCAGCCTTCGACACAGTTAACCATCAGATCCTCCATGCATCCCTCGCAGGAATGGGAGTAGTAGGCTCTACTCTGGCATGGCTGTCATCCTACCTCGACAATCTCTCCTACCAAGTATCATGGAGAGGTATCCTATCTGAACCCTGCCCCCTTCAGACAGCCGTCCCCCAGGGCTTGTTTCTTGGACCCCAAATCTCTGGGTAACATTATCACATCTCATGCCTACTCTTCCTCCCCTTTGCTCCCTCAGATATCCATGTCTCTGAGCGAACCCGGCCTGCCTGTCCAACACCTCCGCCTGGATGACGACCAACCACCTCAAACTGAACCTAAGCAAAACAGAGCTGCTTCACCTGCCGGCCAAATCCTCCCCGCTGACTGACCTTTCCATCACAGTGGAGAATGTAGCCGTGGCTTCGTCCCTGACTGCCAAGAACCTTGGTGTAGTCCTTGACGACCGGCTGAACTTCTCCTCTCACATTGCCGCATATCATTGCAGTCATATCTTGTCTCAACTACTACAATGCACTGCATGTTGGTCTACCGACCACCGCCACCAAGCCACTTCAACAGAACGCAGCGGCCCGCCTGATCTCCAACCTACCAAAGTCAGCCCATGTTACCCCACTTCTTAGAGAGCTGCACTGGCTCCCCATCACCGCACGTAACCGCTTCAAGGTCCTCGACCTGGCCTATCGTTCAGCGAAGGGAATGGCTCCCGCCTACCTCCGGTAGGGTGTGTGTGTGTATGTGTGCAATGTGCCTGCTGAACCCAGAGAGGCGAGCCTACCTGAGGAGGACACGCTCAGCCTGGAGTGATGGTCCTGTGAGGATCTATAGGCTTACCTGGCAGTGTTGTCAGGCAAGTGCACATGCAATATATTTATTTATTGTAATTTCCTATAGCAGTGCCGTGCTATGTTGTCCATTCTTCCTTTGTCAGATGAGGTCCATGGTGTTCCAGTGGAGAGGGGAGGAGCCGTCCTACTGATGTTGTGATATGCGCTGGAGTAATTGATATCAGGCAAGTGCAGAACATTAGCCAGGTGTGTGTATTCATTGAAGCGTGGGATCTATCCATGGGAGTTCCCTCTCTTGCGTTACAGGCTGTGCGGTCGGAGGAAGCATGGGATTGGCTGGCTGGCATAGGGACGGTGCCCTGGAACCCCACGAACTCGCTCAAATGGTGGCGAGTATTGACAGCTGACAGCAAGACACGGAAGGACGAAACCCGGAGCAGAGGAGAGGAAGGAAACCCGAGGACGCTGATCTGTAGTATTTCTGGGGCCATAGATACATTGTTGTAACGCTGTGCGCCAGGGTGAGTGGATACACATTCGAAATACAGCGCCTGACCAGCGAACTGTTTCCAGAGCTGTCGGTGGAGGAATACGAGAACTGTGATTGGAATTGTGGAAGGCTGTCAAAGTTAACGCTGTATTAGCTGTGTTAACGCACTATTAACTATTAATTAACCACTTTTTTTTAAATCTTTTTCCCCCTCCTTTTCCGATTTTTCTCCCATCCCACTGTTAGTCGTTATGCCAATTCCCAACCCCCTTCCTGGTTGTTACGCACTTTCCCCTACTGTTGGTCCGAGAGGCCGGAGACTGTCACATGCTTTCCTCCGACGCATGTGCAGCCAGCCGGCAGCCAGCCTGGCCGCGCAGATTCTCACTGGGAGAGTGTAACGTGTGGGAGGCCGCACTACCTCTCTCCAGATCCTACCCTCGCTGAGCAGGCGCCCCGACCGAACTGTAGGGGTCGCTGTCCACAACGCCCAGGACCCACCGCCAGCTTTCCCCACCCCCTAATACTGCCAATTGTATTAGTGTGAACGGCCAGCCAAGCTGGTGACAACGCCGGGAGCTGGATTCGAACACCCAGCGTTTAACCACTTTTTTTTAACTCACGATTCACTTTTTAGAAGAAAAAGAATTATAATTTTGTGCATCACTCTGTTTTGAATTTGATGCAAATTTGCAATGCATGAGGGTCATCCTTTTGTGTTAAATGGCTGCATAAAGCAAGCATTTGTTGACTCTCATGTCGATAAGAGTATTAAAACTTGGAACTTGAAAAATATCCGTTTAAAGTAGATACATTTTTTTTCCACTGCCAACACCTAGGCTGTGGGAGGAGCATTCTAGCCTTGGGCATAACCCCTAGTGGTGAACAGCACCCACTACCCTACAAGCGCCCTTATTTTTCTGTGTGGCACCAGTGTGTATTGCCATAAATGTGTTCTCTCAGAGATCAGAGATATGGTGTGATATATATATTTCAGGCTATTTGCAGTGAACTGTGTTTTAAGGTGTAGTTGATTCTGGACTAGTTGTATGAAAGTCCCAGAACTGTGTGCAGTGTGAGTACTCACGTCCGTGTGTATTGCCTTAGCGGGACAGGTAGTGTGGGTGGGAATAGCTCTGGGGTTGGCTGTTAGTGCATTGAGCGCTTCCTCATTTAAATTACCCTAGGCCTAGGGGCGTGGGAATTTTAATCTAGTCTAAATAACTGTTTAGGTAGATTTATGAATTTGTATACTATGTATTAAAGTATTTCCTGTTTTGCGTAATACCATTATTATGTAATAAAGTATTGCTTGTTTTTGTTAAACATTCTCTCCTTGTCTGTCTGTGGTCCTGGGGAATCCGTTTTGGTAGTTCAGCTGAGCCCTTTGAAAAGTACACCTGTGCGCCTGCACCTCCTAGCTGTAGACTGGGGTGCTTTTCATTGGGGTCTGGTGACACACACCCCAAGACCCCTCCACTCTACATCTTCTGGCCGCCTGATTGCTTTTACCAGCGCGTTCGTGTTTCCGCGTCTCTGATTGGCCAGGTCATGTGACATGTACGCCCAATCGTGGGACCGCAAGTTTCTACACTGGTTAAGCTTAGGCGCTCTTTCGAAGTTGGTTAAGGTTAGAGTTTGTCTTAGAGCATGGCGATAGAACGCCTGCCCTGATTCCAAACTCTAACCTTAACACTATGCCGTCCGAGAACGAGTATATACGTGTTTCAAAAAAGAGCGTTGTGGACCAGAGCCACGAGTATATACGTGACGAGTTGTTATTGTTTTATTCCATATTTATAACGCTTATTAGGTACCCAATCCACTACCAGCATCTTTTCAGATATTTGATTTTCGAAACATGCAGTACCGGCCAAACCCGCTTAGGGGCACCATCGCTCCACTGCAGTATCATGTGAATTTAAAAAAAAATTAAAAAGTACAGTTCTGTGGGCGGATCATAGTTCCTTGATCCCAGCCGAACATCCTCCATCTTGGATCAGCTTGGCGAGCGTTTTTTTCAGCGTGGAATAATGGGATTTATGATTAGCCAATGTGCATATCGATCTACCAGAATCCGATGACTGGTGAGGAAATGCTGCCGGCGATCACATGGCCTGATGGTAGGATAATATTACCCCAAATTACAGCTGGATTGGACATTGTTTTATAACGTAACGTGATCGGTCAATGAAAATGCTATATTGAACGCACACTGTATTGCGGATCAATAATAGTAATCGGCGTTCCCCGCCGCCCCCATTTCATCCATAGATGCTCTGTAATAGTCCGGATGCTACGCAATTTGTTTTATTTCATTCGTATATATACAGCAGAAATGGCGTTTGATATAACGGCGCCAACGTTTAGCCTATTATCTAGCTTCCTGCAGAAAAGCCTAGACGAAAAGTGCGTTATACCTTATATTCACGACGCTATAAAATGACAACCAACCAATGGATTTTTATTTTCTTTAAGCCATTATGAAGGCACGGTTTATGCACTCAAGTGACAATGAGAATGGACAGATAGCAATACTATAAATGATATATAAAGCTCTTAGAAAGTACATCGGTTTGTTTACTTTCTGCTGTCCTCTGAGGCCTAAATCGCCGGGCCGTCATAGTGTTAACCAACTGCGAAAGAGTCGCCTAAGCTTAACCAGTTATAAACTAGGCGTTAGGTAGTTTGCAGGCTGTTCGACCTGGAAATAGGCGCAGAACTTGCCGTCCCACGATTGGCGCACATGTCACATGACCTGGCCAATCAGAGCACAAAACGGGAACCCGGAAACGGGAACCCGGAAACACGAACGCGTTGGTAAAAGCATAGGCGCCTTCTGGCCGCCTCAGACACACTCCTATCCGAGCTCCGGGAGGGTCATCAAAGAGAAGCCGCCTATTCTCGGTCCTTGCCCCACAATGGTGCAACGAACTTCCCACCACAGTTAGGACAGCCGAAACACCACCACCACCAATCTGTCGCCGTCGACTAAAAACACACTTCTTCAATCAATATCTGAAATGAAAGGAAGACTACTGTCTTCTACTATCATGCACTCTTCCACTAATTAATCTTCCTTGTCTATATTACTACCTACTATACTAATATGTCTCTACTACTAACTATACACTCAACTACTAACTATACACTCAACATCCTTAGAACAGGCTGTCATCCCCACCTGCCTGAAGAAGTCCACTATCATCCCTGTACCTAAAGAATCCAAGCCTGCTTGCCTCAACGACTACCGCCCTGTAGCTCTCACCTCCATAGCTAAAAGCAATTGGTTTTGATAGTCTATCAGTGAGCTGGATGCAATCCTACCTGGAGGAGAGAGAGCAGATGGTGGAGGTAAACAGTACCCTATCCCCCCCCCTCACAGTAAGCTGTGGTGTTCCACAAGGAAGCATACTAGGTCTGCTACTGTTCCTAATTTATGCAAATGATATGTCGTCAGCTTGTGACTGCAACTTGTTCCTGTTTGCGGACGACTCAGCCCTGCTGGTCTCTGACAAGAACAAGTTACAGGTTGAAAAAACCCTCAGCTCAGAACTAGGCAAAATCTGCATATGGCTCGCTGATAACAAACTATCATTACACATGGGCAAAACAGAGTCCATTCTCTTCGGTTCAAATAACAAACTCAGCAAGACCGACGGCTTCTCAGTTACAGTGGGTGACAATATTGTCACGAGGAAAGAAGATATTACCTACCTGGGTTCCATCCTAGAGGCAAATCTTTCCTGTGACAAAATGGCATCCAATGTAATAAAAAAAAGTCAACCAACGAACTCGATTCTTGTACCGGATCTCCTCACTGGTAAACAAGAATACCCTGAAGACTCTGGCAGGAGCACTCATTCAAGGGTACTACGACTATGCTTGCACCTCATGGTACCAAAGCACCTCAAAGGCGCTAAAAACAAAATTACAAACATCTCAAAACAAACTGGTCAGACTACTGCTTGACCTTACTCCTAGAACCCACCTCACCCCTGCCCACTTTGACAACTTAGGATGGCTTAGAGTAGACGACAGAGTACAGCAACTTGCAATGGGCCTGGTCTACAAGATACACTACACGACCAAGGTACCCATGTACATGTCAAAATACTTCCCAAAGGTCAGTGAATACCACGATCACAACACCAGAGGGAGCTCCACAAATCATGTTAAACCCAGATTCGGCTCAAACAAGGGACTAAACACGTTTCGCAATTATGCCACATCAATGTGGAACGCCCTACCCAAAGCTGTAAAGGAATGTGAATCACTACCCACTTTCAAAAACACTCTCAAAAAACACCTACGGGAGACTGCAATTCGAAACTGGCCCCTGTAAATGTCCTAACACAACCCCCTCCAATGTACAGTAAATTACCAAGTATGGTCTTGTCAATATTCCAATGTACAGTTTTGTTTGTACAGTTGTACAGTGTACAGTGTCCCCCACCCACCCCTCCTACCCAACCCCCCCCCCCCCCCCACTCCTACCCAACCCCCCCCCCCCACCCACCCAACCACCTCCAATGTACAGTCCCCCCCCCCCCCCACCTACCCAATCCAATGTACAGTTTCTACGGCAAATGTATATACTTTTTTTTTCTGGGCTCTCTTTGTATCACAAACAGTACTGTATTTACAAATATGGTATGTCATAAATATATAGATGTAGCAGTACTGTCTATCTGTATGTCATGTATGTCATATATGTTACGATGAATTGAAAATGGGGGACCCTGATGTAAACAAGACGAAAGTCTTTCTCTGGTCTGCATCCCCTTAACAATTGTATGTATTGGGCTGTACTGTACTGTACCCATTCTGCAATCTGTTAATAAAGTTTTCAATCAATCAATCAATAGCCATGAAGTGCTTTGAGAAGCTAGTAAAGGGCTACATCTGCTCCTCCCTCCCCATCAACCTGGACCCCCTGCCATTTGCATACCGCCCCAACAGGTCCACGGAGGATGCCATAGCCCATGTGCTGCACACAGCAGCATCACACCTGGACAAGAGGAAGGGGAACTATGTGAGAATGCTATTCATCGACTACAGCTCGGCATTCAATACCATAGTCCCCTCCAAACTCATAGCCAAGCTCAGGGACCTGGGCTTGAACTATGACCTCTGCCAGTGGGTCTTGGACTTCCTGACGGGCAGACCCCAGGTGGTGAGAGCAGGCAACTGCACCTCCTCATCCATCACCCTCAACATAGGGGCCCCCCAGGGCTGTGTTCTGAGTCCCCTCCTCTACTCCCTGTACACACATGACTGTGTGGCTCAGCGGAGTAACAACACAATCATCAAATTTGCTGACGACACAGTAGTGGTGGGCCTGATCTCTGCAAACGACGAGAGGGCCTACCTGGAAGAGGTCAAGGTCCTGGCGGGATGGTGCCAGGAGAACAGCCTCTCCCTGAACGTTAGCAAAACAAAGGAGATGATTGTGGACTTTAGGAGGTCGGGGGTCAGGGACTACAGCCCCCTCAGCATCAACGGGGCACCGGTTCAGAGAGTGAACAGTTTTAAGTACCTCGGAGCCCACATATCCGAGGACTTGACATGGACCACACACATTGACAGTGTTGTGAAGAAGGCACGACAACGCCTCTACTTCCTCAGGCGCCTAAGGAAGTTCCAAGTCAGTCAGAAGATCCTTAAGAACTTCTACTCATGTACAATAGAGAGCATCCTGACTGACAACATCACCTCCTGGTTTGGGAATAGCACTGCACAAGACCGAAGCAGACTACAGAGAGTGACACGTTCAGCCGAACGCACAATTGGAGGGGGGCTTCCCACCCTCCAGAACATTTACAACAAGCGGTGCAGGGGGAAGGCTAAGAGAATCATCAAGGACTCCAGCCACCCAAACAACTGCCTCTTTGAACTGCTGCGGTCAGGCAAGCGATACCGGAGTCTCAAGGCGAGCACAGAAAGACTCAGAAGAAGCTTCTATCCCCAGGACATCAGGCTGCTCAACGAACAATAAACACTATGCAACAACCATCAAATGCACACAGCACACACATCCACACGCACACACTCACTTTAAACAAACAACACACTGCAGCACCCACTCTCCACACTTTAGATCACCTAAACACACCTTATATTTATTGGTAAAGGATTTGCACTACAACTCGTACACCTTACTGTAAATTGTACCTAAATTGTACCTCATCCCATTTCTGCTTTGCACTATATAGTATTGTATATTAGTACATTGCATAGTATATTGTATATTGTATGGTAACTCAGTTACTTCTATTCTGCATCGAACATTGTACATATGTCTATACTGAACACTGTGACCTCTATTTTTACTTCTATTTTACATGCTATACTACTTTATTTCATACTTATCTTGTCTAGCACAGTCTCTGGAGCGTAACAGTAAGAAGCATTTTGTATAAAAGTATTCTGTACTTCTGTATGACAACTATTAAAGAAACTTGAAACGTGAACTTGAACTTGAACACATGATATGGATATCAATCTGAAAATGTGCTGCTTTGTAGAACATGCCAACATTATGGGAAATGGACTGAACGCACAGAGAGGAAATTGGTATATTATCTTCTTGTCTGATTCTGGAGAAGACGATACGCGCATTCCCCATAATGTTGGTGTGTTCCTCTAAACACATTTCACAACTTACTTTTACATTCTCTTTAATTTCCACTACATCCTTTGACTTGCTCCTACCTTCACTGTTATGTTGTCCAGTCCCTGGGTGAACTCGTCAAACTGCTGGCCCACTCTGCAGGTCACTGTGTAGTTCCTGAAGACGCTGAGGGTTTTGATGATTAACAGGTCTCCCTGCTGCTCGATCACCTTCCTAAGCTTCAACGCCACAGCTATCTTCCGTATCAAAGGGTTGATACCTGATAATGGGAGAAGAAATAGTTTTTAAATAGATAGGCAGGTGCGTGCAGTATGATTAGTTGGATGAATTCCCATACAGCAGTGTTTCTCATACTGTACATACATTTATTTGATGGTAAAAATGGTAAATGGTGCATTTATATATCGCTTTTATTCAAAGCGCTTTGCAATTTTTGTTCCTCACATTCACCCATTCATTCACACATTTACATTTAGTCATTTAGCTGACGCTTTTATCCAAAGCGACTTACAAGTTCTGTACGACAAGTCAGCAGGAAGTTTTCAAGTTTCAAGTTTCTTTAATATTTGTCATACAGAAGTACAGAATACTTTTGTACAAAATGCTTCTTACTGTTGTGCTCCAGAGACTGTGCAAGACAAGATAAGTATGAAATAAAAACATAGTAAAATTAGAAGTAAAAAAAAAGAGGTCACAGTGTTCATACACATACACACATACATATGTACAATGGAAGGGTACAATTCTGTCAGCTGAGTAACAATGTTCATCAAAGGTTAGTAGGTTAGTATTTTTTTTCATTTCAGGTTCTTTTTTTTAAAAGAAGTGTATCTAAAGTATTCAATCAATCTTTAGTTGACTGCGAAAGATTGGTCGGGTTTTGGCTGTCATAACTGTGGTGGGAAGTTCGTTCCACCATTGTGGAGCAAGGACCGAGAATAGGCGGAGCTCGGATAGGAGTGGGTCTGAGGCGGCCAGAAGATGTAGAGAGGAGGGGTCTTGAGGTGTGTAGTTAGAGACCATTAACAGGAGGAAGGCGGGAGTCGTTCCCTTCGCTGCGCAATATGCCAGGCCAAGGACCTTGAAGCAGATTCATGCAGTGATGGGGAGCCAGTGCAGGTCCCTGTTGAGATCAGAGGATTGTTAGTAACTGTCTAACTGTTTACCTGCATATATATATAATTGTCTCCACCAGTGACTGTCTAGTTGCATATATATCTGTTCCCACTGGAGGGCGCTCTAGGCGGAGCCACCCAGGGGGAGAGGAGGGGGAGAGGGTGCTAAAGGCCCGAGCGATGCCAAGAGAGAGAACCAGGACCACGACGGAACTGGCGTGTTGGCGATGCGGAGATAAAGGCCATCGGAGAAGCAAATGCACAAAGACTGTCTGGTGTAGCTTCTGCAAATCCACGGGGCACACAGACAGAGTGTGCATGAAGAAACACAACCAGAGCGCGCGATAAGCACATGGACAAGATGGCGGCTACGGACGAGACGACGGCCATGAACGAGACGGAGGCTACGGACAAAATGGCGACTATAGGCGAGACGAAAGCCACGGACGGAATGGCGACTACGGACAAGATAACGGCTGTGGACAGGATGATGACAGCGGACACGACGGCGGCGACTATCGACGTGAGATGAATCGAGATGATGCCCGGAGAATCGATGGCGGCGACGATCGACGTGAGGCGAGTCGAGACGACGCCCGGAGGATAACGGGACAAGAAGACTGCGCTTTTGGAGCGAGGACGGCGGGCATCGCCGGACCGGCCCAGATGCAGCGGGCCCAGAGAAGGAGACTGATCGTGGACCCATGTCATCAACGACAGGAGTCGATTCAAGAACTTTGACAACACTTTCCACTCGGAGAGGCACTGCATGGAGCTGGCGAACGGTAGACGCATCTACGGATTGGCACAAGAGAGGGGAGACGCACAGGTATGCCTCATGGACAGCAGGGGCGCCGGCGTACGGTGACGCTAAAGAACACTCTATATGTACCATCGTTCCCACAAGGACTATTCTCTGTAATAACTGCTACTGCAAGCGGCGCCAAGGTATTCTTCGATAAAGGTAAAAATGTCCTTGTAGAACCTGACGGTACCCGGTTTGAGATAAAGTTTCAAGTTTCTTTAATAGTTGTCATACAGAAGTACAGAATACTTTTATACAAAATGCTTCTTACTGTTACGCTCCAGAGACTGTGCAAGACAAGATAAGTATGAAATAAAATAACATAGTATAGCATGTAAATTAGAAGTAAAAAAAATGAGGTCACAGTGTTCAGTATAGACATATGTACAATGTTCAATGCAGAGTAGACGTAACTGAGTTACCATATAATATACAATACTGTGTAGTGTACTAATATACAATACTATATAGTGCAAGGCAGAAATAGGATGAGGTGCAATTTAGGTACAATTTACAGTAGGTGTACGAGTTGTAGTGCAAATCCTTTATCAATAAATATAAAGTGTGTTTGTGTGATCTAAAGTGTGGAGAGTGGGTGCTGCAGTGTGTTGTTTGTTTAAGTGAGTGTGTGCGTGTGGGTGTGTGTGCTGTGTGCATTTGATGGTTGTTGCATAGTGTTTATTGTTCGTTTAGCAGCCTGATGGCCTGGGGATAGAAGCTTCTTCTGAGTCTTTCTGTGCTCGCCTTAAGACTCCGGTATCGCTTGCCTGACCGCAGCAGTTCAAAGAGGCAGTTGTTCGGGTGGCTCGAGTCCTTAATAATTCTCTTAGCCTTCCCCTTGCACCGCTTGTTGTAAATGTTCTGGAGGGTGGGAAGCCCCCCTCCAATTGTGCGTTCGGCTGAATGGTTCACGCTATTCCCAAACCAGGAGGTGATGTTGCCAGTCAGGATGCTCTCTATTGTACATGAGTAGAAGTTCCTAAGGATCTTCTGACTGACTTGGAACTTCCTTAGGCGCCTGAGGAAGTAGAGGCGTTGTCGTGCCTTCTTCACAACACTGTCAATGTGTGTGGTCCATGTCAAATCCTCGGATATGTGGGCTCCGAGGTACTTGAAACTGTTCACTCTCTCAACCGGTGCCCCGTCGATGCTGAGGGGGCTGTAGTCCTTGACCCCCGACCTCCTGAAGTCCACAATCATCTCTTTTGATGTACCAGAGAGTATTTTATCTGAAAACGGAGTGTAATGACTACGACCAGTGTAACGATAATGATGATGTGTGTAGCGGGACGGCCAGTCACGATATTCAGACATGGCACGAGATTATGGGTCATTGTAATTATGAGGATTTACTGAAACTGCAAGTAGTGTCAGAGGGTATGCACATTGAGGGGGAGAAGCGTAGACCTGACAAAAATTGTGCAATGTGCAAAACGGGGAAGTTTACCCAACCGAGATACAGAAATCCCACAGACAGAGTAGGGGTACCACTTGCACTAGTTGACATGGACCTAGTCGGCCCAGTAAGCAACGAGTCCATAGGAGGTTTTGGATATGTACAGTCTTTTACAGACGTGTGTTTCTTTGTTTACTTTATCAAAGAAAATAGTGACCTGGCAGACGTAGCTCCTTATGGTACAGTAAGATGTTTGAGTTTTGACCACGAAACCGAGTTCACACACAGAGAGTTCCAATCACTGTTGGAAAGGTATAAGATAAGACACGAGACGTCACGTCCATATCCCACGCACCAGAGCGGGGTGGCAGAGAGGGAATGGCACACCCTTTTCGAAATGGCTAGGTGTAAGCTAGCAGATAGTAACTTACCAAAGAGCCTGTGGCATTATGCGGTGCAAGAAGCCGCTTATACCAGAAACAGGTGCTTTAATAAGCACTCGGGCACCACTCCGTATACAGCGCTGACAGGAAAGAAGTGTAATCTAGCCAGAATGCACCGATTTGGATCAGTGTGTTATGCGTACCTGCAGGACAGGGGAAAACCCAAGTCCAAGGATGTAAAAGGATTTTTCGTAGGACACGACAGAGGAAGTCCTGCTCTCCTAGTTTATCATCCTGGTAAAGGGACAGTGCAGAAACACATGCTAGTCAAGTTTGTCACGAAGGCAACCTGTGAGAGCGAGACACAGACAGAGGAGCCAGAGCAAGGTGTGTAGAAATAGAAACACACCACCCCAGTGTACTTAGTACAGTTGTGCAGACAGACAGCCAGCTACCCCCAGAGGGCGATGACGAGGAACACCCGAGGGCGACGTCAAGTGCCTCAAGCAGTGGGAGGTATCCCCCAAGGGAACACAGACCCCCAGAACATCTGACAGGCTATGCCAGGGAAGGGAGTGACGAGGAGGACAATACACCTATCCCCGTTGAGCACTACTACAGGGTAGTCAGTGGGGTAAACCTGACCTTTAAAGAGGCCACAATGTCCCCCGAAGAGGGCATGCATACAGTGGGAGGGAAATGGATGTACTCAACCAAGTTACTAGAGGGCAGGCAGTCAGTGGGAGGGAGATGGGTATATTCAATCCAGGAAGGTATTGAAGACCACGGTAAATACAAAGTATGGTTCATAGAAAATGTATTGAATGCTGAAGAATTGAGCCATATGTTTGGTCCCATGTTTAAGTACAGAGGTGGATGAGTTACCAGGTTTAAAATGCTGAAATGGATCATATGTTTAATCCCATGTTTAAGTACAAAGGTGGGTGGTTTACAATGTTAAAATACAGAAGTGGAGGATTTGATCATCGCTCCAGACCACAAAAGAAAGACCTAGGCAGGTTAAACCATTTTATAGGTATGGACTTCGAACAGTCTGCCAACTGTGTAAAAATATCCCACAAGAGATATGTGGGGAAAGGTCCTGAGATGTTTTTGACTAAAGGAAGAAATGTATAGATAAACTGTGGGTAGCTTCATTCAGTTGGACAACATGTACTCGCCCTGACCTATGTTCGGTAGTGAGTAAGAGTGTCGGAGTATGTTTATTTACCCCACAGAGAATAATTAAACTATGTCAAAAATATGTTTTTCGTTATCCCAGAGGTGCTGCAGACGGACAGCGGTGTTTCAGAAAAGACGACAAAGGTTTAAGGGCTTAGGGCCTACAGGGATACTATCAGCCTGTGAAGCTGAGTATATATCTCTAGCTATGACAATGAAAAATGTGTTTATCTAGAGCAGTGGTCACCAACCTTTTTAAGCCCAAGATCACTTTTTTTTTTTGGTGAAGGCAAGATCTACCTATTGAAGCGTTGAGAGAAAAAGACAGCCAAGATTGTACTTTAAACTAAATGACTTTTATTTGCCTGTATTCTAATTACATGCAATTAGGGATGCTCGATATTGGCTTTTTTACCGATACCGATATTCCGATATTGTCCAACTCTTAATTTCCGATACCGATATCAACCGATACCGATATATGCAGGGTTTCCCCGTCCAAAAAACTTAATAATTTCAGGTAACTAATAATTTCACTGGATATATATATATAACAAATATTGTTATTGTTTTTTTTTGTTTTTAAACCGATACCGATATTTTCCGATATCACATTTTACTGCCGATATCGGCCGATAATATCGGTCGGCCGATAATATCGGACATCCCTACATGCAATGCTTTGGTCCAACATTAAAACGTCAAAGTAGAACTATTATGTACTTTCTCAGTCAGTGCTAAGTGCAGTCATCTTATGCAGCATCACTTTTCACATCAAAACAAAAGTAGAACTGTAATGTGGACTTTCTCATATTATTAACATTGACAAACATAATTTACAATTAGCATTTTATAAAGTAGAACTGTAATGTGTACTTTCTCAGTCAGTGCTAAGTGCAGCATTACTTTTCACATCAAAACAAAAGTAGAACTGTAATGTATACTTTCTCAGTCAGTGCTAAGTGCAGTCAGTGCTAAGTGCAGCATCATTTTCACATCAAAACAAAAGTAGAACTGTATGTGTACTTTCTCAGTCAGTGCTAAGTGCAGCATCATTTTCACATCAAAACAAAAGTAGAACTGTATGTGTACTTTCTCAGTCAGTGCTAAGTGCAGCATCACTTTTCACATCAAAACAAAGGTAGAACTGTAATGTGGACTCTCAGGGTAAGATCTAATTTTTTTTTTTTTTTCATGGAAAGATCTACAGGGACAGTCTCAAAGATCGACCAGTCGATCAAGATCGACGGGTTGGTGACCACTGATCTAGAGCAACTGCTCGAAGTGATGAAGATAAGGTTATGAATGCATTGTTCAAGATGCAGCAGGTAATTGAAATATATCCTCTATACCAAATATGGTGTTTTTTGAAGAATGGCCGTTCTGTCTAAACCGTTTAAAATGATGAACATTGTGTATGGAGACTGTTGTTTATAAGGACAACCAGGGGACCATTGTGATTACTAGGAACCTAAGGTGTCAATATAGATGTAAACATGTACATAATATCATCTCATCAGGTATGCCATCAGATAAGAAAGAATGACACCCGTTTACTGTCCAACGGACAACAGAGTAATAGATACTATGAGGGAGCCTAAAACTGACGTGATTTGTAAAGGTCATGTTTAATGTGAAGGTATTGAATGTCATACCCTATGGATGCTTTTGAGTTTATATATATTATTTCCTTTGTTAAAATCTTTTTCCAAGAAGTCAGCCAGTATGCTAAAAAGTGGGAGTGTTGAGACCAGAGACTCTGTATAGGATTGTTAGTAACTGTCTAACTGTACATATGACTGTTTACACTAGTAACTGTTTACCTGCGTAGACAATTGTCTCCACCAGTGATTGCCTAGTTGCATATATATCTGTCCCCACTGGAGGGCGCTCTAGGCGGAGCCACCCAGGTATTCTACTTTATGGCAACTATAAAAGGAAAGGTGCCCACCCCTTTCGTTCTCTCCCCCAATGTCTCTCAGAGAGAGAAGAGTTGTACTACTACTGTTGCTGACATGTAAATAAAAGAAGCCACGCCAGTTCAGGCACAAGATAGAAACCATGCCTCTTGACCACATTATTGTCGCCCTAAACTGAGTTCTGTTAACAGATAAATATGTATTCATGGATTCGAACATAACATTACATTTCCGCGATTACGCTCGCCTCTGCGTTATTTTTAAACCTAGCCGCATTTTTCGGAGACGCTCTCTGATTGGCCGACGCCTGTTTCTACACTGGTTAAGCTTAGGCACTCTTTAGAAGTTGGTTAAGGTTAGAGTTTGTCTTAGAGCGTGACGGCAAGTTCTTTCGACGGTTATGAACGGCAGGTAGTTTGCAGGCTGTTCGACGCGGAAATGGGCAAAGACACAGCTCGTCACGCGATTGGGCAAACATGTCAGCGGCCAATCAGAGAGCGTCTCCGATTGGGCTTCGCTCAACCAATCAGAGAGGGGCTTCGCTCAACCAAACAGAGAGGGGCTTCGCTGTACGCGGCTAGCCAATCAGAGAGCGTCTCCACAAAATGCGGCTACGGAAAAAAATAACGCAGTTTGCTGCTGTTCGAGCCAGATATGGGCAAAGACACAGCTCGTCACGCGATTGACGCACATGTCAGTGGCCAATCAGAGAACGTTAGTCAGTGGCAAATCAGAGAGCGTCTCCGCAAAATGTGGCTACGAAAAAAAATAACGCGTCTGCGTCCCGTCAGCGTGAATACTTTCGGCAGCCCACTTGTCTTTCCGCATTGCTCTGATTGGCCGAGCGCGCGCATGCGCATGAGCCGCGACAGGCTCCTCAGCCAGGCAGGAATACTACGCTCCGCTTAACCCAATTTATACAAATGGAAGTATTGATTACGCCGTAACGAATCATTAAAAAAATATACCGTTAACTGGAATATGTTGTTTCTTTACACATATGTTGGATTATGTAATTGGTTTGTCATGACAAACCAATAAAAAATCGCGCGACTCGGGCATCGCTGAGCTCATCAACGACCCTCCGTGCTCTCTCTCCCGCCACCAGCGCAGCCTCGCAGACCGGCGTGGCTCCAGTAGCTCCGGCAGCAGTGAGGATGGCTGCAGCCAAGACCGTGAGCAGCATCGCTGAGCTCATCATGGTGTCCGCTGGACGAAGCCAGAGACGGTCTTATTATGGGGCTTATGCCGAGAAGCAGTAACACAATAAGACCGTCTCTGGCTTCGTCCAGCGGAGGAGCCCGTCGCGGCTCATGCGCGCGCTCGGCCGATCAGAGTAATGCGGAAGGACAAGTGGGCTGCCGAAAGTATTCACCCATCCCGTCAGTGTTTTCCCCCCTCACCCACATTCTGCGAATCAGAGGCAGAGTAGGGTGGGTCTTAAACAGTCTGAGTCAAAGCAGAGTTGACAGCGCATATACAGTAAACGTTCTGAATAAATTTCAAAATGTACCTTTACATGCCAGCATTCATCTGGCCACACCCCCATCCGCTTACCTACATAAGCAGGGATGGGACCACACACTCATCTCCTTCCCAACAAATTTCACCACAATAAAAAATCAAGGGCCGCAGCGGCGTCTAGACGCTGAGCGTCACTAGTATTAACAGAACTTGGTTATATACATAACCTAACGTTCTGTGTCATACTAGCTCACGCTCAGCGTCTATTGCATAACAGGAGCTGAGCGGGAGCTAGAAGCTCGACAAATTAACCCCGCTGAGGCCCCCCACAACCATCAGAACAGGGAGGGCCGAGCCCCCCCGGACCCCCCCTAATGGAGGGCACCCCCCCTATTGGAGGTCCCCGGGAGGGCGACGGACCCGACCGTGCGAAGAGGCACTCAAGCAACTCAACGCACAGGGTGAGCAGACCGTGGCCTGACCCCACGACTACACACACGCACAACCCGCATGCCACCCGGGAACGAACGGAGGGAACAACCTCGTTACTGCCCCCAGAATCACGGGATCAAGGGCAAACCCAACCCCGTGGCAAGGCCGTAGCAGCGGAGCGCGAAGGAAGGCCCAGACCCACCAAAGGGACTGGACCCCCTGGAACGGGGGCCCGGAGAAGTCCATGATGGCAGCATCAAGACCCCACCAGGTGGGCACTTAGTGACCCCGCCCCCCACATCGCCAGCGTATTCGGACAAAGGCCCCTCAGCCGAGCGGGCCCTGTCCCCCCAATAGTACACCGCCTGGCACACTGACCCTGCAGAACAGGCAGTCAGCATGGCCGCAAGCACACAAAAAGGTTAACCAACGGAAGCAGGCAGCGCACCGGGGAAAACCAGGCAACAGGCTGTTAACCCGAGCCTGGAGACTGCGGACGAGACAGGCGCCAGAGGGGACAGCTGAACACAGCCGCCCCGGCGGAAGGGGCGCATGCTGGCGTTGTTGCATGACCAAGCCTCCATTTAAAAAAAACCCACCCAGAGGGGTTGAGGCAGAGAAGGCTGACACGATTGGCAGACGTCATGAACGTGCAGGGGCACCCTCAACCGGTTAACCCGGGAGTTGACACTGCTCCAACACACCAGAGAACCAACCACCTAGTCGTTACCCTATGCGGTGGTTGGTCCCATAACCCCTCAGGAAAAAACATACCTGCGGCACTACCGCAGTACCCGTGTTCCAGTTTCCAACAGGGTTATCCCGAGCCTACGGGTCAACGAAAACATTACTTCGGACCGGGCCCGGTGATACGGGGAGCACAGGGTCCCCCGAGGAGGTCAAAGACCACCCCAACAGGCCCCTCTTCGCCATGCGTGAGAGAGGAGCGAAAAGAATGGAGAACCAGCCCCAAGCACACCGTACTTGGTATTCCCAGGCGGTCTCCCAACCAAGTACTAACCAGGACCAACCTGTGTAGCGGCCGAGATCTGACGAGATCGAGCGTGTACAGGTTGGCATGGCCGTAAGCCATGACGACAGTGCTGAGTACAAAATGTACCCAACCAGGGTCTCCATAGCACTTAACCCTGTGACACCCGGACCGACCTGGCATTTTTCCCCCTGAAAAAAGCCCAAGTCCCTCAGGGTACCAGAACAGCAGATCTGCATCCCCGGCAGACAACGGGTTTAACTGATCCGGACGAGCGTGACCAGAACCAGTCCCGTGCCCTAACCACGCCGACATGCCTACTCCAGGAGAAGGGGCAGATATGCGTGTTGATCTTAAACATGAAAAGAAGGCGCCACCCAGACGTTCGGGGCGAACCGCGCCCGGTGGCCCACCCCCAGGGCGTGAGACCCCTCTACATATGTTCAGATCCATTCCGTCATCATCCCCCAGATATGAACGAGAATCCGTCGATAACCAAAACAGGTCGTCGGAAGAGGAAAAACCTCCATCCCAGTTGCTTTATAAAAACGCTGTTTTAACCCCAAGCAACCAAGGCGTGCCAGTCAGTCGCCTGATTACAGAACACCCTGAGCTAGCACTATGCGTGCGTCGGGACACAACCACATCAATGAACAGGTTATTTAGACCTGCCATTGAATCCCCAAGGCGCCCAGGGGAACGACAAGAGGGGTGTGATACTTCCTAACTCCAACTCTTTTTAATAGAAAAGAAGGAAGCACCAACAGTATGTATCCCAGTCTACACCGCCGGGGGTAAAAATGTATCACATTCTTACATCCCACCACCCTCCCATAGGAAGGAGACGGAAATCCCCAGAGAGACTTCCCACGCGAGCTGTACAGATTTAAAAGAATATATTGCACCTTGAGCCATGTAAAAGATTGGTTTTAGGGCTCTCCGGGGAGGAGGCACTGAACCCATACACACTCAATAATCGAATTGAATCGAATACACACACAATAGAGTAGGACTCCTTCTTGAGGTTCCACTCACCTTGACAATCTGAGGAGGAGGCTCTGTACTCCGAAGGAGGCTCCCTCACATGGAAGGAGTGACCCAACTGACAGAAGGCCCGAATAGGAGCTTCATGAGGAGGAGCCCTGACCACCCCCCGAAACAGATCCATCACATGGACCTGAACAGCACACGGAAGTCCTACCAACAGACGCGCGCACATTGACGTACTCTATGGCGGGGGAATTTGTGCGGTGCACACGCCCAATATTCCAGGGCATGGGACCAGGAAACTCCCCCCCCCCCCCCCCCCCCTCACCCTGTAACGTGCCGAACCGCAACGTGACAGGAACCTTGAAGGACAGGTGGGTTTACCCCTGACCAACAGAAAAAAGGGGGAGGAAAGGTTACCAGTTCACCCCTTTACGACCCCACACCCATGATACGATGTAATGACAAAAAGAGAGTATGACACAGTCATAGTCAGCTCCATGAAGCGTCTAACAGCTTCACACAGCGCATGTGCTAACCTGCTATCTGATCTTTACTAAGGAAAAAACACAGAATAGAGAGGGCTCTCCAAGAGCCCCGGTACCAAACTTACACATGTGCTTCTGTGGCCAGCCCAACCCAGTTGTAGGTCACATGACACACACAACCCATCATCACCTACAAAAAATGGCAAAAAACACTCTACAGAGGAACGCCGTTTTTCATAATGAGAGAATACATAATTCTCGATTAGTATCGGCCACAGGCCTTGCTAAGCACACACGAAAAGCGACCAAACAATCCTTTCTTTTAGGAAAATAAAGTTTCTCAAGCAGTTTTAGCACAACCTCAGAAATCAAGCCAAGGGTTACATTGTATCCCTACCACACAGTGACACAATGTAGTGTAACAACATGTCTGAGAGGAGGATGAAGAAGTCCCCAGGGAACCGGGGGGAAACACAACCCTCCTACTTTACCCTTAATACGGCCAGTTAAAACAGGAAAACCTGTTAATATGTGAACACACTGTTCATTGTCATTACAGGCTGAGAAAATAATCATTCTTTACTCATATGTCACTAAGCATAGCTTTATAGGTTAGTTTAACCCCCTTAGTTGTGAGTACACGGTACATAAACACACATGATGTTTCTCAACACAACAAACCAGATCATTTTCACATCTGTAACAAACAACCCGATTTGCATGGAGAAGCTAAATACCAGTGACAAGACAATTCACACATAACTCGCATCGTATCCTAAATGTAGTGCAGCAACACTCGTTTTGGAAAACATTGTTATTTACAAGACATTTAGAAGGGAAAGCAAGAAGAAGTGTTCAAGGTCTGGTCAGGCCTTGCCTACCTTGAGCGCAGATCAAGCGAAACTGCAGTCTCTAACAAGGCACCGTAGTAAACACAGCCGTGCTGTGTTGTCGACCTGGGCAGCGTCGCCGCTCCATCCCGCCGCTACGGTCCCCCTTGTTGACGCAGTCCTTGCCGGCCTGGCTCAGGGCAGGTTCGACGAACATCCTCTGTCAAAGATGACGTCGTAGTCAAGAGTGTTTAAAACATGTTATAGTCACAGCACGTTCAACAGTGTAGCATTAAGCTAACGGCCGCCCTCGGCTGATAGCAGCAAGCTAACGTTTCCTAGCCTAGGTAGGCCACAACTAGCACGCAAGCTAACGTTTCCTAGCCTAGTGATCACAACAGGCTAGCGCCGCAGCTAACAGCTGACTGGCTAACAGTAGGCCACCACTAGCACGTAAGCTAAGCAGCTATCACCTGAACTTGTACACAATGATATAACAATCACTCAGACAGGCCGCCGTTCTGAAACCCTCCTCACTTTTTAAGAGAAAAGAGAAACAAGATGTTAACACAGTTTTACAACGGTGATTTTACCAACACCCGGCGGGGCCAGCACAATTCCCATCTGGGCTGTAGCTGACTTGAACACAGATCTTCCACTAACGAACATCCATGCCCATATTTCCTCGTGAGGGAATACTCTCATTTGTATATGAAAGACGGGGCCTCGCGGTGACAGAGAAACATCCACTCGTCCAGAAAACACAGGGATCACCAGTGTTACTGGTCGTGGCCCACTAGTTAATAATAATGGGCTTCAGACCAAGGTCTTCCACTGTTGCCTAAGAGGCTGAACAAAAGACCTTAATCTGGGGCCAGTGTTCGTAAACATTGTCAGCTAGCCCCCATAGCACTAACAGACAAGTGGGGCTTGCAAGCAAAACATTACTCACCAACCTGGAACCACCGCTTCTCACAACAGCGGCGCGTCCTACAGTCCAGCTGTGCTGAAAGGTTTTACCGCAACCAGCCACAGCAAGGAACTGCAGTTGGGAGGCATGCAGCGGCGCGCTCCCAATACGAAAACCGGTGGAGGATTTTTAGAATGATCATCATCTTCCAGACACTCCAGTACGAAGACAATATCGCCGTATCTTCTCGAAAATAGTGAGAGAGAAAATAAAGATATGATGTCAACGTATCTCCTTGTTCTTCCTTTCCTCAGAGTAAATATTTTTCTCCACGTCAAGTGGGCATGTGAGCAGCACTTAGCTTGTGATGAAATTTGAGAAGGAGATGAGTGTGTGGTCCCATCCCTGCTTATGTAGGTAAGCGGATGGGGGTGTGGCCAGATGAATGCTGGCATGTAAAGGTACATTTTGAAATTTATTCAGTGTATATACGCTGAAGCGAGATATATGCAATAGACGCTGAGCGGGAGCTAGTATGACACAGAACTCGCTCCCAGTTTTATCTCTGTGAGATAAATGTAACTACTAGCCTAGTTTCGCCAGCAGGCAGCCAGCAGAAAAATATGGCATTTTCAAAGATGGTCAGTAAAAGAAAAGTCGACTGCGTCTGCAATTCAAAGGTGAATGGACAGAAAAATATGCGTTCATCCTGAGTCCCAGCACCAAACCAATGTGACTATATGCCAAGAAAGTTAGAAATGGTAGCTCTTGTGAAGGGTGGCAATTTGAAAATAATGTATGACTGAAGTGATGGAGACCATGTTTGAAGGCAAACAAAAGCAAATCCCCCTCAGATAGCACAGCAACCAGAATAACTGAAATACTGGCTGGTGATTTGATTAAACAGCTTTGTGATAGAATAAAAAAAAATGCACAGTGCATTTCCATAGCTGTGGATGAGTCCACTGACACCACTGAGAAGCCTATGTTCTGAAGAACTGTTCATGTTCTGAAATGTTATTGCTAAAGATTGAGAAGATTGGATCAGTTGTACTTCTTTTTTGAATACTTGAAACCCTTTTTTGTGGAATATTTGATGTGGCCCAGCCTCACCCAGACTCTACCTCCAGCGGCCCCCAGGTAAATTGAGTTTGAGATCCCTACAGTATATATTGGTGTAGACATGGTCCAATGTATGCATCAAAGAGAGCATTACGGATGTGGTGACGTTGTTTCTGACCAGAGAGACGACGCTGAACTCTGTCTGTCTTCTGTCTGCTGTGTCTTTCCTTTCTCTCTGCCATGTCTGTCCTCTCTGTGCTGTGTCTGTCCCCTCTCTCTGCTGTGTCTGTCCTCTCTGTCATGTCTGTCCTCTCTCAGCTCTCTGCTGTGTCTGGCAGCGGTTTATTCTATAACAACATAGGATACTGTAAACTAAGTAAACAGAACACACACAGTAGTACTAGTAGTACACACTGATTGCAATCTGCTAAACATTATATAAAATCACATTTTGAGGTCAGTGTTAAAGTGCCACATGGAAGAGGTCTGGTTAGTGGTTAGAGTTAGAGGTGGTCTAGGTCTGGTTAGGGTAACTTAGGGGTAGTTAAGCATTCATTATCATTTATTATTATTATTTAGATAGATGGATGTAAAGGGCTAGACCAACTCGTAACCCCTATCCGGACCTAGACCACCTCTAAGTCACAACCCTAACTTAGGGGTTAGAGTTAGAGGTGGTCTAGGTCTGGTTAGGGGTTAGAGGCGGTCTAGGTCTGGTTATACTGATCCGATACCAGTGCATACATTAAAAAAAAAGAAGAAAAAAAAGATGATATTATATAAATTATAAACCTTTTTTTTTCTTTTCTTTTTTACAGCTACTGTTTTATATATACTGTTTTTTTTTAGTAATAACTAGAAAGTAATGGTATTTATTCAACAACAGGTGACTGTATAGATTAGTATTAGTATCATTAATTGACAACTACAGTATGCTCAATGAGTTCACCCACGGAAAGGTTTGATTGATTGATTGATTGATTGATTGATTGATTGATTGATTGATTGATTGATTGATTGATTGATTGAACAACTTTATTAACAGATTGCAGAATGGGTACAATACAGTACGGCTCAATACACACAATTGTTAAGGGGATGCAGACCAGAGAAAGACTTTCATCTTGTTTACATCAGGGTCCCCCATTTTCAATTCATCATGACATTTATGACATACACAACATACAGTACTGTTACATCCAGACATTTATGACATACAAGATATACAAATATACAGTATTTTTTAAGAGACTGAGATCATAAAAGAAAATATATACATTCGAGGGGGAAGAAATTGTACATTGGAGGGGGTTGGTGGGTGGGTGGGTGGTTTTGGACATTTACCGGGGCCAGTTTCAAATTGCAGCCTCCCGTAGGTGTTCTTTGAGAGTGGTTTTGAAGGAGGGTAGTGATTCACATTATTTTATGGCTGTGGGTAGGGCGTTCCACATTGTTGTGGCATAATTGTTAAGTGTTGAGTCCCTTGTTTGAGCCGATTGGTTGTTGGCACATTGGTTCCACACGGACGTTATACGTTGTTGCAGTGGCGTAACTCTGTTGATAGTGGTGCAGGGGACATATTTGGGGGCGTGGTCAGTGACGTCGCAGGGGGGGGGGTCGGAGGCCCCCCCCCCCCCCCCCCCCCCCCTACCTTGATTTTTTTTATAATACCAGGTGTGCAATACCGCATTTCCCAGGCAGTGGCGCCATTTCTCCATGTAAACGACACACTGGGCTCATACAGAAACAAGCATTTCATCAAAAAGTATTCTGTATTTTGTTGTGACAAATAATAATAAACTAGGAGGCGCTGGCGACAGCGTAGCAAAACTTAGTTTGCTTTGAAGAAGTAGCTTTCTCCTCTTGGGCGACGGTGCCATCCTTGCGTTGTTGCATGCAGGTCTGAACACATACTGTCTTATCTTATCTCTGTTTATACCGTGTATGTGATGACGTATTTGAACACACACCTCGGCTGACGACCTGAGCTATTATTATGCAAAGACGAGTACTGTAGCGAGTGGGTACTTGGCCCGTGCAGGGCAAGAATGCGACCCCCATCTACAGTACTCATCTTTGCATAATAATAGCTCAGTCAGGACAGGTAGTCAGAGACTCAGCTCAGAGACAATCAGCAATTTTCCGTGTGTGGTCCTAGTGCTGGTCGCCGCGGTCGCGTGTCCGTTTATTATCCATGTATTATCTTTGGACGGTAAAAACGTGGGGGGGACAATAACTGCATTCTGAAACCATGCCGGGGACATGTCACCGGTGTCCCCCCCCCCCCCATAGTTACGCCCCTGCGTTGTTGCACTTGCTACCAGAAGGCTCCGTTTAGGTTAGCTACTGTAGTAGCAGAGGCTCTGTTTTGTGATTTTTAATGCAAAATAAATATTCTCTTTTGAGACTCCGCCTCAGATTCTTATCATTTGGCACTAAAAGCTAAACATTGTCACCGGTATGGCTGTCCGCATTATGTCATTAATTGCGTGCATGTGTGGGTCGATCAGTTAGCCACGTTAGCGTGAGCTAGCAGTTAACGCGAGCTAGATGGAAAGACAAACAATGTAACGTTACTGGTGAAAAAGTTATTTACCTTGGAATACTCCTTTGCCAACTTGCTGTACTTTGCTTGCAGGTCTGCAGCTGGATTATGAATAGTCCCAACGTCAGCCAAGGTAACGTTAAGCTAAAACTAGCTTTTCAGATAGCTCTTCAGCTACAGAGCTCCCCGTCACACTGCTCTGTCGGGACGATGGCATAATAATAATGTGAATTATTCGAAAAGTTATAATTATTTTGTCTCGTCTTGTTTTAGTCAACAATATCAACATACATGAAGAGAAATTTCGTCCTGGTTTTTGTAAATTACATTTTTGTGTCCTCAGTTGTGGTCAACGATATTTAATTAACTATTTAGTCACATTAGCGTCATATGGTCTTCAATAACGTGATGTCATGTCTCGTTGTTGTCATGAAAAAAACCTTCGTTGACAAACATCTTTCGTCATAATTTCCGTTGACAAAATTAACACTGCATACAGCTTATACCAATAACTCTCTCAACACTTCTGCGGCAGCCGAAGAGTTCTACCAAAAGAACATAGCATTTAAGACAACGGAGGCTAAAGACGATGGCTAGGCTGCGAGAAGAGCTAATAGCTAATAGCCTTGGGTAGGAGGAGTGGGTGGGGGACACTGTACAACTGAACAAGCAAAACTGTACATTGGAATATTGACAAGACCATACTTGGTCATTTACTGTACATTGGGGGGGTTGTGTTAGGACATTTACAGGGGCAGATAAGATTTTGCCTAGTTCTGAGCTGAGGGTTTTTTCAACCTGTAACTTGTTCTTGTCAGAGACCAGCAGGGCTGAGTCGTCCGCAAACAGGAACAAGTTGCAGTCACAAGCTGACGACATGTCATTTGCATAAATTAGGAACAGTAGCGGACCTAGTATGCTTCCTTGTGGAACACCACAGCTCACTGTGAGGGGGGGGGGGGGGTAGGGTACCGTTTACCTCCACCATCTGCTCTCTCCCCTCCAGGTAGGATTGCATGATCCAGCTCACTATCAAAACCAATTGCTTTTAGCTTGTCAATCAGAATGGTGTGATTGACAGTGTCGAAGGCCTTTTGTAGGTCCAGCATGACCATGCCGCAGTATTTGCCCGCGTCCACCTCTTGTTTGATGTGGTCGTTTAAATAGAGAAGGCATGTGTCAGTGGAGTGGGATGTTCTGAAGCCAGATTGGAATTCGTAGATTCGATATTTTTCCGCACTGTATTTTTCGACCTGTTCGTATAAAAAAAATTCCATGACTTTTGAGATGGAGGTTAGGGCGGTAGTTGCCAGGGTCTAATTTACTGCCTTTTTTGTGCAGGGGTGTTACTCTCGCAACAATCTCGTCGAATTCAAAGATGCCTGCCTTAAAATCCTACATGGCTTGGCTCCTCCCCCCCCTCTGTACTTTCATAAAACATACAGATATACCAGGTCTGTAGTCAGAGGGGACTGTGTAGTCCCAAACAGGAGGTCTGCTTTTAGTCAGGCAGCCTTTTCCGTGAGAGCAGCCCACACCTGGAACAGTCTGCCAACACGGCTCAGGGAGTATCAAAGCTACATTTCATTTAAAACTAACTTAAAATCATGGTTGAGAGATGGTCAAGTGTGTGACCATTTTAACTGAGGGGTTGTGATGTATTGTAATGTATTTTAATGTATTTATTTGTATGTATTTTAGTGTATTGTAACCTATACTGATTCCTACTGTGTTTTAATTATTGTACTATGTCTTAATTATTGTAGTGCTCATGTCACCTGCCCCAGAGACTACAGTTGAAAATGAGCCAACCTGGATAAAATGGCATATTTACAGTCAAATGATCCTTAATATGCACTGTCTCTGTATTTTAAACCAATAAATACAAATACAAAATACTTAAAAAGGTAAGGTTGGGTCGCCCAAGTGGCGAACCATGTAACGCGCTGCGTCACGGCACGGCCGACCCGGGTTCGATTCCCGGACCCGGCGTCATTACTTCCCCCCACTCTTCTCCCGCTCTTCCTCTCTCTCTCTCTCTCTCTCTCTCTACTGGACTGCCCAGTAGAAAAAAAGCGATAAACGCTAAAAAATAAATCTTAAAAAAAAATAAAAGGTAAGGTTGATATGAAAAGAAAAGACACAGACGAGTACTAACACAGAGTGAGATGGGTCCTACTAGTATAAGTTGTTAATGAATCCCTTTAGCGCTTGAAGCGCACTAAAACATCGTAATTACTTTATTTTTCATATAATGTTGGGTACATGCTCAGTAGAGTTAGAACGCTCCCAGTCTTAGGGGCTGTGATATTTTATTAGCACACTTTATGCACATAGAAGTGCAGTGGCAGGTTCGCTAAGCTAATGTTGTTAGCCGAATGCTCTGATGGAGGCCGCCATTTTAAGTTTTAAGTTTAAAGTGACGTCAGCGATCTACGGTTGTACTCGACGGACAAAAGGGAATGTGTGTGACGTGTGTGAAATTTTTACAGAAGGTCCCAGTGAGAATTGCAATCAGTGTGTACTGTGTTACACTATCCTAATGTTGCTTTGTTGGTAAAAAAACAAATTTTGTAAATTACTTTATTTCTGAATCTATTGACCATTTCAAGGAATGTTTGGTTACTATTGGGCTTCTAGCCTTTACTGAACTTATTGTGAATCAGCTGATTTAGTTAAAAACGAAAAAGGAGCATTTGCAAGACTAAAACTAAAATTAAAATAGCTGCCAAAATTAACACTGGCTGCAATGCAA
The DNA here is from genome assembly GCF_963971535.1 of Notolepis coatsorum. Taxonomy (NCBI): domain Eukaryota; kingdom Metazoa; phylum Chordata; class Actinopteri; order Aulopiformes; family Paralepididae; genus Notolepis; species Notolepis coatsorum. The sequence goes on from NC_140181.1 coordinate 62,961,439, forward strand.
TGGCGAGCGAACTATTGGATATATGATGAAGAAGACAAAACGGATTATGGATGATGATTATGGATAATAATGTGCGTTTCCACCAGACTGATGTTGGACTATGTTGGACCAAGCACTACTGGTAAAATGCAAAACAACTATAACCAAATCGACTGATGAAGAAACCTATTCGGCTCCGTGATATAGTCTGGCTCGAGCAGATGAAGTAGACGGATGAAGGCTAGTATTGATCCTGTTCTGATTCAAGACACGTTTGGACTCGATGTGAGAAATGGAGTACATCTAAAACAAAGGTAACGTCTTTTTTTACGTGTACTTTACCGAAACTCCATCATAAAACATGCATTTATTTATAACCCCCCCTCCCCCCCCCGGCTTTGTGAAGAAACAAGGCCATGTGTTTACCTTTGACCTGGAAATAATGTGTCTCAGGCGAGCAAAAAACATGATTTACACATACCAGCAGAAAACGTTCTGTAACTCGCGTTCCAGGAAATCAGCTTGGATTTTAGTGAAACTGTTTATATTGGAATTGTGAACGAACGAAGGTATGTAGAAACCCTTTTTTACATGTTGTAGGCTACTACAAATAGTGTCTGTCAAATGAGCCATACTATTGTCTCCATAGCATAATATAGAATATACAATAGCTCTGCAAAGATCATGAAATATTGCGAAAACGGTCACGAAAAGCTGGCCCAGAGACAGCAGGGATGGGGGTACACGCTGGCGCTGAATTAGTTAAAGGGGACGTCTGTACATTGTATTTACAGGACGCTGTTTTTGTTGCCTACAGGTTTGTTTTTCGTTGGACCTTAAAGGGAACATGTTTTTTCAGTTAGGACTTTCCGGTCACTTCTTGAAATACCTGGAAATTCACAATTTCAACTTTTATATAACCAATGTTATTTTGGTGCTATTTCAAAAGTTATCTACAATTTTGAAAAAAATATATAGATTTTCCCCCTGTAAATTAAGGTTAACCAAAGTGTCCGTGAATAGGTCCTCGACCGGTACCCTAAAAATGTGGGGGCTATGGGGCATATTTTTCCTTAGGGGGCATATCTATGAAACTTGGCAGGCTGATTCATAACATAAAATAAATAAGAAAATGTATTGGGAGTTTTCCTGAATTTGCGTTGCCATGGCAACAGTAGTCGATAAAGGCCCAAAGAAGAATAGCAGACAAAACTATATAACTAGATAGTACTACAGGGTACTACAGGGTACTACATGGTACTACATGATACTACATGGTACTATATGGTACTACAGGCTAATACATGGTACTACATGGTACTACATGATACTAAATGGTACTACAGGGTACTACAGGGTACATGGTACTATATGATACTACATGGTACTACATGGTACTACAGGGTAATACATGGTACCACATGGTACTACATGATACTACAGGGTACTACAGGGTAATACAGGGTACTACAGGGTACTACAAGGTACTACATGGTACTACATGGCAATACTACAGGGTACTACAGGGTACTACATGGCACTACAGGGTACTACATGGCACTAGGTAGAAGTAATACCTATGTGTGACTGACTAGATGCATCGGGCATATGTCTAAAAATGGACACTATGTAATGTCACTTCACCTGAAGGGGCATATGACTGTTTATGGCTTCACCACTTTTTAGCAAAATCCTGATTTCACTAATCCTATGCAAAAAACACCTATCCCAACCTTTACAATGATTGTTCAACTGCAAAAATGAGTAAATGTTATCAACTTATCAGCTAAATGACTAAATGTTGAGAAAATAATGGATTTTGAAGAGTAGAAGCAGGTGCAAAAATTTGCATTTTTTTGCTGTGGTGAAAAGAAGGAAGTTGCAGATCCCCGGGGGCTATCCTGATTGGTCAGATGGGATGGTGACAATATCTGTGTCATAGCCACATGTGCTGATTGGCTGGAAGACATTTTTTTCATAGATTAAAGATCCCCCCCTCTCCCACCTGGCTAAATATATTGTATGGGGAAATGGCCAAAAATGGTTACTTGGCCGGTAAAGGGTTAAAGGAGGACTTTGAGTTTTTTTAGGACTTCCTGTTTTTAAGTGCCTCTCGCTCTGGGAGTTCCCTTTGTGCCCGCTACGTTGTTGGTGATCCTTGTTTTTTTTGTTTTAATAAATGACACCATATTTTGTCTCACTCTGATTCCTGTCTTGTGTCGTGCATTTGGGGTCGCTCACAAACCATAACACATGCAAGCGTATTCAAACACTACAAAAAAGTCTGAAACACTTATGGAAAAACTGTATCCCAAAGCACACATCAAGATTCAAATATGGCTCCATAATTAAATTGTGTCATTAGAGTTAATCTGGAGAAATTCACAGTATAATAAGTTACTAAACTACAACCCACATAACAGACCAAAACCAAGAAAATGTAAACAAAGTGCAACACCAATAGGGGCTCTTTTGGCTAGAGATCACCGTTTGATGGTATTACAGATTAATTTCTACCTTTAATGAGTTGTTTCCTGGAAAATGGCAAGCACATCTCAGAGGCATCATAAGAGGTCCTTGGCATGTGTACATCTCAGAGGCATCATAAGAGGTCCTTGGCATGTGTACATCTCAGAGGCATCATAAGAGGTCCTTGGCATGCGTATATTAACTTACACGAGGGGCAACAATGAGTGAAACACAGATTTGGTGATTAAATCAACCATTAAAAAATAAAACTATGGCTATTCATTTACTTAATCATTTCTTATGTTGGGGACAACCCTAGATTCAATGGGAGAAAATATATTATAACAACAACAAGTATACAAAATGCTGTAAGGACTCACCCAGTGCAATCATGTAGCCATCAAAGTTGACGCTGCTAACCATATCCCAGGTCCCAATGAGGCTGACTGGCATTTTTCAAACCAGAGACTCCAAACTGCAGAGAAGTGGTTCAAACCAGAGACTCCGGACTGCAGAGAAGTGGTTCAAACCAGAGACTCCGGACTGCAGAGAAGTGGTTAAGGCCAGAGACTCCCAACTGCAGAGAAGTGGTTCAAACCAGAGACTCCGGACTGCAGAGAAGTGGTTCAAACCAGAGACTCCGGACTGCAGAGAAGTGGTTAAGGCCAGAGACTCCCAACTGCAGAGAAGTGGTTCAAACCAGAGACTCCGGACTGCAGACAAGTGGTTCAAACCAGAGACTCCGGACTGTCAAGAGAGCGGATGAGAAGAAGTGGTTCAGGCCAGAGACTCCCGACTGTCAAGAGTGCGGGTGAGAAGCAGTGTTCACTTGATGGGCGGATGAGAGAGGAAGTGAAGAGCGAGGAGGCTGGCTTCGAGGAATAGGTGGCAGGGAGCCTAAAGGCGTATGCTGCTTTCACCCAGTGTCACCTGAAGGCCGGTGGGAGAATCTAGTTTGTTGGTTTAGATGGGGGATCAGACCTGTCAAACAGGTCAGGTCAGGACAGGTGTTACGGATCACTCCACCGCAGGCACTCTAAAGGTCAAGTCCTCCCTTGGGCATCAAGGTCCTTTGACCTGAAGACATGGAAATGTGGCTTGTCAACATGAAAATGACACCTCACTCTGCAATGAGAAACATTCTTTGATGGCATTGTTTTTGACTATTGACCTCCGCTCTGGGGCCTCCCGCCCCAGCAGCCGTCTGTACAGTCTGACCATCCCTGAGAAGGCGGAGGAGTACACTTCTGAGTCCTTGGCAGCGGGATTCTTCTTTGTGAAGAAGGACGGAGGCCTCCGACCCTGCATTGACTATCGCCAACTGAACGATATTACTATTAAGAACAAGTATCCCCTTCTGCTCATGAGCTCCACCCTTGAACCCCTCACCCAGGCTACTGTCTTCACTAAGCTGGATCTCCGGCATGCCTATCATCAGAGAGGCCAAAGACAAATACAGGAGAAAGTTGGAAGGCCAACTGGAGAACAATGACATCAAACAAGTGTGGACTGGAATGCAGACCATAACCGGCATTAAACCGGTTAGGGGAGTGGATGGAGATGTAGACAGGGCTAATGCGCTAAACCTGTTTTGATACGGCGGCCCCGGCTAGTCTCTGCCCCAAAACAAAAGTACAAACATCTCAAAACAAACTGGTCAGACTACTGCTTGACCTTACTCCTAGAACCCACCTCACCCCTGCCCACTTTGACAACCTAGGATGGCTTAGAGTAGACGACAGAGTACAGCAACTTGCAATGGGCCTGGTCTACAAGATACACTACACGACCAAGGTACCCATGTACATGTCAAAATACTTCCCAAAGGTCAGTGAATACCACGATCACAACACCAGAGGGAGCTCCACAAATCATGTTAAACCCAGATTCGGCTCAAACAAGGGACTAAACACGTTTAGCAATTATGCCACATCAATGTGGAACACCTTACCCAAAGCTGTAAAGGAATGTGAATCACTACCCACTTTCAAAACCACTCTCAAAGAACACCTACGGGAGACTGCAATTCGAAACTGGCCCCTGTAAATGTCCCAACCCAACCCCCTCCAATGTACAGTAAATGACGAAGTATGGTTGTCAATATTCCAATGTACAGTTTTGCTTGTACAGCTTGGTCTGCATCCCCTTAACAATTGTATGTATTGAGCTGTACTGTACTGTACCCATTCTGCAATCTGTTAATAAAGTTTTCAATCAATCAATCTCTGGTGCAGCCTGTCTGAGTCTTTTACCAACGGATTTCCAGTTCCACGTTCTGCGATCTGATTGGCCACTGACGTTTCTGGTCATGTGACATGTGCGCCAATCGCGTGACACCTGTTTCTGCGCCTATTTCCGCCTCGAACAGCCTGCAAACTACCTAACGCCTAGTTTATCACTGGTTAAGCTTAGGCGACTCTTTCGAAGAAGGTTAAGGTTAGAGTTTGGAATCAGGGCTGGTGTTCTATCGCCCTGCTCTAAGACAAACTCTAACCTTAACCAACTTCGAAAGAGTGCCTAAGCTTAACCAGTGATAGAAACAGGTGTCACACGATTGGCACAGATGTCACATGACCAGAAACGTCAGTGGCCAATCAGATCGCAGAACGCGGAACTGGAAATCGGTTGGTAAAAGTAATGACGCAGCCTGTCTGCCTCCCGTGGCCCGAAGACCCGCCCCTCCCCCCAACACCTGAGACCCCCACAGTGTGGCTCTCTGCAGACCAGGTGAGTATACAGCTGAGCAAGTTACATGCAGGCAAGGCTGCGGGTCCCGATGGGGTGAGCCCAAAGGTACTCAAAACCTGTGCCTCTCAGCTGTGTGATGTGCTCCAGCACATATTCAATATGAGCCTGAGGCTGCAGAGTCCCGATACTGTGGAAAACCTCCTGTGTGGTCCCTGTCCCTAAGTGCCCGCGTCCCAGCACGTCCAAGGACTACAGGCCGGTGGCTCTAACCTCTCATATAATGAAGACCATGGAGAGGTTAGTCCTGGAGCAACTCCGCCCGGTGATCAAACCCCACCTAGACCCACTCCAGTTCGCCTACCAGCCCCGACTGGGGGTAGTCTGCTGTCATCTACCTGCTGAACCGAGCCTACACTCACCTAGACAAGCCGGGGAGGACTGTGAGAGTCATGTTTTTTTTTTTACTTCTCCAGTGCTTTTGATACCATAAGGCCTGGGCTGCTGGGTGAGAAGTTGGAGGCGATGCAGGTAGAGGCCCCCCTGGTGTCCTGGGTTGTTGACTATCTGATGGGCAGACCACAGTCAAAGCTGTGTGTTGTGTGTCAGACAGACTGGTCAGCAATACCGGGGCCCCACAGGGGACAGTCCTCTCTCCCTTCCTCTTCACCGTCTACACCAACGACTTCCACTATCGGTCAGAGTCCTGCCACCTTCAGAGTCCTGCCACCTTCAGAAGTTTTCTGATGACTCTGCGATAGTGGGCTGTATAAAGGACGGTGATGAGAGGGAATACCGGGAACTGGTAGTGGACCTCATCACATGGTGCGATAAAAACCACCTGCAGCTAAATGTTGGAACCAGGGAACTGGTTGTGAAGCTGGGGAGGAGGAGGAGTGCACCTGTGACCCCCGTTTCCATCAGTGGAGTCGATGTGGACATGGTTGAGGATTACAAATACCTCGGTGTGCACATCGACAACAAACTGAACGGGTCAAAACACGCAGAGGCACTGTACAAGAAGGGCCAGAGCTGACTCTACTTCCTCAGAAGGCTGAGATCCTTCAATGTCTGTTTCAAGGATGTTGAGGATGTTCTACGAGTCGGTGGTGGCGGGCGCCTTCTTGTACGCTGTGACCTGCTGGGGCAGCGGACTGAGAGCAGGGGACGCAAACAGGCTGGATAAGCTGGTCAGGAAGGCCAGTAGCGTGGATGGGGTGGAGCTGGACTCTCTAGCGATGGTGGCGTAGAGGAGCCTTACGAAGCTCCAGGCCATCAGGGAAAACCCCTCTCACCCACTATACACAGACTTGGCTGACAGGAGGAGCATGTTCAGTGCTAGACTAACAGTCCCTAAATGTAGCACTGAACGGCACAGGAAGTCCTTCATTCCGACAGCCATCAGACTTTACAATGCATCACTGTGCCTCACTGCATCACTGAGCACAGGGTGACAGTTACCATCTTTCTGGACTTTTACTTTTAAACAACATTGTTCAATATTACACTTACTGTAGACTTCTGTATATTTTTACTGTATATTTTATTCTATTCTTAGGCTATTTGTTTTGTTATTCTTATTCGTGACTTTGTTCTGTCTAAATGTTTAATGTGAGCGATTTGTAGTGTCAATTTATCTGGTCCGGGTCCGGATCCGGAGAGGGGACGAGTGGAAGACAGCCTTCAGCTTCAAGACACCCCGGGGTCATTACGAGTACCTGGTAATGCTGTTTGGCCTCACCAACGCCCCAGCGGTATTCCAGGCACTCATGAATGACATCCTTCACGACATGCTCGATGACATTCTCATCTTCTCCAGGACCCTCGAGGAGCATGTCCATCATGTCCGTTGGTGTCTAAAAGGGCCTAAATCTTTTTTAATTTTTAACAAGGCATTTGCCTGAATGGACCGGAGTGTGTTTTTATTTTCTTAAATCTTTTATTACTTTAATTTTTTTTATTATTATTATTCTTAAAAATATATATATTTTGATCTATACAATGTACAGGTGATTAAACTGGGTACAAAATATACAAATTAGTACTACTACTAAGTGTAGTGCTAATCAGATGTATGTATAGAGTTGTAGTATAATACAACTACAGACACAGTGTACATTTAAAACTATGGGGTCTGCCAGTGTCAATGGATCGATCACACACTTAAAACACGCACTATAGCTCTTCTTTAGTGCATGTCTTTAAGTCACAGTTGGGTTGGAAAATAAACTCCCATCAGTGATGCATGAAACCCCAGTGACATTGCCCATACAAGGCCTTCTTGGTCAGGCACATCCAGTGGCACAAAATCTTCTCTGCCTACAGGAAATTCAGATTCCTTTATTGTCACGTATTTTCAGTACCTTACAGCAAAGAAAGAGTGAAATAAAATGTGTTGTGGTCCCTCGACCATAGCAGCTTCCAATCAAATAAATACAAGAAAATGTGCATAGAATAAGAATAAAATAAGATAAAATGACTAAAAAGATGACTATATACAGTTCTAAAAAGTGTGCAGTGCAGATGACAGGATGTAGATATTATACTATATAAAATTTTAATAACAAAATGGCTATGAACAGTTTCAAAAGAAAGTATGTTGTATGATGTGCAATGAGCAATGTGCAAATTCTTTTTGCAGTTATAGCAGGAAATACACGATTTAAGTATTAGGAATACATAAAAAGATACGGTCTCATTTATAGAGCATACATGTGAATGACACAAATTAAATACGGTGAATATTATCTTCCTTACATTTAGTTCCCTTTGTTTTCTTGTATACTATTACAGCACAACATTAAAGGACATTGTGTCCTAGATGCCCATATGCAACAATGTGGATTGTCAACATGAAAATGACACACCTCACTCTACAATGAGAAACATTCTTGGAATTGTTTTTTATATGGCTATAGGGAGGTGTAGTGGTTACGTCATTGCCGTTTTTCGTGTTCCACCCTCTGTCCAACGCAATGTATTTCTCCATTGCCAATTTCTAAATCGTCTCGTTTAAAACAAATAAAGCATTAACATTTGCATGGTGTATCTTTCTGTGCTTATTCATCCACAATCTATAGCTCAACGTGAAAATATTCGCAATTAATCATTACAAAAATCAGAATTTTATTTCAACCAGAAATGCTTAAACAATAATGTTAGTGATCGAAGGGAACTCATTTTGTGCAAAAATGGAAAGCTTTTCAATTTCCATGCGGCAGAATTGTTACAATAGCTGATAATCCATTTTCAAATGATGAATCCCTATACGGGTGGAACAACCAGTGACGTCAGACTACACCTCAATATTGAATTGATATTAGTGAAGTTGCTTTTAATCAACTGTGATTCCAAATAACTTTTTTGTCGTTACACTTCAAGAAGAAGCCATAGAAGATTTATTGAAACACACAATCAGACCCAGATTATCTAAATGGACAGCAATCAGTTACAGCATTTCAGCTATTGTATTGATAGGGTGATTGATCACATAGAGGACTTCAATCCAACAAACAACCTGCATTTTAATCAATAAGACAATGCGTCAATGGGACATTTCCTTGTTAGCGAACCGAGGTATTTAGGACAGCGTTATCTCGGTAATTATAGCTTCATGACATAAATGAAGCGTTTTGAAGCTGCAAAACAACGAGTGGTTCACACGTTTCAGTACACATCATGCCCTTCAATTGCAAATCTACAATGAACATTATGTAAACATATTCTGTGCATACCACTTACTATAGTCTGAGGGTATAGGTAAAAATGAGGGGTACAAAATGTATAATATATATAAAAAAAGAAAAAAAAAGTAGAGAAGGGTCAAAACATCCCTAATATTTTTTTGCAAATCACTTTTATTTTTGCAAATCTACTTTGATTTACATCTATCAACTCATATTCATTATTCATTTAAAAAAAGTTAACTCCTTCAGATATGGTAGAATGATTATTCAAGTCTTGTTTACACCAGCTAAAAAGACAACGTGTTTGACTTCACTATTACACATACAATGACAAATGTGTCTACTCTTATATCCACATCAAATCACACTCAAATCTTCCTACTTATGACAGGTACATTTAGACTACCTCAAAGCGGACAGATCTATTACTCAGTTCTGCTGCTTGGACTGTTGTACTTTTCCAGGAACCAAAATAACTACAACAAAAGGAACACTCACTCAGGTTGCAAAATCTGACCATTCTCTCTGTGGCAAAAAAGAGCCCACACAAGGACTATTCTACAGAACAGGTGCTGCTGGAAGCATATAATGCAGTACTTCACAGTTTAATTTCAATTAAATTACTTCATATTAAAAGCAGTGCAGCAATAATATCTCCAAACCAGAGCTTCCATGCAAAGGCAAACAAAAGTAATTAGAGTAGTGAAACTGAGAAAAACAAGGTTAATCTCCGGTCATGCCAAATGTATTGTATAGTATACTCTTAGTACACTGGATGTACTATCAGTACATCTACTAATCATCTAGTGTACTATTAGTACATGTACTTTTGTACATTTGGTGGGACATGGAATAATTTAAGTAATTTTTCTCTGTATCAATACTTGCACTGTTAAGTGTCATTCGCCTTTGGCAGGCAGCAAAGCTCCTAGACCGGGTGCAGTTCTTAAGGAAAACTCCAACATCATGTCAAGGCAACTGGCAGCAGAATGTGCTTTCCTCAGCTGGAAGAGGAGCCTGTGTATCTCTGCAGAGGAGCCAGGACGACACCAGCATTCTTCTTCTCGCTCTCTGCGCTGTACAGGTGGTTCTCCTGAATGTAGCCGACCACGCTGTCTGCCAGCAGGTACCTGACGCTCTGGCCTCGCCGCAGGGCCCGCCGCACGTGAGTGGCCGAGATGTCGTTGGTCACCCATTCTCGGACCACGTGGAGGTTCTTGCGGTGCTTCCACAGCATGTCCGACTGGTGGATGAACTTGTAGGGGTCGTTGCCACAGCGAGTGACGCAGACCATGCCGTAGCGCCCAGCGAGCTCCGCCACGTCCTCCTCCTTCCACAGATTGGGGACGCCGAAAGACTCGAGGACGTCGGCCCCGCACAGCACCTTCAGCTGAGGGACATCTGAGGGAGGGAGAGACGGAAGAAGGGAGGGAGGAACCATGGGGTGGACACCGTTATGAGATACTGCTGTGATGAGTTGATTTAATTAAAAAGGGGCACATCACCAAAAAAACAATGTCATCAGGAACATTGCTCGACAGTGGCTCAGGAGGTAGAGTGGTCGTCTGGTAATCAGAAGGTTCCCGGTTCGATTCCGGCTCCTCCTGGCAACATGTCGAAGTGACCTTGAGCAAGACACTAAACCCCTAACTGCTCCCGATGAGCAGGTTGGCAACTTGCATGGTTGCCTCCGTTGTCAGTGTGTGAATGTGTGAGTGCATGTGAGGCATAAGTTGTAAAGCGCTTTGGATAAAAGCGCTATATAAATGCAGTCCATTTACCTTTTATAGTGTTAATAATTACAGCTCAATCAAATGATAAGGTAGCAGTCCCTATAAGACAAGGTGTAGCTAAGGGGCTACACGACCCTGACTGTATTTAAAGGATAGGTTAGACCACTACTAAATATGAATTAGCCAGACATTAAATGTACACAAAATGGCGGACACTCTATTAACTGCGAGGGGACAGTGATACCAAGTTCAAATAATCACTTTAATATTAAAGTCAAACATACATATTATATAGCACAGATCTCCTGTTACTAAGATAATGTCAATGCAACAATGTCCGAGGTAAGTATAGTTCCTAAACTACTGGTACCAGACCGTTGGAGCTCTGAATGGAGGGAGCCGGAGTGAACAGCACGGGGGAAGCAAGAGAAGGATGGAGACGATATTCTCTGGAGTTCCTACTCCAGAGAGCTGCAGACCAACGTGGTATAATCCTGTCGTCGCTGGATAGGGGGTCTCATACGGACCTGGTTCCTGTATTCCAAGCGCCCGATGGCAGGATTAATAGCTAATATTCCAAACGCCCGTTGGCATGGCCGCTAACTAGTTAGCCCTTTTATGCTAAGGCTAACCCGCATGTAGTCCGTAATAGGTAGTTGAATCCAGAACGCCGCTGGGTTCAGCTAGAAGTCTCTCAACGTTACTTCCTTATTTGCCCGGCTGCAAATCTACAGAGATTGCTATTTACTTCACTTCGCTCGAACAAGTCACTCTGCTTTGCCAATGGTGGCTCGACCATATTATGGTTGTATCTAATTAGCCGTCCAGCTCTCTATCAAGATACGTTGCTTGCGGTCTGTTTACTGCTGCGCCAAAACGTTTTTCTCTCTCTCACTATGCCCGGGCATGTTCTAAAACACTGCGCATGCGCTCACGCCTACGGCATTAAGAATGGAACATATGTAAAGAAGCAAATGATAAAATACTGTTAGGTAAATAGACGACGTGAAATATATATCTTATATACATAAACAATATATAAGGTATACAAAATAATAAACATGGACTTTATGTGTTAATCTGGACCTTCAGAACACAAGGTATTGCTATTTCTTCACATGTCATTAAATTGAGCTGTAATTAACACAGCACAAGGATTCAAAGTCCCAGATGACATTACCGACGATCATGTTCAAACTAATACTACTACTAATATTACGCTCAATAACTGCCAAACTAAACTAATGTGTGGAAAACTGTTTTTGGATGTGTGTGAGATTATTTGCAAAATAAATCAGCATCAAAAATATTCCATCCATACGTTCCCATGTTATACCGTGGTGAATATAAGTATGGTTTTAGAGCGCTCTATCGTAATCCATGAAATGCTTAGTTATAGTCCTACACGTCGATTACATTGTAGACGCTAGTGTTCCTCGCCTGAACGTGTTCCTCGCCTATTGTTCCGGATTCAAATCCACATTATCTGTATTATGTTCCATCATGAATGCATGAGAGGGGGGAGGGGGGGGGGGGGGGGGGGTCGTTTCTGATTATCCGAGCGTCAGTAACGGCATTCACATTGAACACTAAAACCGGTTACCAGCCCGATCGCTATTGATGAAATCAATGGTTTTCATTTCTGGTTATAACAACCTATAGATATCAGTTTAACCGTGTTAAACTGTAAACGCTGAGACATACATTTCCTCTGTGTGTGTGTTATCCCATTGGAACGGGGAAACACATTTGTGTGTATATACAGGATATATAATGCATTATTAGCAGGTGTTGTAGGTCTAAAGGTTTATAACATGTAGGTAAAGTACATATCTATAGAGATATTAGTTTAAACATTGTATTGTGTGTTGAACTTGGAAACGGTAAGACAGACAGAGTCTGGGCACAGGCTCTGTGAGAGCGATAAGAGCACCGAGGTCATCGGCCGCATCAACAAAGATAGCTGGTCGGCTAGAGGGGAGAAGCCTATGGGGATGAGCTAGGGGCTAGCAGCTGGCGTCATGTCACTTAGTAACGAGAGCCACCGTTGCTAGGGGAAAGACGTTATAGCTGTGAGTTTCTTCCGGTTTAAAGTTGACTAACCAGACATGCAGTCCCGTTAACAGCAAGTCAGGAGCTGAGCTCCCGACCCTCAAAGCCAGAGGCTTGGGAGGGGGAGGGGAACGCCACAAGACTAGGCCGCGAATCATCATCGAGCTGATAGCAGGAGACCGGTAGAATTAAAGAATTCAATATACTTTTCAAAGACCTTTCAGAACCGTTTTCCATCGTGAGGATATGTTTATGGAATAAACATAACGTTTGAAGGAAAGGTATCACGTTTCCAGTGAGTCGGATGCATCACCGGGGAGATGGAGTGTATCAGCCAGGTCGAGGAGTAAGGTATAAACAACACAACGCAGACATCATGGGAAACAGAGAGATTACTGGCTGAGAACCTAGAATTGACGTCAAATCGCTCTTACCTTTGGCCGAAAGTAATAAAAAAAAAAGATTCCAATTTCTTGATCGCCATCTGGTAGATCCTATCCCCATTTGCTCGACATTATAAACGACCATAACATACGGATCAAGCATAGTTGACGGGCTTCAATGTAACCGGCTGAACTGTGCCGCTTCGCGAGAACAAGAAATTAAATCCGAGACCTGGGGTCATTCCACAGCCCAGGATACAATGTTAGAAATGTAGCTCGAGGTTTGCGGCTAAGTGGAGCAGTGGGCAAGGCGCTCGCCACTAACGCAGGAGATGCTGGGTTCGAGCCCAGCTCTCTGCGTTGCTTCCGGCTTGGCTGGTCGTTCATACTAATACAATTGGCAGTATTAGGGGGTGGGAAAGCCGGTGGGTGGGGATCGGACGTTGTGGACAGCAACTCCTACAGGTCGGTTGGTGCGCCTGTACAGCAGAATCAGGAAGCATCGGGGGCAGCGTGAGCCTCCCACGCGTTACTCCTTGCCACTGAGAGATCGCTCTGTACAGGTGAAAAGATGAGACAGTTGCCTCCTCGTGTACCGGAGGGGACACATGATGCAAGGCTTGGTCCACATTGCAGCCGACCAGTGGGAGGCATGGTCTAACAACGTTCGAGACAGGGGAGGGTAGAAGAATAGACCCATCTCAAACCCTGCCCTCTTTTTTGATCCTCCAATCACAACTGTTTTGTTTGTCCGAGGTAAGAGACAGTTGTGATTGGAGGATCAAGAAAAGAGGGTTTGATATAGGTCCATTGGATCATACGAAAATTGGGATGGGAGAAAAATTGAAAATGGGGAGAAAAAGTTGATAAAAGAAAAAGAAATGTAGCTCGAGGGGCACTCCAGTAGCACACCACATAGCACGCTGAGTTGCGAAACGGTCGCCCCGGGTTCAATTCCCCGACCCGGTAGCCATATGCCGCATGTCTTCCCCTCCCGTTTCACCCTCTCTCCTCTATCGGTCGTGCGTGGCCGCTGTTGGTCCTGCGTGGCTAAAAGGTCCTGCGTTGACCAAAAAAGCTGAAAATGCTATAAATAAAATCTTTAAAAAAAGAAATGTAGCTCGATACCGCCGCCTGGTAGTTTTAAAAACACAACAGGAATAAAGCATCAGAGCCCTGTTCCCCGTACGTGGCTAACGGAGTTAGCCGGATAATCTTCAGGATAACTTGACATGTCAGGCTTTTCGTTTCCACGAAGCAGGTTTGTCTAAATCACTATGGCAACAGATCGAAAAATTTGAACCTGCTCCAGCGCAGGTTTAGTTCAGTTAGCTGGATAAACTGGCTACTCCCTCGCAAAAAAATGCCAGCTCCCTTCCTCACAGATCCCATTACACCATTCTGAATTATGTTTTTGTGCTTCGTTTTTCTAGAGGGTGCTTTTGAAATGTAAAATAATAGACCTAAAATGCTGATAATAAATCACATTCAGCCTATGGATTTACTTTGTCCTAAATAATGCACGTCATAGCTACACGGCACCCGCGAGTCGCGACACACACTATGAGGTTATTTTAATAACGGAGCATTGCAAATGTGAATCCCGCAGGGATATTTTTAATGAATGAAACCTATCGGGCATTTGGCTCCGATTCGTTTCATATTCTCCGCTGTGGATGTATTTGCTTAACCGGAGCGCCCGGATGCGTCTATACTTCCCACAAGAAAGTTGTCCTTCCGTGTTGCTCTGATTGGCCACTGACCTACGGTTCGTGCGTTTTGCGAATCTGATTGGCCACTGACGTTTCTGGTCATGTGACATGTGCGCCCAATCGCATGACGAGCAGTGTCTTAGCCCATTTCCGCGTTGAACAGCCTGCAAACGACCTAACGCCTAGTTTATCACTGGTTAAGCTTAGGCGACTCTTTCGCAGTTGGTTAAGGTTAGAGTTCGGAATCGGGGCTCTAAGACAAACTCTAACCTTAACCAACTTCGAAAGAGCGCCTAAGCTTAACCGTCCAAAGAACTTGCCGTCACACGATTGGGCGCACATGTCACATGACCAGAAACGTGCATGGCCAATCAGAGCAACGCGGAAGGACAACTTGCTTGTGGGAAGTATAGAGGCCGCCCGGATTGTGTTTCATTCAAGCATAAATTGAAGTGTCTTTACGCGTGGATTGTGGATGTGAATTACGAGGAATCTGAGGATTGTTGAATTGTATCACTGTCACTCAAACGTTATTGTGATATTGTAACTGGGATTCAAATGTCTCAGGAGATGCGCTGTTTGACGGACTTGATGACGTGGACGTGACTTGAGAAAAGTGAATGAGCAATTGCAAGCCTTTGATGTTTTGATGAATGAATGAGAAAATGCATTTATCTGTTCAAGCACTGTTATCTGATGAACAAGAGGGTGATGAACACGATTATAAGTATAAACCAAAGGTTAATCAATTCAATGCATGTATGGATGATGTCCGAAACAGATTAAAACCTGATTAATAGTGAAACTGTTAATAGCCTCCAAGCCTCTCTGACACCGTTATTTCGGGGGTCGCGCCTTGAAAACTTTGGGAACCATGTATTTATATAGTACATGATACTTAAGCGCATACAGTACAGATATCATATCTATTAATTCGTATCAATTAGATACTCTTTGGGCTTGTTTTTATCTACTTATTCTGAAAGAGTTGAACTAATTATTTTCGCTAGCAAGATCTCATTAGATTATTCATTCCATTAAACCTGTTCCACTCGACGGGGTCGGTACCGACCCCTTTTGACATTATGATCATATAGGCATATTTTTATGAATGATGAAAATAATTTGTGATTTTAAAATCAACCGTTTTCAAGTATTAACATCACTACTATGTCACAAATGCATGTAGAATGTAAAACGTTAGGTTGGCAATAGTTTAGCAATAGGTTAAAAGTGTACTTATATCGTTTTAAGTTTTCGATATGCAATTGTCTATCTGACCCGGAACCGGAAATGGAAATGTTGAACCATGGGAATTGTAGTTTTTTGTAGCCGAGATTCATAGCTATCGGCCAGCGTTGAAATTTCTCCGATCTACACTTCCTGTCACATACTATGGTGGTTCAAAGTTCAGCGTTCTGAATGAATCATATCAATAATTGTTATGATTCGCGATAATAAGCTACAAAAGGTAACGTTTGACAAATATTGAAACGCAGTCAGTTTCTCCTCACTATTGTTACCATGTAGGAACAGTTAGATCTGAAATTAGTTTCAAAATGGTTACACTGTGGGGGAAATAAAAAAGTACAGTTGATTACAGTAAATATCAGTATCTGTTATTATGCACGCCTGGTGATACTATATCCAAATTGAACTCGGCCATTTGAAAGATACTATATATATATATATATATATATATATATATATATATATATATATATATATAAATGTGCGAATTGGCTATAATAAGGTAATGTATAAGCATATATTCTATATTCTATAATAATATTTCAAATTGCATTGGTCCGGATGGGAGAATTCAGTACTGTATATACAGAACCTTCAGTTTTATCATCTTCCCTTTATTAATTTCCTTCGATCTTTTGTACACATTATCTCAAGAGGGTACTGAATGAGTTCAGTGGTAGTTTTTTAAGTCTGGTCATTATTATCATGGTGTTATTCACTGTCAAAGATGAAAAGAAAAATCATAATTCATATTTTCCTTTGTTTCATCACAATTTAAGCAAGCCTAGTAATAGACACAATATTTCTGACACTGAGAATACATTCACTGAGGTCCATAGATATACCTAGATACCAAGAATATGCAAATAGCCCTTGTAGAAGTGGAGCAATATTCCATTTACCTAGGTATACATTTTATGCAGATTTTCACCTGGGGTGGAACAGGCTACTGCCAGCAGGCACATTTAAAGAAATATAAATATGATTGATTGGGGTAATGAGGGACTTAAAATTAGCCTATAGATATGAATTTAACTAGTCTGTGAGGCTATTGAGCCGTACTGTATTGTACCCATTCTGCAATCTGTTAATAAAGTTTTCAATCAATCAATCAATCAATGCCGTTAAAAAATCCGGATTTCGGCGATCGACACCTGCTGCCTTTTCAGGTGAGGCGGCCGCGCGCAATTATCCTGAGTACTCAAGTCTGGTTTGAATTAACAAGAGTGAATCAGCCTTCGAGGAACAGGGATAGCCTGGTTTCAATCATCGGGTTAATTGAATCTGGCTAATGGGACTTTTGATCGACTTAGGTACGGGGAATAGGGCCCTGGTTGCCTGTAATATTTGTTATGATACAAATAAACTTTGATTGTACATTCATCAAGTAATGCACTAATCAGAGAGCATACCATCTGACCCCCCTGCACAAAAAGGGCAGCAAATTAGACCCAGGCAACTACCGCCCTGTTTCTATTCTTAGATTAGATTTCTATCCATCTCGAAAGTCATGGAAAAAAAGTCTACAAACAGGTCGAAAAGTACCTTGCGGAAAAAAATCTAATCTACGAATTCCAATCTGGCTTCAGAATGGCTTCTCAGTTACAGTGGGTGACAATATTGTCACAAGGAAAGATGAAATTACATACCTGGGTTCCATCCTAGAGGCAAATCTTTCCTGTGACAAAATGGCATCCTCCCAACTAAAAAATATTGAGGCTTGCCTGCTTGCCATAAGAAATTGGATGTCACAAAATGTTCTGCTGAGATGCTAGTCGTTGGCCCCCCAAATCAGAGATGCCTGTGTTTGAGGACATCTCTCTCAAATGTCATAAGACCTGTCATGTCTCTCAGAGCTCCACCATAAAATAAAACATAATTTTTTTTATCCCCCCTCTCATTTAATGCACATATTAAAAATGTCACCAAAATTGCCTTCTTCCATCTCCGTAATATCGCAAAGATCTGCCCTATCTTAACTTTGGCCAACGCCGAAACCCTAATTCATGCATTTATCTGATCACGACTAGATTACTGTAATGTGCTTTTTTCAGGCCTAACTAACTCAAGCCTGAAAAATCTTCAACACATGCAAAATGCAGCTGCACGGATATTAACTAAAACCAAAAAATGTGATCATATCTCACCCATTCTGTCCTCCCTACACTGGCTTCCCATCCAGGCCAGATCTGACTGCTCCTCACTTATAGAATTTTAAATGGTATTACACCGCTCCATCTATCTGACCTCATTATACAATACTCGCCCGCTCGTGCTCTTCGTTCACAAAATGCGTAGCTCCTATCGATTCCTAGCATAAAAAAGAAATCCGCTGGTCACAGAGCCCTTAGCTTAGTCTGGTTAGTTCAGTTAGAATGTCAATAAGCAGACATGGGAGCTTTTCTAACCCTTGTCCCTGTCTCTTTGTGAGTGGATGTCTCGAGTGATAGTGTGTTGATATACAGATTGCAGCGACTGTTCTGCCTAAAACTGGATCTGAGCACCACTGGCGCGATGGATCTGCTTTATGCCGTCGTCAGTCTGATCTACAGCATCTAACCATGCCCGCTCTACTTCAACTTGATCTGAGTGGTTCTCCTGCCCCCTGGGGGGAGTGACCTTGAGCCATCACCTTGTATTCCATCCTGTATACCAGCGCTTGTATTCCTATGCTTCTTTGTTCTTAGAAATGTTTTAAATTAAAGTAATAAATACTAGAACTAAGAACAAAGAAGCATAGGAATACAAGCGCTGGTATACATGCATACCAATTATTCGCTTGTTCTATTCTCCATCCATCCATCATCCATAGCAACACTATATTACCACCGACATCCTGATGGGGGATCCCCTTTGAATTGCCCATCTGAGGTTTCTCAACAAATAAACTATACAAAAACAGTAGAATAATAAAATAATAATAATGTTGAATTTCGACTGGTTGGATAAACAGCCCACCTCTGCTTGTATTATGAGACGGATCCTCAAAAGAATTCTCCTCGATTCTCCTCTTCTTTGCGTACTTGACGGTGTCCACGTCGTCTCCGTTCTGCTGCGCCGCCACCAGCTCCCCATAGTGATGCCTACGTCAGCAGCAACACAGGGACACATGTATTCATTCTTCACATCGATGACACCGATCAGATACTGAAGAGAAGAGCTGTCTGAGGTGGAGGGAAAACTGAAAAATGATCTGTTTTCCACATAGGTGCTATCGGTTATACTGGATGATCCATTAGACCGGAGCTTCTCCACCATTTTTGACGTGTGGCTCCTAAAACCAGAGGAATCGTCAAACATTGAACTTAGAAAGTCATCCTTTTGCATCTGTTTTCTGTCCTATTTATTCAATGTCTAATCGTCTAAGCTAATTATTTATTTTCCTTATCTTATATATTTCCTCATACCTTTTTATCTGTTCTTAATATGTCTAATCTAAAATTGTATCCAAAAAAAGAATAGTCTAATCTAGACTGCGTTGTAAATGAGGGAAACCTCAACTGCCTTCTTAGAGTATTGAAAATGAATTATAATTAATTTCCCTTCTCAGGCTGTTTCACCAGATGAATCATTGGAGGCTTTAGACTTCAAATATCCCATGTTTCACAAGAAAAAAAACAGGTTGAGAACCACTCTGCCCTGTCAAGGCTAACCCCAAACAGTGAAACTGAGAAAAATGGCTTTAAAGTTTCTTGACTTGCCATCCAAGTTCCCCCCCCCCCCTCTCCCCCCCCCCCCCCCCCCCCCCTCCCTCCCTCTTCTCTCTGAGTACCCGTCTCCTGGCGCTGACCAAGGTGATGGATGCCTCGGGGTCTTGGCCAAGCTTGTAGTGACTGCTCTACATGCACCTCCGAGGCATTGGATCAGTTATTCACCGCCGTCTGTCCGTGGTCCTGTCAACTGATTAACAGACTGTTAACAGATTAACAGTCAACGCGGTTTCATTGCTGGGTTAAGTACTTCTATTCTATTCACATAATACGCTTACTTCATATATCTACTCCATTCACATATATGCCTACCACTTGTATCTATTGCTATGTCCGCCTACTACAATCTCATGAGCTGTCTAACGCCTGTCCCGTCTCCCTGTCTTCCTATGACTTGCTGTCCTGGAGTGTTGACCGGAGTGTTGGACGTCCCGTGACGAAGGCCGGGAGATTGCGACCCCCTCTGCGTGCCCCCCTGTCTTCGGAGGTCTCGTAGTGGTGACCGGAGTGCCGGATGTCCCGCGATGATGTCGGGGAGTTCGCGACCCTCTCTGCGCCACCCCCCTTCCCCCTGTCTCCGGCTGTCCCTGAGCAACGACCGGAGTGTTGAATGTCCCGTGACTAAGACGGGGAGGACGTGACCCTCTTGCGCCGCCCCTGTGCCTCAAATAGATCCGCTATCAACTCTATCTTTAATCTTTCAAAATGTTCAGTTGCTATCGCTATTAGCTCTATCTTTAATTTTTCAAAATGTACAGTTGCTATTGCATGCACTCATCTGTGTTTCACCACACACATGAGTGCATGCTTACCAACTGTCCGTCTGCAACACTACTATCACCGACATCTAAGAAGGGAGATCCCCCCTTGAACGGCCCTTCTAAGGTTTCTCTCCTCCACATTGCCTGTGGAGCTTTTTTTTTCCCTATTGTTAGGTTTTAGTGAGTTTTTCCTTACCTTCGCGTGGGGTATGTCTGGGAGTGCTTGCATTCTTTCATTTATTTGCATTCATCTAGTGTTCTTGTTCTGTTCTTGACTTATTGTTATGTTGTCTTCTTGACTTGTTTAAAGAAGACCTGTACGGCCCATGGGGACATTAACGTGTGTTGTCGGGCCCTATAAATAGATTTGATTTGATTTGATTTGATCCAAAATGTGTTATAGGTAGATAGATGATAGTACCCAGATTTAACATGTATTAATGAAGTAATCTTTAGGCATACAAAAATATGACGTAATTATTTTAATTAACCCCAAAAAATCAGATACTGCACTCTGCTGCACGATTTCCTTAAATAATTATACAGGTAATGTACAGGCAAAGTGCAGTAACTTCAAATACAATGTTGTTTTCCCTCCAGCTTTCATAACTTAACCTAGCCATTTTATTTGGATCATCATCATTCCAATATATTCAGGTGTTAAATTTCATTTTGAAAAAAGGCTAGGTTAAGTTATGAAATCTGGAGGGAAAACAACATTGTATTTGAAGTTACTGCACTGCAGCAGAGTGCAGTATCTGATTTTTTGGGGTTAATTAAAATAATTACGTCATATTTTTGTATGCCTAAAGATTACTTCATTAATACATGTTAAATCTGGGTACTATCATCTATCTACCTAGAACACATTTTGGATGGCAAGTCAAAAAACTTTAAAACCATTTTTCTTAGTTTCACTGTGTGGAAGTTACTGCGGTCTGCCTGGGTTTTGAGTGTGATTTTGTAGTTACTGCAGTTTTTAAAACCCCATATCTCCAAAACTGAGCGACATTAACATCTGAAACTTGGTCACAAGATAAAACATTTATTGACAAGTTCAATTTCACTCATAACTCAATTTGGACTTTTTTCGAGTTACTGCGGTTAGCCTTGACAGGGTGACTGTATCAAGACTACTCTAGTAGATCTGCGTAGATGGGATTGGCCCAATGTTTTAAATTGATGTTCTAATGATATCCATTCTGTCCCATTAAAGATTACAGGTTTAGAAGCCTTGAGGAATTAGCTAGGTCACATCACAAGCCAACAAGAAATACTTGTCACTGGAATCTACAAGTCATTAAAGGTGTCACGTCAACCTGTCCACTTAACGAGTACTCACCGAACCACTTTAGCTGTCTCGACCCACTCCGGCTGCAAGCTCTCCCACGGGTCCACTGTGATCCAATCGGAGCTCTCTGTTGCCAGTCTGGCCATCTCAACGCGGTGGCAGGCTTCAATCAGACCCTTCTTCTTATAGCCATCACCCACCGGAGAGATGATGCCTCTCACCACTCTGTACTGGCCTATGGTGATGAGCAAGTGGAGTTAGCTGAACAATACAGGGGAAAATATCATATTGCGTTTATTTATTTTTGTTGCAGATAATTATGATATGAAGCGCAGTATAATTATTACAGTCTAGTCTTACGTTTAGAATCTACATTTCCTTTCCATGTCATTTAAAACCCTTTCAGTAGTGTTATCACAGGATGTCAGAGGGTGCATAATTATCATTCAAAGCTTGCATATTTGATTTAACACATTCCCGCCCGACCACGGACATGTCCGTGTTTCTGCGCCATGCTTAACACTTTGAGCGCCAGTCGTGTTTTCCTTTTTACCCCCTTGAACACCACGGTCCACGGCCAATGTTAACGTTAATATCGCCTAATCTATGTTTTAAATTATGGCTGTGTCTAATCTGCCCGTCGCTTATCAAAGAATCATTTTCCAGTCAACATTGTCAAAGCAGATTGTATTTTTATTGCTTCATTTCCGTTTGATAGCATTTTGAAAATCACCCGTTTTCAGGGGAAAAACAACCCATGCCTATGATAATCGCCTTTTACTGGAATATTCCAGAACGTTGTCATTTGTCTGCCTAAACGCTAGATAATAATAATAACTTTATTTGTATAGCACTTTTCATACAGAGGTTGCAGTTCAAAGTGCTTCACAACAGTAAAAAATACAGGCATAAGCGGGCAAGGTATGGCAAATCACAGTGTTTCACATTAGGATCTAGCATCCCAATAGGCTCTCCGCTTACAGTTTTCAGTAACACAAATAATAAAAACAGTTTAAAATGATTCAGTTTAAAAATAGTCTAAAAATTATAAAATAGAACGGACATAAAAAATACAGGCATGAGCGAGCATAGCAAGGTATGGTAAATCACAGTGTTTCACATTAGGATCTAGCATCCTAATAGGCTCTCTATTCAGTAATACAAATAATCACAGTGTTTCACATTTGGATCTAGCAAATAATAAAAATAGTTTAAAATGATTCAGTTTAAAAATAGTCATCAGTAAGAAGTAAAAAGTGCAATAACCGACACATGAATTTGATAGGCAGTGTATAAGAGTAGGCAGGGTAAGAATAGTGCAGGTAAGTACAAGTTGTGTCAGGATATCCCTGATGTTTCCTCTTGCCACTAGGTGGTAGCAGATATCTATCAGTGAAATGCCTGAGCAAAGAGATAGCTTCCTGTCTTTTAAAGATGTCTAGCGAGTTGGCTTCCCTGATGTTTTGGGGTAGTTTGTTCCATAGTTTTGGGGCATAGTTGATAAAGGCTGCATTACCGATCCTCTTTTGACTGCTTCTGGGAGCCTCTAGTAGTCCAGCAGCTGATGATCGCAGTGTTCTTGCTGGTGTGTAATTTATTAGAGTGTTGGCGATGTAGCTAGGTCCCTGTCCATTTAGAGCTTTGCATGTAAGGAGAAGAACCTTAAAGTCAATTCTAAATGTTACAGGAAGCCAGTGTAAAGTAGCTAAGACTGGACTAATGTGCTCTCTCCTTTTGGTTCTAGTTAGCAGTCGGGCTGCAGAGTTTTGGATTAGCTGAAGCCTCTCTGTGGCTTTCTTAGGGAGACCTGTGAAAAGTGCATTACAGTAGTCTAACCGGCTAGATATGAATGCATGAATTAGCTTCTCAGCATCGTTCTGATTAATAAATGGTCGTACTTTTGCTATATTTCTGAGATGGAAGAACGATGTTTTCGTCACTTTGCTAATATGATAATTGAAGTTCAGTTCTGAATCTATGATAACCCCAAGACTAGTGACCTCAGATTTGATCCAAGGGGTTAGTCCCCCCAGGTTCTTTATTAATGTTTCTTTTTTAGTTTTGGAGCCGATAATTAGAATTTCAGTTTTGTTCTCGTCTAGTTTCAGGAAGTAGTTTCAGGAAGTTCTTACTCATCCATTTATTTATTGCCAGTAAGCAGTCTGTAATGGAGCTAATCGCTGTATCATTTGATTCAGCAGATATGTACAGTTGTGTATCATCCGCATAGCTATGGAAATCTACATTATGTTCTCTGATGATATCACCCAGCGGTAACATGTAAAGGGAGAAGAGTAAAGGACCTAAGCAACTCCCTTGTGCAACTCCATAGTCGTATATATCAGACATGTGATCTCCTAGTTTAACATAGAATTTCCTCCCTCTGATGTATGTTTTAAACCAGCCCAGCATATGTTCTGAGAAACCGACATGGTTTTCAAGACAATCGATTAGAATATCGTGATCGATTGTATCAAATGCTGCACTGAGATCTAACAGGATAAGGATGGAGATCTTATTCTCGTCAGAGTTTAGTCTGAGGTCACTGATTATTTTGGTGAGGGCAGTTTCAGTGCTATGATATTTTCTGAATCCTGACTGAAATTCTTCTAAGATGTTGTTTTCTTCAAGAAAGGAATTTATTTGAACTGAAACTATCTTTTCAAGTACTTTACTAATGAATGGTAGGTTGGATATTGGACGATAATTTGCCATTTCATTACTATCCAAGTTAGGTTTTTTTAGTAATGGCTTTACAACTGCTGTTGTAAATACCAGTACTAAGGGAAGTGTTTATGATATCTAGCACAGGGCTTGAAACACTATTAAACACCCGTTTGAAGAAAACTGTAGGTATACCCGTTTGAAGAAAACTGTAGGTATAGGGTCAATGTCTGAGGTGGAGGAGTTACATTCTGAGACAGTTTTGCAGAGTACATCTAATGTGATGCATGTGAAACTTCTCATGGTTACATTGCGCGGTTTGCCGCAATCAGCTTTATTTCCATCATGAGTAATGCTGGCCCTGATCAAGGTTATTTTGTTGTTAAAGAATAGTGCAAGTTCTTCACACTTAACTGTTGATGACTGAGGAGGTGTAGGGGCAGTGTTGAGTAGTACATTAATAGTGGAAAAAAGGATTCTGGAGTTTCCAGCATTTTCTGTAATGATTTTAGAGAAGTAATCTTTCCTTGCTAAGCGGATGGTTTTATTATAAGCAGTTAAAGCATCTTTGTATATATCAGAGGCATATGGTGGTTTTTGTTTTTCTCCATTTTCGATCCGCTGCACGACATTTTCTTTCTTTGTTGACCGTATTATAGTTCAACCAGGGCGAGGCTCTAGTTTTCTTCTTTTTCGTTTTTAATGGGGCGACAGAATTTAATATAGGTGACATTGCATCATTGAGATTTTCTACCATTTCATTTAGAGAGCGGTCATGATTGTGTGGTTCATGTAGTCTGATAAGATCAATGAACTTTGATTCAGCCTTGTCGTTTAGGAGCCTCTTTTTAACTATGATTTCTTTTTTTGTTTTAGTAAGGGTTATGAGTATCAAAAAATATACAGTGATGGTCGGAGAGAGGTAATTCAGTTATTGAGATATTTGTTATGCTTAGCCCAGTTGTTGTTATAACTAAGTCTAGTGTATTCCCAAGCCTGTGAGTTGCATTTGTTATATGCTGTATTAGGTCAAAGCTATCGAGGAGATTTTTTAGTTCTATAGTTTTGGAGTCTGTTTTCTTATTAAAATGGATGTTCAAGTCTCCATTTAGGATCACCTTATCATATCCGGTAACACAGTGAGATCAGTTCAGAGAGCTCCTGTATAAATATTGGTGAGTGTCTAGGCGGGCGGTATATTGTGACAATAATAGTTGATTCTGTTTTGAGCTCAATGGCAAGATATTCCATCGACATGAACTCGCCTAGTTCTGTGATTCTAAACAAGAGTTTTGAGGAGAAGATTGCTGCAACTCCTCCGCCCCTTTTATTTTTTCTGGGTATTTGAAAAAAGTTATAGTCTGGTGGACAAGCTTCTATCATTATTGATGTAGCTGTGTCATTATTTAGCCATGTCTCTACTAGGCAGATGCAATCTAAGTTATTTTCTTTAATCAGATAATTTACTAAGAATGTTTTATTATTCAGTGATCTGACATTTAGGAGGGCTAATTTTATTTGTTGGACTTCTTTAGAGGAGGTCTTCTTTGGCTTGACCTTGATGGCCCTGAGGTTAATAGCAGGTAAACGCATTGATGGCGTATATTTTTCACCATGCCATTGGCTGGTTATGATTACCGGTATGTTTTGAGAGATGGCATGGCAATTGTGCTATACTGCACCGTACTGACTGTACTGTGCTTTCGGGGACATTTGATCAGACGAGATGGCCTTGTGCTGCTGCTGCACCTCGTGGTGAGATTTTCCTTCTTGATCATCTCTCATGCTGGTATGAGTTTGATATTCTTGGAGGCCATTAAGGCATGACGCATGTTTGCTGCTAGAAGCCTTGAACCTAAGCGATTTGGGAAGAAGCCATTTCTTTGAAAACGTTCTGGGTTATTCCAGAAAACATTGAAGTTGTCAATGAATTTCAGGCCGTGTACAAGACATGCAGACCCTAACCATGAATACAAATTTAGGAGTCGACTAAAGGCTTCTTGTCCTCTGCGAAAGCATGCAATTGGTCCACTGATGGACACATCAGTGTCTATGTACACAGACTGATGTTTGTCTAGTGTGTTCATTAAACGTGTGAAATCGTCTTTCAAAGTCTCTGTGCCAGTCTTATTTCGCAGGATGTCAAACGATCCAGAGTGAATGACAATTTTTGTTATGCCCGGTCTGATCAGTGTTGGAAGTATTTCGGCCAGCTCTTTCACAGATGTATTGTCTAGACAGATATTTTCTGTGTTTGCCATCTCCACATACCTTGTTGTGGAATCTCCAATCAGTATGCAGTCCGTTTTCTGTGTGAGGTTAGCATTTTTCTTTCCAACAGTTTTGGGGCCGTTTGTTTTTGGGCTAGGCCTAGTCTGCCGGTTCTTACCAGTCCTGTGGCCTTGGTGAAGCCTCGTTGGCCTTCTCAATAGCCGGCATGTTAACGCTGGTCCCGTACCTTCGGCGTTGGCTACCGCAACGTTCTCCTCGGCGCATGGTAGTTTCTTCGCCGTTAGCCGTTAGCTCGGTCTGGGTCGTGTTTGCTAGCCGTGTCGCTCGTGGCTCTGTTTTCCTCGTCGTTAGCATGTGCTCCGATGTGCCGGCTGACGGCTGTTAGCTTCGCTAGCATTAGCGTGAGCTCCGGCATGCAAGCCGTTTGCTTCGCTAGTGTTAGCGTGAGCTCTGGTATTCCTGCTATTAGCGTCGTTAGCGTGAGCTCCGTTCCGCTCGCTGTTTGCTTCGCTAGCGTCGTTAGCCACGCTTCTATGTCTCTTTGCTTTTGGTGTTGATATGCGTGTTTCCGAGAGTAGTTTGAAACTATTTCCTGGCGGTACCGGGGGCGAGGTAATAGTCGTGTTCCTGGTTCGTTTATTTCTCCTTTTATCCTTGACGGTGGTCCACTGCTTTGGTCTAGCTCCTTGCTTGTGCCAGGGACCGTCTTTTGGGTGGTGCAGTACTGTAGCTAGTCTAGGCCAGGTCTCAATCATGGTATCGTTGGCTATATTTGTAGTAGCTTCAAAAATAGAGTCAATGAGTCGCTCATCCTGTTGGATTTGGTGCAGGATAGTAACTCGAGCCTCCAGCTCTATAATCCTCTTACTCATCCTCATGCAGCTAGTACATTCTGTGGGAGAGCCGAGTCCTGGCATCTTCCCTTATTAATTGTCTTTTTAGGTTAAGCTAAACTGAAGCTAAGCTAGGTACTTAGCTGGTGATGGTGGGTCTTGTTTTCTTTCAGCCGGGGTCTTTATGAAGTATTCTCGCCTTTCATAAATATCTTCACCTTCAGCAGTGCCCGATATAGTCCTTTGTGTGTAGCTGATAAGACGGAGATTTCTTCATCTCACTGGTCCTCCCACGGAGAGATCTCGCTACTCTCCTTTCGGCGAAGTACTGCGGTCATAAATCTAAATAAATAAATTCACAGTTCTGGAGAAGTACCATAGGAACTGGGAGTTAACATACAGAGTATTTAGAGTTGAAGGGGCTATAATAAATCATTATGGTAGCGATAGGTAGAAAAACACGGAGCGACAGTGAAAAGCAGCTTGCATAGCAGAAGCAGGAAGTAGTATATAGTATATGTGTGCGCACGCATGCTCGTGCCGTGCGCTGATAATCGCTGCTCTTATTTCCTCATGGCTTTTACAGTCAAAACAGCCATATCACATATAAGCTTATATATCCGTGAAAACGAGTCTGATTATCCTAACACTGATAACATAGATTCCTTACCTGAGGTCAGATGGTATCCAAATGGTTTATTCCAATTTCCGATCGCCATTCGGAAAAAATCGATAAATGTATTGATCCATCGTGTGTACATTATAACCCATATTCGCCGTGGCTCAGAGGCTCCATAATGAACTCTGGTAGACCCCGGCTGCATCAGTGAGAAGTAAAATGTGGAGTCAGAAATCCGTTCTCCCATTCACTTTCATTGAGTCCATTCCAAAAGGGTGATTTACCATCTGGGAGACGATAGGGGGCGCTTTTTTCACATCTGAGCGCCGGCGGTCCCTGGATCTCCAACGGTAGGCTCGCGTGATGCAATATGATTTCAGATCGCTAATAAAAAAAAAAAAAAAATAAAACCTGAGAATACTCGTGACCGTGGCATTCAACGGTCGGGGCGTAAACCCGAGAAAAGCTGCGAGTGGCATACAAAGTGTTAAAGGCCAACCACGGACATGTCCGTGGCAAGGTTGTTTTGGCTTTTATTCCATTTTAATATCCTACTCAATATCACCGAGCGGCACTGACGATTTACCCCACTCTTGGAATTCTGAAAAGTGCATTACCGGTCAGATCCTCGTAAGGGCGCTGTCTCGATAATGCAGTGTTCCCTGTGGCAGAACGGTGCCTTCTTTTTTTTGACTTTCAATGGAGTTTCCAGTTAGCTGGATTCTATATGTGTAGCCTGTAGCTTGGAATACCTTTTGCGACGCCGAATTCACTATGCAGTAAAGGAATATATCATCAGCCAATGGACATATCGATCTACCAGATGGCGATCGATAACTGGGAAATAATTTTGGGGATCCAACCGGCCCACGGTAAGATCTTTTTCACGTAAATTACACGCTGATCAGGCCTTGCTTTGATAGCCAACCAGCCGATCAGCAAATGTGGCTACTGAGGCTAACGCGGTTATTGGTAATCAATAATCAGAAACGACGTCCCCCCCCCCCCTTTCATGCATTCATGGTGGACCATGAATACCGACAATATGCATTTAGGCATTACATCACGCGCAGGAGTGGGTTGTGAAAATTAGACCATGATTTTCACAACCCACGACTACAAGTGGTGTAATGCTTTTATACAACTGGCACATTCATCCAACCTTATTGCTATACAATAAACACACATTAATTGAAGATTTATTGAAAAAACCATCCGCCAGAAAAAGTAGTTCCCAAAAAAAAAAGAGAAGTTGCCTCCATGTGGAAGCAGCTCGGAAGTGCATCCAACTGTTCTCAGTAGGACATCCAACCAACTAACACATCCAACTGTCTCTCAACTAGGCATCCAACAAACTAACACATCCAACTGTCTCAACTAAGACATCCAACTGTCTCTCAACTAGGCATCCAACAAACTAACACATCCAACTTTTCTTTAGTTTTTAACCTACTTTCTATAGAACTTCATTCTTAGATGCTTCTATAGAAAGTAGGTAAAACAAATTAAAAAAAAGTTCTCTTTGCCCTATAGGGGGATTTTTTATTTTTTTTTGCAAACCTACTTTCTATAGAAGCAGCTGCAGGGAGGTGCGCTGTTTTAAGTGAGCGTGGGTTATTGAATTGATTGATTGATTGCTAATTTTATTACTGTCCACCTTGTTTCCAACTGGTTAAGTGTAGGCCCTCTTTCGAATTTGGTTAAGGTTAGAGTTTGGAATCAGGGCTGGTGGTCTATCGCCCTGCTCTAAAGACAAACTCTAACCTTAACCAACTTCGAAAGAGGGCCTAAACTTAACCAGTTGGAAACAAGGCGGACAGTAATACAATTTGCAATTAATCAATCAATCAATTGACGCGATTTTTATTTTGTTCCACAATGACTCATGACCCATCAATTACATCATCCAACATTGTTTAAGCAACTAAGACATTTGCCGTGACAGAATCGTTTTCCATTTAGTCGTTATGACGCTATCAACATATCCATTCGTAAAGATTATTGTCCGCCATCTTGTTTTTTTCTAAAGAGTCGCAGGGCGGAGTGATAGTAATTCGGTTGTGGGCGGGTCCTGGGACCAAGAGCGTGGGATTATGAAAAATAACTATGTGTAAATTGACTGTTTCAGCCAATCAGAATCGAGAAATTTGCATGCCGTTGTATAATTTGCATTTTAGCTCTAGTTTCTGTAGGGCCAAAACGCTGTTCGATTTAATGTTATTAGCTTAGCGCCCTGTATCTCGCCTTCCAGGAAATATACTAGCCCAAATCCCATATAACGCTTATATTCACGAGGCTATAAAATGCGAACGTATTGATGAAATAATTATTTCTTTAAGCCATTTTGAAGGGACGGTTTATGGTCTCAATTGACAATGAGAATGGACAGATAGCAATACTATAAAGTATAGATTTAGCTCTACAAACAGCCCCATGCACAATGAATATGTGTTATGATAAGGTGGCCGTGTACAGTGGGTCCGTCTATTACCCGTGGCCGTCAATGTGTTAAAGGTACTATAGATAACATATTTATGTAGTAGTGATCATTTATAAAAAAAAAATAATAATAATAATACATCCACAGAGCTTTTAGAAAGGTGTGGAATAAAAGTATAGCTTTTACCCCAAAAAACATATTGATTAATGATTTATCATTTGTTGTCCCCTCCCTACTTCCCATTCCCCCATGTGGAAGGAAGGTACCCGATTGGAAAAATTACATGCTGGTGCTCTAGTGTGACATCTAGTGACTGAATGCTATCCATAGCACCTTTAATATCTACTGCAGGGATCGGCAATAGGCGGCCCGCGGGCCGACATTGGCCCGCCAGCAATAATTTCTGGCCCGTCAGATTATTTTGAGAATGATATTTATTTCACGCGCGGGAAATATTCACACGGGACGCCAGGGTGTCTTTTATTGTGAAGCTGTATCTATCTACCGGTAGTCATCAAAAGCATGTCTGTCACTATAGCCAATTGAAATGCTAGAAATGGTCACGTGGACTGGGAGAACCAATGGAATAGTCCCACCGGGCCGCGTGTATATTTCCCTAATGCACTTTCACTTCCGCATTCGAGATGGAGCGAGTAACAAAATGTGTTAAAAAAACAAAACAAACATCTTTGGATAGCGGGGAAATATAACGCTTCTTTTAATAAACAGGAGCCATACTTAAAATACGGGTTTATCGCAACAGGTCAGTGATTCTTGCGTGCCGAGCCGACGTCCTCTCTGCATAATATGTGGCGACAACAACAACAACAACAACAACAACAACCAGCAATGACGACAACTGTGTTCAAGTTGGCAGATAAAGTAGCTGCATTCAACGCCAATCTGGAATTGGAGGGCGGCGAGTGGATATGTGACATAGGGATGCCCCGATCGATCGGCCACTGATCGTTATCAGCCGATAATCAGTATAAATATGCGATCGGTGATCGGTGATAATGCTTTATTTTCGCCGATCGTCAAAACCGATCTCAAGTCGCTCGTCTCGCTGAGTTCTGTCTCAGACACCGGGAGCTGTGCGGCGTCTGCTCCTCCCTCCAGCCCCTCCCGCGCGCATGTAAACACGGGTCTAGTAGTCTAGTCTAGTGGGACAGGAGCCGGGAGGACGGCGTCTCCCTTAGCTAACGTTAGCTACCGTTACAAAATGACCCAGTCAACCATTCACTTCCAGTCCAATACATGATGAGGCATTGTCTAACCGAACGGTATGTAGCCGGCCAGCTACCGATAGCTCCTGACATCAACAAACGCTCCAGCAAACTCTAGTAGAGACATGTACGATACCTCAGCTAGCTCATGTTAGCTGACGCCAGCTCACTGTTCAAAACGAAATGTCCCACTGAACTAAATAGTTCACAGAGGCGCTGTATCAACGTTTTATAACCGGCCAGCAGTAGCCACAGATAGCTCCTGATATCAATGTTTTATAAGACTCATTCGATGCGTATTCGAGCTGAGGGCATGTTGTTGAATATGATCAATAGGTCCAGCTGCACCTGCGGAGAATCCTGGTCGTAGCTGCAGGCTACTCGAGTATAGGGTCTAGCTGCAGCTCCGGAGAATCCTGGCCGTAGCTGGAGGCTACTAGAGTACACACAGACAATGGAGCTTGTTGCGTGGTGGCGATGTCTCGCAGATAATACAAGTACAAGTCTAATTATATAATATATATATTTTATAAAAAAATATATATATATATATAAAAAAGATTTTAATTTCTTTTTTAATCAAAAACTATCGGTATCGGCCGATATGGCTCACGATGATCGGTGATCGGTATCGGTGGCAAAAAACGTGATCGGGGCATCCCTAATGTGACATGTTTCAAACATTAGCAGGGATTTTGGAGGACTTAACAACAAACAAGGTATGGCGAGTCGTGTTTTCATGCATTCTGTCTTCTGATCTGTTCATCACGCGCCACGGTGATATGCAACAGCTGATCTGCTGTTCATGAATGAATGAATGAATGAAAACTTTATTTAACAGATTGCAGAATGGGTACAATACAGTACGGCGCAATACACACAATTGTTAAGGGGATGCAGACCAGAGAAAACATTTGTCTTTTTTCACTATATTAAATTAGCTATTGTTTTTGATCCTGGCCCGCCAAGCAATGGCTTGGGGAAAATCTGGCCTGTGGCCAAACCTAATTGCCGACCCCTGATCTACTGGTTAATGGTTATACCCTCTCATGTGGCTTGAAAACAAAGTACTGGCAAACAGGTGCATTTGAATTCCTCCTTGACACTAAATCACAGACATAAATGGTGGTTTGAGTCAAGGTGCCGCTGGCTGAAGGAGGAGAGTGTATCAGAGTTGTACTGGCTTGCAGTTTAAAAAATAAAAATAGAGATCTCAATTCAAATTGTGAAAGTAAAAGTGATCCACGGTGCTGGGTCGTCGAGGTGCCATTTCTTCACTATAAAAAGTGATTCTTTCTCAGATTTCAGGTTCTTTAAAATGTGCTATAGATAGAATATTTATGTAGACTAATCCTAAAAAATAAAACATCCACATAAGGTGCAGAATAAAAGTATTGCTTTTCCCCAAAATAGATTATCGATTTAAAAATGGATTGTTTGTTATATTTTTAAATGTGGGCGGGTCCAAAATGTATATTGTTATTTAAATGTTCTGTGCATGTATCCCCTCTCTACTTCCCCATTTCCCCCACGTGGAATGCACCTGATCGGATAAACGTGCTGCTAGTTGAGACATGCTGACATATTGGTGCTCTAGTAGTGCAACATCTAGTGGCTGAATGTTATCTATAGCACCTTTAACACTTTGATCGCCGGGGTTAAATTCTTAATTTACCATCCCTCGCCAGCCCTATTTAACATGGAGAAGTTCCCCTTCTTTGCAGGGCTATAATTTTAAATTGTATTGCTAAATTGACATTACTATGGCCCATTCAACGTCCTATATCTATTGTTCAGGGTGTAGCAACGTTATACTTTTTCATTCACATATTCATACTAAAATACGGTCTAAAGCAGGGGTAGGCAACCCTAGGAACGCGTGCCTGCATAGCCACGCGGGGGCATTTGCATAGGCACAGGGGGCAGCAGTATATATAAAAAAAAAAAAAAAAAAAAAAAAAAAAATTTTTTTTTGCTTTGAAATATTATAGTGAAATATTTTGCACTGTTGTCGCATTTATCTTGTTGAAATCCTCCCACAGGTTCTTTTTACTACCACATATTTAATTGAGACCCTTTATTTGTTTATTATTTCAATTTAGCTGGAAATACATTGCTACATCATTCAGTAACATTTGCAGAGCCTTATAACAAAAACATTATTACGGTCACCATTGTGACCAGTGGGATTAATCAACAAATTTTATTATTTATTTTTCTATTTCATTGAACATTGCACATGTTAAAAGCAATTTTTTTTACTCAAAATGTGAGTATTACCAAGTCAACTTGTGTTCTTAACAACGACAATAAACATAGTTTTATTAGGTTGAAATAATGTGGTTGTGTACTTATTTTTCTGTTAACTTATTATGGATTGAAAACTGAAAAGCTTAATACGCAGTAACTGAACTCAATATTTTTAAGTTCTGGTAACTTATTATTATTATTACAGTGTAGTCTTGCGATCAATCAAAACTTATTTACACGATATACCTCACATTCACCCTCCATTCACATCCTGGTATTCTCCTGGTGTTCTCCATTAAGCCTGTAGGTGGAGCTATGACAGCACACGTACAGTACACAAACCGATGGTGTGTGATGTGTCCAAAAATGAATGGGCAAATGTGAGTGAAATGGTCGCACTGTATGCAGCTGTTTGTCTGCATTGCATTCCCCCCCCCCCCCCGCCCCAACTCAGATTTAGGGTTGATACAACCATCATAATAATAGTTAATAATAACAATAACAATGTAAAAATGATCATTAAAAATACCTGATTATGAGAAAAAAAAATTACGATGCATGGAATATTGTTGAGGCACACTAGTTACGACTATATTTCAAACAGGCACTCCATGTCAAAAAGGTTGCTGACCCCTGGTCTAAAGTATAAGTATGTTTTTATCGTTTTCTACAGCTTTCTCCAGAACTTGATTTATAGCCCCAAATGCATTATATTGATGATGAAATACAGTTTGATAGGAATCTGTGCGAGATAAAAAATGTCAACTGGACGTGCTTCTAGGAGTTACTAAGTATGATCTGATGTTGACCGGATGGGCGGGGGGTCGTTTATAATTCCGTGGGCAACGTTATATCATTCATCTAGTGTGGGTGATATGATCATTAGAGCAGTTAGTAAAGAACACGTTTGTAACTGAGGGGTTACAAAACCCTGACTGTATTAAAGATTGTGATAGATTAAACCACTACTAAATATTATTATTACTTGCCAGACAGTA
The DNA here is from genome assembly GCF_963971535.1 of Notolepis coatsorum. Lineage (NCBI taxonomy): Eukaryota > Metazoa > Chordata > Actinopteri > Aulopiformes > Paralepididae > Notolepis > Notolepis coatsorum. The sequence goes on from NC_140181.1 coordinate 62,996,413, forward strand.
CAGTTAAATATGGCAGACACTCTATAGACGGCACGGTGACAAAGAGATAACGTTTACAGTATTTTATTATCAATATCAAATATACAACTGAGAATTAGTACGTTGCTCTTTTATGGCGAATGATAGTAGAATGTCAGAGTATCAAAGTCAGTGGGAATGAATAATTCCTAGGCTAATAATACTAGACCGGAACGCTGCATGGAGTGAGATGGCGATATAGGGGCAAACGAGGGTATAGCTGGAGACTGGTGATTTCCCCCACGGAGTGGTAAGCTCCAGAGGAATTGAAGAATAGGCGGATACTCCTGCTGGTCACTGAAGAAAGGGGGTCTCATACGGATCCAGTCCTTGTAATCCAAGTGCTCGATAGCAGGGTAATAGCTCTTAATACAATGCCCGACGGCAGTGATGATAGCTAGCTAGCTTCGTCCTCGAAGCTAGCCCGATGCAGATCTTCAGGTGTAGTTAAATCCAAACGACAATGGTATTAATGATGCTCTTCTCCACGGTACTACTTTTGCACAATTCACTATAATCCACCAACAATGGTTCTACAATATCAAGGTCGTATCTAAGGAGCTACTAGTTATCCGTAACTATACACCGCGGGTAGGTTCCACTGCTCACATGTCCAATAGTTCTGCTGCTAGGTTCACCTCGTGTTCCGATACTAATTACGTTAAGTCCACACACACTTGCTAAGGTTCACACTAGTTACTGGGTTCACTTCGCACTTCACTTCACGAACTCTAAGGACGAACTGCACACTACGTTAGATTAGGTTCACACTACTGCGCCTTCCACAATATATACTTAAGAGTGATTTCTAGGGCGCAACCGAATCTCTTGTCCGGAATCAATGCGCCGGCCAAGGGCATGTCTCAACTTGTCCGGACTCGTCTTTGAACTTGTCTGGGGGGCGCGACTGTTGGCGCCGTCAATGCCAAGGGCGTTGTCCAATGAGGAAAGCGAATAATGCTATGATTCAAACGGAGGCTTAAAGGTATATAGCTTATATATATAAATAATATACAAGTTATATAAAATAATAAAACGTATATTCTCAGTGTTAATCTGGCCCTTCAGAACAACGTTGAAAAATAATGCTGGATCTTACCGTATCTTCCTCGCGCCGTTGGCGCTCTTGAACCGTTGGAGAGTTGAGAGGGGCTCACCAGTACATATAATGTCGATCACAGATTTTTGAAATATTGATATCAAAGACGCTGTCCAGCGTCTTCGGCAGAATAAGCATGGCGGGGAAAGACGCTGCCCAGCGTCTTCGGCGATTAAAGTGTTAATGTCATGTCTATACTCTTCACAAAATACAGTGTGAAATTCTTTGGCCATGGTTCCTTGACCGATCATGCAGCAGCAACATCAATGAAATAAGATAAAATATAAGAACAAGATAGAAAATACAAGCAAGTACACAATACAAGCAAAACAAAGTAGTATAAAGTAACAGCAGGAGACAATGCAGTAGCTCTTGATTGATTGAAAATTTTAATTAACAGATTGCAGAATGGGTACAGTCCAGTACAGCTCAATACACACAATTGTTAAGGGGATGCAGACCAGAGAAAGACTTTCGTCTTGTTTACATCAGGGTCCCCCATTTTCAATTCATAATGACATTTATGATATGTGATGAATCTGTCCACACGTTACTCGTTCATATCTCAGCCCGTGCTGAGATATGCCCATTCCGCGGTCTGTTAATAAAGTTTTCAATCAGACAGATGTATGGAAAGGCTTTTATTATAACATTCGTTGTAGTAAAATCATTATGCCTCATTTAGTCATCCTGTGGAGCACTGGTCTCCTACTCGACGGCCGCGGGGAGCTAACGTTAGTAGCTTTGTTGTTGTTCAGCACACAGGACATTCAGGAAGTCAAAAACTAATATAGCGCTTGCCGATTGGTGCTAAGAACAGCAGGGCGGGTGCAAGCGCTGTGACGTAATTGGCAGACTCGACTGTCAATCAAAATTATTATGTTTCCGTCAGAATGAATGAATGAAAACTTTATTAAAAGGTTGCAGAACCTTTGCAGATTGGGTACAATACAGTACAGGAGGATGAAGACCAGAAAAAGACTTTCGGCTTTTTTACAAAAGGGTCCTCCATTTTCAATTCATCAAAACATTTAGAGACATACATATATACAGTAGTTTCATAAAAATGCTAAAATGCTATTGATTGATTGATTTAAAACTTTATTAACATATTGCAGAATGGGTACAGTACAGCTCAATACATACAATTGTTAACACTATGGGTGCCGGCCAGAAATCCTGAAAATGACTGTGGATTGCCAGCGCTATTTGTCTATGGAGAAATTCCCCTTCTTTGCAGGGCTATAACTTTTTAAATTCTATTGCTACATTGCCATTATTAGGGCCCATTCAAAGTCCTATATGTATTGTTCATTGTGTAGCAACGTTAAACTTTTTCATTCACATATTCATAGTAAAGTATGGTCTAATGTATAAGTATGTTTTCATCTCTTTCTGCAGCTTTCTCCAGAACGTGATATATAGCCCCAAATGCATTATATTGATGATGAAATACAGTTTGATGGCAATCGGGGCGATATAAAAAATTTCAATTGGACGTACTTCTAGAATGATCTACGTATGATCTGATGATGACCGGATGGGCGGGGGATCGTTTATAATTCCGTGGGCAGCGTTATATCATTCATCTAGTGTGGGTGATATGTTCATCATAACAGTTTATATGGAATACGATCAAAAATAACGCTGAATCTTACCGTATCCTCCTCGCGCCGTTGGGCGATGAGCGTGGAACAGTCATTTACCTATTATGGTATGTAGAAATATCGGGTCCATTTCCAGCTTGTATAATAGTATATATGTCCAAATCATGTTGTTTATCGAGTTATTGGCAATCGATCGCTATGTATTGTGTCGAGATCGAGTCCCGGGAGCCAAACAGAGTGCCCGGAAGTAATATGGCCGACCAGCACAACCTCCATAGCACTTCCTGTTTGGCGATTGCGCCGATCGGCCACCAGATGGCGCTCCTGAACCGCCAGAGAGCTCAGTGGGTCCTCCTGGTGAATCTCAGGCCAGCGGAGGGGAAATATGAATCCGATCGCAGATTTTTGAAATATTGATATAAGGACGCTGTACAGCGTCCTCCGGCAACTTGAGCATGGCCGGGAATAACGCTGTAAAGGGTCCCCCATTTTCAATTCATCATATTTCATATCTAAATCATATAATATCTCATTGCTAAATATATGCAATATATAATCTAATAATCTAAATCTAATATATAATATAAAAATGCTAAATGCATGGGTATTTTATTTTGTCTTTAATGTTAGCTTGCAAACTCAAATACTGTCTTGGTAAGCCTCATAATAAATTGTTTGGGGTAAAAAAAGAAAAACATCGTGATGTGTATCGTGTATCGCCGAAAGGTCAGAAAATATTGTGATATCATATTTAGGCCATATCGCCCAGCCCTAGTTGGACATGATTTGTGGAACTCCCTCTGGTGTTGTGGTCGTGGTATTCACCGACCTTTGGGAAGCATTTCAACATGTACATGGGTACCTTAGTGGTCACGTAGTGCATCTTGTAGACCAGGCCCATTGCAAGTTGCTGTACTCTGTAGTCTACTCTAAGCCATCCTGAAAATGGGCAGGGGTGTAAGGTCAAGCAGTAGTCTGACCAGTTTGTTTTGTGATGTTTGTAATCTTGTTTTTAGTGCCTTTGAGGTGCTTTGGTGCCATGAGGTGCAAGCATAGTCATAGTACCCTTGAATGAGTGCTCCTGTTAAGTCTTCAGGGTATTCTTGTTTAACAGAGAGGAGATCCGGTACAAGAATCTTGTTTGTTGATTGACTTTTTTAATTACATTGGATGCCATCTTGTCACAGGAAAGATTTGCCTCTAGGATGGAACCCAGGTATGTAAATTCATCTTTCCTTGTGACAATATTGTCAATTTGTCATCCACTGTAACAGAGAAGCCGTTGGTCTTGCTGAGTTTGTTATTTGATCCGAAGAGAATGGACTCTGTTTTACCCAGGTGTAATGATAGTTTGTTATCAGCGAGCCAGGTGCAGATTCTGCCGAGTTCCGAGCTGAGGGTTTGTTCAACCTGTAACTTGTTCTTGTCAGAGACCAGCAGGTCTCGTCACAAGTTGCAGTCACAAGCTGATGACATGTCATTTGCACTCTGAATATAGATTAGCTAAAAATGTAGTACCAAAAATAGAACGAAAACAACAACTTAGGATAAATTGACTAATCAAGAGTGTAAATGTAAAGTAGCAACAGGAGACAACGTTTAAATTTTTTACATTTACATTTAGCTGACGCTTTTATCCAAAGCGACTTACAAGTTATGTACAACAAGTCAGCAGGAAGGGTACAACTCTGAATGCTACAGACTTGAGTGCATATTCGCATATAGTAGGTAATAATGTAGGTTGTTTCTGTGTCTTGTGGAAATCCTGCTAATGTTAAGCTATTGACCATCAATGTGCAATATGTTTCACTTTCCATTATGGTTGCCATAACCGCGCAGCATAAATACACACCGTGGATTGTTTCGTTTTTCAATAGAATACGACTGTCACGATATTGAAAACGATACCTCCGGTATCATCACATTGGATACCATGCTATTCATTCGAGTGGAACATTTTACCTGTTTCTTCCAGGTGATCCCGAGCCAGTTCAAACATGCGCAGGTGCATATTGGTTATGGGGTTGAAGGACCCACAGGACAGCAGGACCACTTCGGTTTGATCCTGAGACTCCATCCCTCATACTGGACCTGAAGTCAATGCAAAAAAGTCAACTTCCTGTCTGTTGTTGCTAGGTAACTGCAGCGTGGGGGGAAACTGTCCCGCCTGGTACATTGTGTACGCTTCATTTAGTGCAGAAATGGATCGGAAAAGCGGCAAATTAAACACAATCGAGGGTAATTTTCTTCAGTGCATCACAATGCCAAAGAGCTGCTGCGTTACGTTTTGTACTAATAACAAAAACAAATAGCAAGTTTTATACCATCACGGAGGAAAAAGTGGCTGGCAGCTAACGTTAATTACATCATATCGAACCGATAGGAGCTTATTTGATTAATCTTATGTGGATGTTTGATCGGGTAGTGGCACACGTGGTACCACCACGTAAGGTTAGATAAGATAAGCTCCTATCGGTTCGATTAGATATATATGATGTAATTAACGTTATGGTAACAACCGATGAGGTACTAAAAAAATTGAGCGCCCTCCAACCTAACAAGGCCACTGGCCATGACAACATCCCCTCCAAATTCCTCAGAGACGCAGCAGCCGCCATCACCCCAGTCATCACTCACATAATAAACCTCTCTATAAAACAGGGACACGTCCCCAAGGACTTCAAAATTGCGAGAGTGACCCCTCTGCACAAAAAGGGCAGCAAATTAGACCCAGGCAACTACCGCCCTGTTTCTATTCTTACCTCCATCTCGAAAGTCATGGAGAAAATAGTCTTCGAACAGGTCGAAAAGTACCTGGCGGAAAAAAATCTAATCTACGAATTCCAATCTGGCTTCAGAACGTCCCACTCCACTGACACATGCCTCCTCTATTTGAACGACCACATCAAACAAGAGGTGGACGCGGGCAAATACTGCGGCATGGTCATGCTGGACCTACAAAAGGCCTTCGACACTGTCAATCACTCCATTCTGATTGACAAGCTAAAAGCAATTGGTTTTGATAGCTTATCAGTGAGCTGGATGCAATCCTACCTGGAGGGGAGAGAACAGATGGTAGAGGTAAACGGTACTCTATCCCCCCCCCCCTCACAGTGAGCTGTGGTGTTCCACAAGGAAGCATACTAGGACCGCTACTCTTCCTAATTTATGCAAATGACATGTCGTCAGCCTGTGACTGCAACTTGTTCCTGTTTGCGGACGACTCAGCCCTGCTGGTCTCTGACAAGAACAAGTTGCAGGTTGAAAAAACCCTCAGCTCGGAACTAGGCAAAATCTGCATATGGCTCGCTGATAACAAACTATCATTACACATGGGCAAAACAGAGTCCATTCTCTTCGGTTCAAATAACAAACTCAGCAAGACCGACGGCTTCTCAGTTGCAGTGGGTGACAATATTGTCACAAGGAAAGACGAAATTACCTACCTGGGTTCCATCCTAGAGGCAAATCTTTCCTGTGACAAAATGGCATCCAATGTAATAAAAAAAAGTCAACCAACGAACTAGATTCTTGTACCGGATCTCCTCTCTGGTAAACAAGAATACCCTGAAGACTCTGGCAGGAGCACTCATTCAAGGGTACTACGACTATGCGTGCACCTCATGGTACCAAAGCACCTCAAAGGCGCTTAAAACAAAATTACAAACATCACAAAACAAACTGGTCAGACTACTACTTGACCTTACCCCCAGAACCCACCTCACCCCTGCCCACTTTGACAACCTAGGATGGCTTAGAGTAGACGACAGAGTACAGCAACTTGCAATGGTCTACAAGATACACTATACGACTAAGGTACCCATGTACATGTCAAAATACTTCCCAAAGGTCAGTGAATACCACAACCACTACACCAGAGGAAGCTCAACAAATCATGTTAAACCCAGATTCGGCTCAAACAAGGGACTAAATACGTTTTGCAATTATGCCACATCAATGTGGAACGCCCTACCTAAAGCTGTAAAGGAATGTGAATCCCTACCCACATTCAAAACCGCTCTTAAAGAGCACCTACGGGAGGCTGCAATTCGAAACTGGCCACCGTAAATGCACAAAACCCCCACCACCTCCTAATAGACAGTCTCTTCTTCTTCTTCAATGGCAGATCGCGACCACAAAAGGCGCATACCGCCACATACTGAACAATCCATTTCAACCATGTCCTCTTCCTCCTTTTCTTGGGATTTAATGGCGCATACCGCCACCTACTGTACAACCCAGCAACTGGAGCAGATCAAGCGAGAACCCGATAAAGAAAGGAAAACAACAATAACCAAACAATTTTTTTTATTTTTTATTTAATTAAATATAATTCAATTCAAATCAAATCCTACCCCCCAAACCAATTGAAAACACAAACCCCAAAACCAAATCCCGCAACACTTTACTGCCCACCTCATCCCTCAACAATCTGCCCAACGTAAAATCTGCACCCCCCCCTCTCCCTCACCTGATCCCGCAAGATCCCCCTCTCCCTCTCATACCGAGCACAATGAAGCATCACATGTTCAACTGTTTCCAGCTGCCCACAAGCAGGACAACCCCCAGTCTCATGCCTCCCCACCCTAAATAACGAGGAATTAAGCCCAGAGTGCCCCAACCTCAATCTGGCCCACACAACCTCTCTCCTCCTATCCAGCCCCCCCACCGACGACCTGCACACAGAGGCTTGACTCACATACAGATGCCGCCCCCTCACCTCCCTATCCCTTTGCCACTCCACCGCAGTTGCGGCCCTGATGAGGGCTTTCGCCTCCCATTACCCAACGGCACAACTAGCTCCACCCCCACCATCCCAAGCGCCCGTTTCGCCAATCCATCAGCCACTTAATTTCCCCTCACCCCCATATGTGCCGGCACCCAACAAAACCTGACCCTAACACCCATCCTATCCAGCCTATAAACCGCTATATGCACTTCTGTAACCAGGTCCTCCCTACATGACACAGGGCCGGACAAACCCTCCAGGGCAGACGCAGAGTCCGAACACACGACCACCCTATCCGGCCTAACCTCTTCAACCCACTGCAAGGCCATGATTATGGCCACCATCTCTGCAGTAAAAACAGACAGGTTATCAGTCAACCTCTTGGACAACCTAACCCCAAACACTGGCACATACACGCCCGACCCCACCCGACCTGTAACCGGATCCTTGGCCCCATCCGTAAACACAGGGTGTAACTGAGGGGTACAATTCCCTGACTGTATTGATAAGTATGGTATCATTAAACCACTACCGCTTGTACTTTAACTTCTGGCCATCCAGTACATGATATAGATATGATGAACACTTTCCCACCTGATGAAACGAAGTCCACACAAATGTATAAATCGAATATTTTATATAGCAAAGGGTATATACAACGTTCACTTAATGACATTTATGATTTGAAATGCACTTGTATGGCAAATGAGTATTCGTAGGTAAATCAACATTGAATGTCCAATCTCTGGTTACGCAGGGAGTAAGTATACAACCCGGTTCTTTAGGGAACTATAGCGATGGTACTTAAATGATTATAGCTGGATACACTAAGGGGGGGGGGTCCCGCTGGTTGTAAGACAGTAGGGGGGGGTTAGAAGAGCCGCTGGCGGTATCCCATCTGGCCGACGATTTCTTGGGAGAATTCAGAGTCCTGAACACGATGCCCACAGAACCTCGGTCCGCAGATGAATACAGCTGGACCCTCTGGTGGACGGTAGCTGCCGGTCCACAACGGAGAGACGTGAGGCGACCTCACTTGGTGTAGAGCGCCGTCTCACCTGGACTCATCTCTGGGGGGTAGTTCCAACACTCAGCAGTGTTGGCCGTTATCCATGGAATAATCAAAGCACCCAAAGCATGTAGATAATCCAAGCCGTGGAAGGCTCGCCGTCGTCCGGGTAAAGTAATCCAATGTACAGGTCCACTCGTCCTGGCCCGGAGCTCCTCGGATGCAAGCACCACACATGGTCTGCCCAGCCTGGTTAAGACTCCAGATAACGTCAGGAACGATGGGGGTACTGCTCACTTTATAACTCTAACCGAACGATGCACCATACATAATAGACTATTATTAACTTAATAGAAATACGTCCAACTCGACGGTATAGTGCCAAACTATGACTATTCAACTATTAATCCACACGATATCTCAATGCCTATTCTGAGGCCAAGTAGGCCTTACTGCACCACACGTGCGTCGTGGGTGAGGCTTCGCGTCTGTTACTAGGTTGGAGGGTAAAGAACTAATGGACTAAAAGAAAGTTCTACTTTACTTGCGCCATATATATATGCGCTGTGAACAAATAGTACCATTCGTATTTCGCCAGACGTATTCCTACGCGGAACCGGGCTTGCCACGACATGTTGGGCGGCACGATTGAACTTGAACCAAGGGGCATGGCTGCTGGCGCCAGGTTCTCGTCCAATGGTAGAATGAAACTATTATGGGCTGTTTAGTAGACTAAAGGGATATTCAGTGCATATTGTACAAGGAATATACAGGGGATATCAAACGATATACAAATACTATTAAATATATATCCATAAATAAATATATATATTCGGTTTAATCTGATCCTTCACAACACAGGGAGAAACTCCCAAAACTGCCGACCCACATAATCATCCACCCACACACCAACATTACCAATCCCTGCCCCTTTCCTACTCTCCATTAGGGATGACCCCCGGACCCCGGTTTTAAACGGGAACCGGTACTATATTAGAAAATACCGGAGTATTTATAAGCTCCGACGTCATCGGTACTGCTATCGATACTCTAGAGAAATTATTATTATTATTTAAAAGTTGCCAACGATCTCTCCTTTCTCTGTCTCTGCACGAGAAGCGAGCCGCAGCGAGTCATCATTATTACACACACTCCTCGCGAGTCGCTACACATACGGGTACTCCTTAGTGTTCCTCCTTAGTGCTGTCCCGAGATGCTTCCACCTGCAGAACCCCAGATCCCCGCAGGCTGAGGATCCGCAGGCTGAGGATCCTCAGCCTGCGGGGATCTGGGGTTCTGCAGGTGGATAGTATTGGCTGTCCCCGACGCCCGTGCTGAAGCGCGCTGCACACAGACAGCTTTGCCTCTGCATGCACTCAGTCGTGATGGCGGATAGAGCGAACTGCGAAGCGTTCTAAAGTATGGATATATAATACAACGCACGTTGCCACAAGTGCAACAAAACATTTGCCAGTAAGGGTGGCAATACGAGCAATCTATCAAAACATGTTGGCAAAACAAGATATTAGTGTGCAGAAATGCGCCGTATTTGACTGCGCGCACTGTTCCATCTGCATCCACGTCCACTGCAGCCGATAAGCCAATATACGGAGTTTCCTAGGCTAATAACAAATTATTACAAATAGGCTAATAAACAAAATAATTGTTTAGCTACAAATACTACAATCTAAAAACTTTTTATAGATCGTCAAGCTGAGGCGTCAGCCACCAATGTGTCCCAGGCCAGTGAGCCCAGGGCCACTAAACATCCTCCCTCTACCTCCACCACCCAAAGTCCCTTCTCCCTAGCAGCTAGGAAGGATGACAGAGGATAGGGTGAACGAGTGTCACAGGGCTGTGACCCAGTTTGTTGTCAAAGGCCTGCACCCCTTCTCTACAGTGGAGTCCAAGGGCTTTAGGTAACAACTAATCATTCAGTGTATATCGTTTTTTTTGTATACATAGTTGTCTAACTTGTCTGTTGGTTGTTGTTGTTGTTGTTGTTGTTGTTGTTGTTGTTGTTGTTGTTGTTGTTGTTGTTGTTGTTGTTGTTGTTGTTGTTGTTGTTGTTGTTGTTGTTGTTGTTGTTGTTGTTGTTGTTGTTGTTGTTGTTGTTGTTGTTGTTATAAGTTATTATTGAAGCAGCTATTCCCACCACTCCACACAAATTTACAATAATTCAATCATTTCTAATCTTTACTGTAGGGAGATGACCAATGCTCTCAACTGCAAATATACCCCTCCCTGCAGGAATGTCCTCAGTAACACACTGATTCCTGCCTGGTATAATGTTGAAAAGGCCAATGTTATCACAGAGCTTAAAGATGTGCCAAAGTTAGCCTTTACATCGGATGGGTGGACCAGCTTAACTCAGGACCACTACTACTAAATAAAATAGAAAGTCCCAAAATAGTTAATTTATCTGACTGCTTGTATTAATTGATAAAAAAAGTAGCCATGTGCAGTAATATAGTTATATAAAAGAATAATAAAGCAATGTCGATTCTGTTCTTAATAATTTTTTTGCTAAATCAAAAAGAACCGATAAGAGTATCGATAAAGTACCGAACCGTTAAGCAGTATCGATAAGAGTAGTAGTATCGATAAAATCCTAACGATACCCATCCCTACTCTCCATCAGCCCCAAGTCCACCTCAGGTGTCAGAAAAAGCCACGGTGGGACCTGAGGCACCACTACGGTCGGCCCAAACACAATCTTATCAATACCAAACTCCCTCGCCTTCCCATTAACCGTCCACCCAAACCACAAACCTGGCTTCAAAGCATATTCCCAACATTCTCTCAGGACAGCTACGGTCAAATGACTATCCAAATGCCCTTTCAGCGTCACCCAATAGGACAACGATAATTTGTCCCTCCTTAACCCTAGCGGCAACTCCGCCACCTCAACCAGAAGTGCACACACCGGCGTAGACCTAAAAGCCCGACAACACAGCCTCAGGGCCCTCGCTTGTACGACGTCCAATCGTTTCAGTGTGGTCGGTGCCGCTGAGCTATACACCATACAGCCATAATCCAATGCCGACCTAACCAGCGCACAATATATAGCCAACATGGAGGACCTATCAGTCCCCCATTCAAACCCCGAAAGACACCTCATCACATTAATCACCCGCTTACATTTATCCACCACCTGGCCTATGTGCACACTCCACGTTAGCCTTGAGTCAAACCATAGCCCCATATACTTAAAAAACCCTACCCTTTCCACTGGCTGACCATACAAAAACAGCTCCCCATCCCCACCCACACGCCTCTTTGAAAAATGCACACATTTGGTCTTCGCCACGGAAAACCAGAGACCCCACTCCTTTGACCACTCCTCCACCACCAAGATAGCTGGACCTTCCTAATGACATGCGACAGGTTCCGCCCCCGCCTCCAGATTTCCCCATCGTCAGTGTAACTAAAGGGGTACAATTCCCTGACTGTATTGATAAGTATGGTATCATTAAACCACTACCGCTTTATGTACTTTAATTACTGGCCATACAGTACATGATATATAAATATGATGAACACTTCCCACAATGAATCGGTTCCACACAAAGTGGTAATTAAGTATTTATTGCAGCAAAAGGTACATAATATACTTCTCTATTTTACTTTGGATGCGCTTATAAGGCAAAGGAATGTGCGTAGGCAAATCAATAATGAATGTCCATTCTCTGGTTACGCAGGAGGTAATTATACAACCTGAATCTTAGGGAATTATATCTATGGTACACTAGTAATATATAGCGGGAGATACTGGAAGGGTCCCCCCGGTTGTAAGCCAGCAGGGGTAGAGGATCTGTCGGTAGTAGAGAGTCTGGTCAACGATGACTAAGGAGACTCCAAGTACAGGAGACGGTGCAATAGTCTCTTGATCCACAGACGAATACAGCTGTTCTCCGTAGACTGTAGCTCCACAGTGAAGAAAGCTAGCCGGCCTCAGGCTCTCTGAGGCGCAGACTCGACGTGGCTCCTCACAGGGTAAATCCCACACGTGTAGGCGTCGGCGATTCTCCGCTCCATAAATCACAGGACCAAAACAAATATAATCCAGCCGCAAAGGGCTATGTAGTCGTCGGGTAGATTAATCCAGTGTACATGTCCACACGGTTCTCGTCTAGGTCTCCTCGGGTGAAAGCGCCATGAAAGCAGCCCAGCCTGGATAAGCACTCTAGCTGGTACGAGGAAGCGTTGGTGATGCTGGTCACTGTAGAACTTTAGCCGCACGATACACTATACACAAATAGACTATTACTGACTTAATAGAAATATGTCGCACTCGACGGTATAGCGCCAAACTCTGACAATTCAGTTATTAATTCGCTCGCGGTCTCAATGCTCTATTTGGGGCCAAACAGGCCATACTTCACCGCACGGAGTATCGTGGGTGAGGCTTCAACTTATTGGGTAACTCTACTTCTGTATTCACCTGCGCCATATTTATATGCACGGCGAACAATCTAGTGCCAACCTCATTTCTGTCTCGTATCCCTGGGCAAGGCCGGGCATGTACAGACATGTCTTGACGGTGGCCTTGAACCTGACTCTGGAGGCATGGCCCTGGCGCCTGTGGACCGCTGTCCAATAGGAGAATGAAATATTATGGTCTGTACTAGGCTAAAGGGACATTCCGTGTATATGTACAAGGAATATACAAGGGATATCAAACGATATACAAATACTATGCAATATATATCAATCAATAAATATATATATTCGGTTTAATCTGATCCTTTGTAACAGTCAGCATAAAGTGCCACTTCCACATTATTATCCACATTCTCAAATACATCATTAATCATTACATTAAACAAAAGAGGACTTATAACACTACCCTGCGGAGTACCATTCTCCACCACATATGCTGCCGGCCTGCCGACAGCTCCACCCCCACCCGAACCTGAATCGAACGGCCACTCAGAAAGGACATAATCCAATTATACAACCTCCCCCCCACCCCCAATCTATCCAACTTCAACAACAATCCCTCCCTCCACAACGTATCATATGCCTTCTCAATATCAAAGAACACTGCCACCAAAACCTCTTTCATCACCTGAGCCTTCTTAATGTCGGTCTCCAGCCTCACCAATGCATCCAAAGTAGAACGTCCCCTCCTAAAACCACTCTGGACCAGCGACAGCAGGCCCCTCCCTTCCAAAAGGTGAGTACGCCTCCCCACCACCACCCTCTCCATCAATTTACACAAATTGGAAGTCAGCGCAATAGGCCTATAACTAGAGGCACTAGTAGGGTCCTTCCCAGGCTTCACTATCGGAACTATTACTGCCCTCTTCCACTCCCCCGGGACACAGCACTCAGCCCAAACCTTATTAAAAACACTTAACACCGACAACAGCACTTGTCCTGAAACATGCCTTAGCATTTCATAACATATTAAAGGGGAACTATCTTATAAATGGCCTTTTTGAGTGTTTAGCATTGTTTCCTAGCTATGTGAACTTATATTAATATGATCTATGTCTCAAAATTCTCATATTGGCGCATTCTTCCAATTCTCCTCTCACAATATTCACCCTCACTGAACTGAGTCATTTTAAAATGTGCCTATATGTGATGTCATAAAGACACCGCTGCATGTTAATGTTCAGGCGAAGACGACGCTGCGCAGTGGTTTAGGAGCCCAGGCTCAAAACAGCTCGAGATCTTGAGGTAGAAAAATGCTGTTTTTGAGGACTTGATTAGAAATACAAAACAATGAATAAAAAAAATATATATATTACAGAGGTGTTCCATAGACTCACAGGAATTGTGTAAAAGTGCCCAAATAGTGAAAGAAATAGTAAAATAGTTCCCCTTTAAGTCCTCCCCCGGGGATGTATTTCCAGCCCTATAGCGGCATTAAATTCATACATAGTAAAAAATCCATATCAACTACACTCCCACACATCTCCTTCCTATCCCACAACCCCTTGTTTGCACCTAACATCTCCCTCCGACGCTGCAAACACTCATCACTTAAATTCACCCCATTATGCACATCAGCCAGCGAACGAGCCAATACTTCCGCTTTCTCATTGTCAGATTTGGCCACAACACCACCATCCATCAAAACAGGGATCTGACGCACGCAGTGAACCCCCCCCCCCCCCCCCTCTCATCTTCTTTAAAATGTTCCACACATCGTTCAGCTGAGTCTCCCTACCAAACATAGAGCAAAACCCACGCCACGCTGCCCGCTTAGCCTGCTTTATAACCCTCCTCACCACTGCCCCTTTTCTCTGATAAAGATGCATGTCGTGCCTGCATGGTCAGATTTTTCCTCAACACCTTAAAGGCCTGATTTCTTTCCCTAACAGCACTATAACATTCCTCCGACCACCACGGAATCGATTTCCTACCACCCCTACCTGTCTTTACAGGAATGGCCTGTACCGCAGCCCCCAACACAACACTGCACAACCTACCCACACACTCATCCACCGTACCCACCACATTAAAGTCCTGCAGGCCATCTTCACACAATTCATTAAATTGACCCCAATCTGCCTTCCCAAAACACCATGCTCGGGGCCTCACACCCTCCCTCTGATACACCCCTACCACCACTGTACAAAACACCGGGAAATGGTCACTCCCTACCGTTGAATCCTCCCACACCTCCCATTCACATCCTACAGCCAACACTTGAGACACCAGAGTGAGATCTAAACAAGATAACTGTGACGTCCGAATATCCACTCTAGTACCCCGTCCATCATTCACACATACCAAAGAGAGAGCATCCATCAGCTCCTCCACCACTTCCCCATTCCTATCAGTATACGCCTACTCCCCCACAATGAATTATGGGCATTAAAATCCCCACACCATATCATGTGTTTACCCCCAACCCCCACTATCCCCCTAAGCCCTTCCAAGGATAACGGTTGACACGGGTTATAAATATTAATCACCCACACTGGCCCCACCTCACTATACACCTCCACCACTACACATTCAACCTCAGCATCCACCTGTATCTCCCGATATCCAACCCCTTCCCTTATAAACGTAGCACACCCCCCACCCCCCAGCCACTCCTTTCTATCCCGTCTCACTGACACATAACCTGGCAATACAAAATCCAATTGAGGCTTCAGCCAGGTCTCCTGCACACACACCACCATAGGCTGCTGATGTGCATCGACCAGAAACTTTTTGAACTCCTGCCCATTGGATATCAGGCTACGCGCATTCCAGTGAAGGATTAGAAAGGAGCCGATGCTATTCACCTCCCTGCTGTGACAACCTTTCCCCAGCCTGTACATTCAGTCTTTCTTTCCCTATGTCACTGTCATGCCTACCGATTCTATCATGCAGGTCCTCCACTGAAATGCCCGTGACACCCAAATATCTCACTGCCATGTTCAGAACAACGCCCATCTTCTTCCCCCTACTAGTATCAGCCTTGGCCGTGCAATTGACGACAGCCGCCACAAAAGCCACCAAATCCAACTTATTCACCAGCAACATATCAGGAGCCACAACCGCACACTTATGGTTACACTGAGTAACCCCACCCCCTGAAGCACCAGCCCCCACCTCCTTCACCTCTCCCACCGGCCCCTGCTCCCTAGGCACCTACTTCACTGCTTCGGCATAGGGCTGGGCGATATAACGATAACGATAAATATCGCGATATATTTTAATAATCGATATCGAATATCGAAATTAAAAAAAAATCGAAAAATCGTTTTTTTTTTAATTTTTTTTTTAATTTTTTTACCTGCAACAGGGCAGTTTTAAAACCAGAGACAGTGGACAGACTTGTCTTTCTTGCCTGCAACTTAAAGTAATGGCTTTGCTTGTCCAAATGACAATACTGACCAAATTCAGATTTCTTTTTCTCTTGTCCATTTATTTTGTTTGCTTTCTAATTTAAAATACATTTTGAAACCGTCTGTACACAGTAGGCTATGTGTGCTAGTAGAGCTAGTCTCCAGTCGTGAGTCACGGTGCACATGTGCGGTGGTTTGTCCACCAAAAAAGCGCCAAAAGATCGAAAATAAACTAGCAGAGCCAGAACTGTTCAACTCCTCTGGAGCCACAGCCAGCAGAGAAGCCGGTTTACTTTAGCTTTTAAACCAGCTGCAGCCTGAGAACTGGAGTGTGAGGGGATGTAACACTAAAGATGGCGGCAATGACAAAGAATTACTGCAAAATAAACATACATCTGTTGTTAATATAAAAAAAAAAAAAAAAAAAAAAAATTTATACTTATAACAATTCGATAATTATCGATATCGAGAAATAAAATAAAATTATCATATCGTTATCGCGATATGATTTTTTTCCATATCGCCCAGCCCTGCTTCGGCATACGACACATTGTGGACTGCCCTAATCCTCAGTACCTCCTGAGCCTGCTTCTGTACTTTACAACCCCCGAACGCAGCACTATGAGCCCCCCCACAATTACAACACTTCAAATTCCCCCCATTGTTGCACTCCTCATACCCATGTTCCTCCCCGCACCTCACACACCACTGCTTCGCCCTACACACAGCCGCAACATGCCCGATTCTCTGACACTTAAAACATCGTAGCGGACGAGGCACAAACGCGCGCACCGGGAAACTCATATACCCCAATCGAATCCTCTCTGGCAAGGACCCCCCGTCGAACTCCACCAGTACAGACAAACTGTCCTCCTTACGACCATCCTTACTTCGCTGCAGCCTGTTGCACATGACTATCTCTCCCCCCCTTACATTTTCCTGTAACTCAGCCATAGTTACGGACAACGGAACACTAGCAATAACCCCCCTATTCCGAAAATTACGCGGAATACTCGCTGACTCTACTTCATGCCCCCCTAGCGTTCTTCTCTTCAGTGCTTTATTTTGCTGCCTCTGGTCCTTACAAAAAAACAATATTCTGTCGTCACTCAACCACTTGGCAGAATTAAGCTCCCCAATCTCATTCTCCAAAATTTTTGACATTTTAACAGGACTAGGTAAAGGCTGTTCCCCTTGTTTCATTTTCAACATCACCTTAAACTCCACTTCCACCTCTACTCTCGGTGCTTTCGCCCCACGCCCCTCCGCACCCCTACCACCCGAGGTCTCCCTTCGATTTGGGAGAGCCCGTTTCCCCCCACTCTCCAGCCTCCGCTGAAACTCTAAGTCAGCATCCGATTCCCCACCAGAGCTCCCCGCCATCTCCACTCCAGTTGCCAGTGTTGTACCTTCGAAAACCTCAGTTTATTTAACCCACAACAGCGAAACTTGCCCGCCTCCACTCAGCTAGCTCAGGCCTGAGCCAGCTGTCAGCCAGCTGTTTACCAGCTGTCACACTGCTGTCCTCCTGCTGTCAAACTGCTATCGCGAGACTTCCGACTCCACCGAGACGCGCCACTCAACCACACTTCCGCTTAACCCTGTCCACACATCTCAAATAGACAGTCTCCTCCCCACTGCATGTATATATTCCCTCCCCGCCGTATGTATATCTCTCTCCCACCCACCCACCCCCTCCTAATGTACAGTCCCTGACTCCCCTCCCCATCATATGTATATACTCTGTCAGGATCTAGGGGTAACAGTACTGTATATTTGAATACCGTTTATGTCACAAATGTATCAGTACTAAATACCTATATGTCCCTATGCCATAAATGTCATGTATGTTGTGTATGTCATAAATGTCTATATGAATTGAAAATGGGGGACCCTGATGGAAACAAGACAAACGTCTTTCTCAGGTCTGCATCCCCTTAACAATTGTGTGTATTGAGCCGTACTGTATTGTACCCATTCTGCAATCTGTTAAATCAAGTTTTCATTCATTCATTCAGCTTAGCATGTAGCTACCATGACCACAACGTTAGCCGTTAGCCCCCCCCCCCCCCCCCGGCTGGTATTATAAAACTTGCGGTTTGGATTTCTGTGTTTGTTATTAGTACAAAACGTAACACAGCAGCTTCAATTTGGGTATTCGAGAGATGGCCATGTCTGCAGTGTCTTGTATGATGATGTCAAGTCAATCAGGGCGAGCTTATTTGACTCATATCTCGCCTTAGAATCACCAGAAAGGCTTTCGAAATAGTGAAATGCCATGTTGGCCTCAATATTTTCAAAACAAATCGTATGAAAATGTTATGAAATTAACAAGAATCTGATAAAACATGAAATAAAAACAGAGCTCAACGCATACATTTGATGGTAGAAATCAGTTTGTTTACCCTCATACCAAGATGGCGGCGGTCTCGTGACGTCAGAGTGTCTTCGAGATCTCTGATATTTACCAAGGGGTAACAATGTGAATTTCTGTATAACGTTGTTGTAACTTGTAACATCGCCACACATCATAAAAGTGACTGCTATATTATTATTAGCCAGTTGCCTGCTGACCCAGTTGACCTGTGTTGCCTGCAACTTTTGTCAAGCTCACGCTTACATGATCATTTTCTAGCAATACAATGGACACAAATCATGTAGCGTTATTCAACAGAACAAAGACTAAAAAGGCAGATATGTGTGTCCTTTGGTAGATATCAGAACATATCGTGTTAATACTTACTGCACTGATGGCCAGATACTTCTGCGAAAGGTCTCTTTCTTGCGTTCTGCTCTCTGAAATGCATTTCCCTTTCGGTATCACTGTCCTGTCTCTGATTGGACCACATTATGATAACGCGATATGATTGGATAGAATCGACCGGAAAGACGGAAGCCGCACCTACAGCTCACAAGCTACGTTCACAACCACAAGCATCCAAATCATCTGAAATATTTAGCAGCGACATTTGGAAGTTATTATTAGCTGTGTTTTTTTTATTATGTTAAATTATGCTCTATAAACAATGACTTTAATATTTCATTTAAAGTATATTATGCAAACATTTTAGTTCCGACTGCTTTTAGCAGGCATCACAACAACACACGCAAGACCAACGCTACAAATCAGCTGTTTTCAAAGAAGGAAGGTACGGCGAGAGGATATTTTCGTGCCATTCTAAGGTTAGCTGACCAACTGGTTAACATTCCGATAACGTTAACTACAGAGAGATCCCGATCGACCCAACCACATTTAGTCAATTGTCAGGCTATCAAAATGTCGACAACCTTGTTCACTAATGCAGTGTATATGATGTGGCCATGTTTACTACCAGCCAGTTTAGCCATCGAGCTAACGTCTGGAAGTTGTGACACAGCTGTTGTCATTGGCTAACTTAGGTAGTTTTTATGCTTTGCCTTTTCTATAGGTTGAAACCGTTCGATATCTGTGGTTGAGAGGATGGCTTCTCGTGGGAAATCAGAAACGGGGAAACTGAGGCAAAATATGGAAGAGCAACTTGACAGACTGATGCAACAGCTTCAGGACTTGGAAGAGTGCAAGTAAGCCTCTGTTGTCCCCAAAATACGTTGAGTGAATGGTTTTAACTGAATACGCCATTTGGACTATTGTAGCAGTGTAGTTTACACCCCAGAGATAGGCTACTGTTTAATCAGTCTCCCATTTCGTATTACAGGGAGGATCTGGATGAGGAGGAGTACGAGGAGACGAAGAAGGAGACTCTGGAGCAGCTGAGTGAATTCAACGAATCTCTGAAGAAGATCATGACAGGAGACATGACACTTGTGGATGAGCTCAGTGGAATGCAGCTGGTAGGACTTGGGATGTGGACTCATCTAGACAAACTGTCAAATGACAAGATGAAAGTTCATAGCTGCTACAAGGCAGTTATGACTCATGACCTTGTTTAAAAAAAAAACGGGGGTTCTGCTGTCTCTCTATTCATTAGGCTATCCAGGCTGCCATCAGCCAGGCATTCAAGACCCCGGAGGTCATCCGACTGTTTGCCAAGAAGCAGCCAGGACAACTGAGAACCAGACTAGCAGAGGTTTGGACTATATACTATACTGTGTGTAGACCTTCTTTTATTGCACAACTGCATGTGTCTACACGCTTGTCCACTCTCAAATGCGTGTCATGCAGTGTATGTTTGTTGGCATGGCTTGGAAAGTGAATCTAGCGGTGTGATTGAATTGATTGATTGATTGAAAAGTTTATTAACAGATTGCAGAATGGGTACAGTACAGTACAGCTCAATACATACAATTGTTAAGAGGATGCAGACCTGAGAGACTTTCGTCTTGTTTCCATCAGGGTCCCCCATTTTCAATTCATCATATGACACACACGACATACAGATAGACAGTACTGCTACATCTATACATTTATGACATACCAGATTTTCAAATACAGTACTGTTTGTGATACCAGAAAAAGAGTGTATATACATTTGACATAGAAACTGTGCATTGGGGAGGTTGGGTAGGTGGGGTGGGGCTGTACATTGGAGGTGGGGGGGGGGGGGGGGGGGCACTGTACATTGGAATACTGACATACATTTGACATAGAAACTGTACATTGGAGGAGGTTGGGTAGGTGGGGTGGGGTTGGGTGGGGCTGTACATTGGAATACTGACAAAGCCATGCTTGGTCTTTATTGTACAACTGGGTTAGGACATTTGTAGGGGCCAGTTTTGAATTGCAGTCTCCCGTAGGTGTTCTTTGAGAGTGTTTTTGAAGGTGGGTAGTGATTCACATTCCTTTACAGCTTTGGGTAGGGCGTTCCACATTGTTGTGGCATAATTGCGAAACGTGTTTAGTCCCTTGTTTGAGCCGAATCTGGGTTTTACATGATTTGTGGAGCTCCCTCTGGTGTTGTGATCGTGGTATTCACTGACCTTTGGGAAGTATTTTGACATGTACATGGGTACCTTGGTTGTGTAGTGTATCTTGTAGACCAGGCCCATTGCAAGTTGCTGTACTCTGTCGTCTACTCTAAGCCATCCTAGGTTGGCAAAGTGTGCAGGGGTGAGGTGGGTTCTAGGAGTCAGGTCAAGCAGTAGTCTGACTAGTTTGTTTTGAGATGTTTGTAATTTGGTTTTTAGTGCCTTTGATGTGCTTTGGTACCATGAGGTGCAAGCATAGTCGTAGTACCCTTGAATGAGTGCTCCTGCCAGAGTCTCCAGGGTATTCTTGTTTACCAGGGAGGAGATCCGGTACAAGAATCGAGTTCGTTGATTGACTTTTTTTTATTACATTGACATTCTCTGTGCAGATGGACCGGGACGTCATGGTGGGGAAGCTGTCGCGGGACGTGTACACTCAGCAGAAGGTTGAGATCCTCACAGCCCTCAGAAAGCTTGGCGAGAAGGTGAGGAACCGCCATAGCTCGTATGTGATGCTTTTGACCCCCCCGGAACAAATTAAATGTTCCACAGATGCTGAGGAAGTAACCTGTTGTGATCCTGACTGAGCTCTTAATGTCCCGCTGACTCATATCACTTCCTTATTTTAGACTGAAATAACAATGGACCTATCTCAAACCCCGCCCCCTCTTTTCTTGAGTATCCAATCACAACTAGCAACAGGGATAATACCAATAGGGAATGTGAAGTTGACGTCATAAATCATATTGACTGTGTTGAGATGTGGATTTCTGGGTTAAAAGATGCTTTGGAAATCTTGCTGTGTGAAAAGCTGCCACAGGGGAGAAACCTAAATTCTTCTTTTTATCAAGTGATCCTCCGAAGATGTCGACCAGCATCCATAGCAACACATAGCAACCGTCTAACTTCCCACCCACTTCCCAAGCCCTATACAGTATATTGTACTGTAGTATTGTGATAATTTTACTCAATGTGATATTAGATCGACTTGGATTTCCCCAGACCTCTCTTGAGTCTGAGGTGTGGCCAGTAGTAGTAACCCTCTGAGGATGTGCACAAGCAACGCTACAATGAAACGCATGACACGTGGCTCCGCCCTCTCACGCATGCGAACGCGTATTCAAAAGAAAGTATACCAAGGCCCTTACTCACTCAACTTTAACCCGCACTCCGACCAAAACAAGAAATGTAAACAAAGTGCAATACCAAACAGGGCTCTTTTTCCCTAGATGTCGCTGTTTGACAGCATTGCCGATTCTACCTTTAATCCTTTCACTACCACACTATAGAAGGTTAACCCTTTCACTATCACACTACAGGTCAACTTTGTAGTGATCCAAAAAATAATAATTCCAATATGTTACTTGACTTCCATGGCCCAGGAAAGTTAAATCAATATTTGTGAACACGAGCTACTCTCATAAAGCCAGAAACCAGAGTAAGTTAAACTCAAATGTGTGATGTCATCAAGTATAAAGTTTGGAGCTGCTCCATAGAAGATGAATGTAGTGTTCTGAAACAGAACATTCCCCTGGGTACTCTGCATCATACCATCTTTCCCAATTAATTTCCCATGAGCTGCGTCATAGCCTTATACTTGATGGCATCACAAGTTTGAGTTTTAGCACTCTAGTTTTTGGATTAGGGAGAGTTGTTTGTTTTCACTAATATTCTTGGATTTTGGATTGGACTTGATGAAAATGGATGAGAAAAAAAACCTACGGAATCCACATTTTACTTCTCACGCATGTAACCGGAGCCGATCAGCTTCATTCTGGACCCTCAGCACAGCGTGTGATATGTGTTTTACAGTATACGCGTGAGATCAATAAAAGGATAGATTTTTGGAATGGCGATCAGGAATTGGAATAATGAGTCATTGATAATGCGACGGGCAGATTAGACACATAGCCATAATTTAAAACATAGATTAGGCGATATTAATGCTAACATTGAAGTGGATGGTGGGCATTCAAGCACTAAATGTGCGCCCCCTGCTGGGCACTGAAAGTGTTAAGAGCATAGGAATGACATATATGAATTATTAAATTGGGTGTAGTTCCTTTTTTTTATTTCTTTTTTTAATCCTCTCTTTCTCCGATTTTTCTCTGTTTTCTCCCCGTCCCAATTTAGTCGTTGTGCCAATTCCCCCCCTCCCCTACCTGGTTGTTGTGCGCATGTTCTCCCACTGGTCGGTACAAGGGAACCCCGAAGTCATCCGCACGCTTCCTCCGACACGTGCGGCGACAGCCAGTGACTCTTTTTTCACCTGGCAGCGAGGACTCTCATTGGTGAAGTGTAACGCGTGGGAGGTCACGCTGCCTTCATCAAGTCCTGCCTCCGCTGAGCAAGCGCCCAGACCTGACCTGTAGGCGTCGCTGTCCACAACGCCAGATTCCCACACACGGCTTCCCTGGGTGTAGTTCCTTTTTAAGAAGAATCTGAATATTATAATATTCATAATAATATGAATTGTGGCCCCAAGTAGGGCTGGGCGATTCTTGCTAAAATGTGAATCACGATTTTTCTCTCTAAAAATCGAGATCACGATTCTCTCACGATTCTCTCACGATTCTCTCACGATTCTTATTTTTTTTCAGTAAAATCATTTAAAAAGTAAAGTAAAAAGTAAAAAAAAAAAAAAAAAAAAAAAAAAAAAGTTTAATTTAATTATGATAATTTTTTATTAAAAAAAATCGTCATTACTTAGTAATGAGATTGCATAGGTCTATGAATCGAGATCGCGATTTCTTTTCGATTAATTGCCCAGCCCTAGCCCCAAGTAATCGTATTCATCTCGTGTCGCTCTGTCAATTCCCAGCCCTGTGCATTAGGCTATAATACAAATGTATAAGATAAAGCAGGGCTCGCAACTCATTGGTAGTTCCAATGTGTTTATTTGACAAAAAAAAGGCAGATGCGACGTTTCGACCCTTCTGGTCTTCTTCAAGCATGAAGACAACTTCACTAGTTCACTTCCTGTATAAAAAGATGTCAGTGTTGTGTTGTCTTCATGCTTGAAGAAGACCAGAAGGGTCGAAACGTCGCATCTGCCTTTTTTTTTGTCAAATAAACACCTTGGAACTACCAATGAGTTGCGAGCCCTGCTTTATCTTATGTATTACTGTTTTTACAGTTTGGCTCAGCACCAACAAACGGAGGATGTGCGTTATTTATTTTTTCTGTATAATACAAATGTACACATCGTAACACAATTTTATATATTTTTTTAATCCACTTTTTCTCCTCCTATTTTCTGTATTTTTCCTCCCATCCCAATTTTTTCGTCGTTATGCCAATTCCCCCCTCTCCTTCCTGGTCGTTGCGCGGATGTGCCCCCCACTGGTCGGTCTAGGGAGCCCTGAAGTCTATCACATGCTTCCTCCGATACATAGGAGACAGCTAGCAGCCTCTTTTCACCTGGCAGCGAGGACTCATATTGGTGAAGTGTAACCCGTGGGAGGTCACACTACCTTCACCATTTCCCTCCCTCGGTGTGCAGGCGCCCTGACCGACCTGTAGGAGTCGCTGTTTACAACGACCAGATTACCACCCACCGGCTTCCCTCCCGCTGACTCTGCCAATTGAGTCAGTACGACGACCGGCCAAGCCGGAGGCACTGCTGACAGCCGGACCGGATTCAACAGTGTCTCTGCAGTGGTAGACAGACGCTTAGTCCACTGTGCTACCCGGCCACCACTATTTTCTTTTTCATAATTTCTAGCTATCTGGCTGAAATAGCCTCATTGTCCTTCGTTGTACCTCTTCACTCACTTGTGTTTCTGAACCTTCTTGCAGCTCACTCCAGAAGATGAGACCTTCCTCACAGAGAACGCCACGGCCACGCTCAGCCAGTTTGAAAAGGTCACCGCAAACCTAGGTGAGTGTGTAAGCCAGTGGTGTTCTCTGCAGATACAAGGCTGCTGTACCTCGTGATTCATGTCGCCGTTACTAAACACAGCCTCTCGCTTCTTTTTCAGGGTCAGAAGACAAGATTATGGCTTTAGCCAGCTCCGGTGTGAAAACCAATGCATAGGAGTGCTAAAAGAAAAGAAAGGCCATCTTAAATAAATGTTTGATATTAATAACAAGACAAAAAAGTAAAGAGCCAATTTGACCATTGATTTTTTAACCAATCACTGCACCAGGTGTTTAGCTAATACTTTTGAATAGTGTTAGTTATGTAAGGGATAATGTATCATCACATTCATGATGACACGAGGTCATTGTCGCAAAATAATTGACCGACACGGAGTTTAGAATACCGAGGCGCCTCGCCGAGGTGTTCTAAACGTCAGTGAAGGTCAATTATTTAGTATAGGCTATACATTATCCCGCTTA
The DNA here is from genome assembly GCF_963971535.1 of Notolepis coatsorum. Taxonomy (NCBI): domain Eukaryota; kingdom Metazoa; phylum Chordata; class Actinopteri; order Aulopiformes; family Paralepididae; genus Notolepis; species Notolepis coatsorum. Next base: position 63,021,917 of record NC_140181.1, read on the forward strand.
TTACATGGCTAACTTACTAACAATATACCTAATTCATTTTACACCATCGACAAGACGAGATCAAATGCAGACGCAGTTCTGTTCTGTCGCTCCGCGCTGTCATCGCCGGCAGGTGTGTCTGATTGGATGCAGTGTGTGTCAGTGGGCTTGATTGCTACAGCTGCGAACAGCGGTCATTATTGCTCGGCAGAGGTCCGTTATCGAGTAATAACGGACCTCTGACGAGCTCTATTGACCAATCACAATCAAGCATTTCGGCGAATGTTAAAACGCCATGTAATAAATTATTATATTATATAGTTTATATTCTCCAAACATTTTGTAAATGTTTTTCGTGTTTTCTTTTGGTCCAGATGATTGTAAATGGGTCTGTATTGTGTCTGTATTATAAGTGCTGTGTAATTATTTTATGTGTAGTTGGATATTAAGGGGAACAAGGGTTCACACAGGCAACCGGTGGGTTATATTTCCTTGTGTGATAAGTGCTGCATTTCTTATCGGCGTGCTGCTTGTCACACCGCTGAGTTTAGTCTCAGCGGTGTGTTTATGATGACCGCTGTCCTCCTAACTAAGATGTTCCATCTATAATCCTAGGTGATTATGTGGCTCAAACTGTGCTTCATTTAACCATTGCAGTGTTAAATATGCAATGCTTGACGTGAATATTGTATTGTTATCTCTTCTTGAACGTTGCCATTGAATCTGGGTGAGATCATTCATGGAAACTTCACAATTATGGTTTACAGTGTAAACTTTCTTTTGGACGTATTCTGTATTTTGCTTGCATGTCATGTTGAATTGATTGATTGAAAACTTTATTAACAGATTGCAGAATGGGTACAATACAGTACGGCTCAATACAAACAACTGCTAAGAGGATGCAGACCCGAAAAACACTTTAGTCTTGTTTACATCAGGGTCCTCCATTTTGAGAATGTCCCTGAACATATGAATGGTTTGTATTTAATCTTGAGTGATATTTAAGTTATAGCTCTTTATATGATTTTTGTGTTACTGATAATGGACATAAAACTCATTCTGCCCTTCACTTGTTGTCTTTTTATGAAGAATGTGCTTTCACCACCAGGGGGCACTAAAGCCTTAGCATAATTTTATATTCCATTGCACTGCCTCCTCCAAGAGCGTAGGCGTTTAAATAATTGTTATACAACATTTAGTTCCATAAAAGCATCGTGTTTTTAAACAGGAGACGTTGCATGAGTGGTACATTACATTGCTTAGCAACTGGAAACTAATTGTTGATGGACACAAATCTTGTTTGAAAAGATAGTATAAAAGAATGTATGAAAGCAGTAACATGCTGACGCTGTGGTTTATTGGTACCAGTGCTCATCTACGGATTTCTCCATATGGCCTCGTTCCCATGATCACAGCACATTGCCAATAAGCACAATATAGCTCTATTCCCTATGTTTTTGCTTAGCTATGTGCTTTGAAATGCTTAAAGGGGAACTACACCCAATTTCAGAATTCATACATGTTATTCCTATGGTCTAAGACAGTCAGAATATTAGTGAAAACAAAAAAAACTCAACCCTTATCCAAAAACTAGAGTGATAAAACTCAAACTTGTGATGTCATCAAATATGTTTGGAGCTTCTCCATTAGACAATGCATTGGGAAAGATGTTATAGATGATACGGAGAGCACCCAGGGTTATACTGGTACATTTTCAGAACCGAGAACACTACTATAAAATAAGGTTCATTCGGGTATACAAATTCAAACAAATATTCTGTGGGTCCACACAATCTCTAATTCATTGTCTATATAGAGCAGACTTTATACCCAATGACATCACAAGTTGGAGTCTTCTCCGGTTACTGGCTTTGGGAGAGTAGCTCATGTTCACAAATATTGATTGAACATTCATAAGACCATAGAAATAACATTGTAATGGAACTCTTGATTCAAGTGGTGTTGAGCATTCATCACTACTCCCATTCTCAAGAACTTTGCATTGATGAGGACCGCAAACAAGAAATTATTTATACCCCATCTCATCATCCTTTATTTTGTTTATGAGCAAGCATCAACTTCACTACAATCTGCCTTTCAATTGGTAGAAAAGTGAGAGCAGCCCCAACAAGCACAAAGGAAGCATTCAACAGTTCAGAAAACATTGTCACCTTTCATTGTGAGCAAATAGTTAAAAGAAAACAAACAAACATAAAGAGGTTGTTGAGTGGTGTGGATTGGTGAAACGGGACCATCCGATAACGGGTAGCATTACCAGTACCCTCCTCCCTGTCCGGTTCCACAAGTCCACATGGAACATAAACTTACGCAAATGTGGTTCATGCAACTTGATGCAGGTTTGTAATTTCCCCCCCTCAAATGGTATGAGATGGAGACACTCATCGGGCAGTGACATTCAATTCAGAAGAAAATACAGTATCTTGGGGGGCTGTATCAGAGGAACGTTATGACCCAGAAAACCTGCCCAAATAGATTCTGAACAATACAAGTAGTTGTGATGTGCACACAACAGTAGCCTGCTGCACTGTACCTTTTTTAATTTAGCAAAAATGGTAGATGATAAGTTGAAGCCTTTGACGTCCGACTGTGACACAATGGTATTGTGAAGATGGTGGAGGGAATGGGTCTGTATTCTGGTTCTTGTGAAATTCATGCTGCCCTCAAAAAAACCTCCCGCCAGCAAATCAGGCAATAGTACAGTGTTCAAAATACCTTCCACTATACACAGGTCAATGTATACCCATTACCCACATACGCTGTCTAGAGCAATTCAATAATGTACATCTTTTTAGAAGTGGATTCCGTCAATATGATTTAGTACAATATCTATAGAAGATACAATATGGAGCTACTCTCTCTACACATCAACATGGACACATGACACCTATGTAAAACTTGTTTCACTTTTAATAAAACTAGCAGTGGACTATTGTTACAACAAAATGAAAGGAAAAATCACATCCCCAGCTCTGTACGAAATCTAGCATTAAATAGTTACAAAATAAGAAAAAGAAACAAAAGTTTGCCACAACTAAAAGAGCGTGGATGAGTGCTTTTTTTTGTTAGTTGTGTTAATTGCGCTGTGATCGGGGCAAAAGGCACTCCCAACTCGGCCGGCTCAAACCTGGCCCCGGTTTTAGTGGGTCCAAGTCATCATGAAGGGGAGACTTCACATTTCCACCGTTGACCCAAAAGAAAAATTATAAATAAATTGGGGGGGGGGGGGGGGGGGGGGACGGGACGATAAAGAAAAACACAGCGACTCCAGACATGATGGGTTTCCTCGAACTGTCAAAAACTACCTGGTACAAAAAAACGAAACAAAAAAAAGGACCTTACAGTAAATGAAACTCGCAAAAGAGTAAATTTGTTTTCTTCCTTTCCCCATTATTTAGAGTCCTGTGATTTTGGTCTCTGAAAAAATAGATTTGCATGCAAAGCATAAGACCCTTCCACACACCGACATTTCTACCCACTTCCCCAACATCGTCAACAACCTTCTTGTTAACGTTTGACTCAGAAATGCCCCGCGTCTAATCTCGCTTCCTTGCAGGTTTTTTGTAAAATGTACACTTTTCACTTGGGAGCCTGGAAACATTAGACGAAACATCAAACTTAGTTTTTGGGGGTAAAAAGTCCATTTGCGTCCCGGTACTCAAAAAAGGTATACAACAGTGATGAACAACAGCCATGTCCTAGGAGATATACAGGTTAACGTTGGACACAGCTTCCCAATTAATTGTATAAGTTTTATACTAATACCAGAAGGAAAAAACAAGTTTACAAAATGTAAACAAATATCTTAGAACAACTCTACGGTACAGTTCCATGTACAATAAAATCTAGTGGTCTACTGCAAAAGAAAAAAAGTAAGATTCAAAACGAGAATACGGAAATTTACTTTTCTTTTTAAAGGGTTTTCATATCATTGAAAGTACCGTCTTCCTTTCAGCTGTACTTTCTCCATCTGAAAATCCTTGAATTGAAGAAAGACTTAATAAGAGGGACAGCTAGTCCTCATTTCATGATAAGAAGCCTCTTTAAAAATGCACATTATATCATTACATTTTAAATAGCCGGGGGGGGGGGGGGGGGGGGGTTCTTCAAAAATATTTTATTTTTGCAATGAAGCAATCTGAAATGTTCTTGCATTTCATATCTCTCTGGAAAATAAAATAATTGCCAGCAGCTATACGCTATTCAACCAAGCTCCACTCTATCCACATGAATGTGTTCTCTCAGTAGCATGTAGTCACTACAGCAGGACTGGAACCTGGAGGAAGGCTTGTTTGAAGCTTGCAGATGGAATATCATCTCTACTGGTCCTAATGCACGAGCAGGAAATATTAGTACCCATGTTCCAACAGCGCCATTGCTGGTCCCGTCTTAGTGCCGTTCTAGAAAATGCAAACCTCAGTCTATACAAAACACATTTTCTTTGAGAACACAAAAAGCCAACTCCTCTGAAATCTATCGGGGGAATTAAATACCTTTGAGTAGAGCGTTGCCACCTGTGCAAGCAAAACGAAGCATGTGTGAAGCCGAAAGCATCAAGCAGTCCTGCGCCCACGTGAAGCAAAACAAATGACTTCCTCTTTGCCAAAAAATAACAACAAAATGGACATTATTTTGCCATGGAAACCTCCGTGTACAGTCCTGGGTTTCTCATCTTGAAAAGCAGACACTTTTGTACAAGCAATGACGGAAGAGCTTCGCTAATTTATTTTGCAGCATGCTATTAAGCCTTTGTGACACAAATATTCTACATTACATACTGCGCCATTTTAGATATTGGACCCCTTGGTTCAGGCCTTCACTAACACATTAACTAATTACATGGTTTCTTTATTTACAAAAAGAAAATTCTTTAAAAAGCTATTTATTCCTCTACACATATGACTTTTCAAATATCCTCATGCACAAAAGAAAAAATTTGGAACCGCGGTCTACTCGTTCAAAGCTTCCTCTCGCTTCGCTTTCTGGACTACAACTCAAGCACACACACACACAAAGAAAACCCAAGTCAAAGCGCCTTGTGATTTTTTTTCTTGTTTTTTTCTTTTTAAGCGGCAAACAAATCTAAAAACCGATGTGCAAGGAATATACATTTATTATTTATTCTCCATTTTGAAAGCCTTACGTCTGAGAGGAAAAAAACTAAAAGAAGTGCAAGGGTGGATGCCTCGCATCGTTCAGAACAAATATGCGAAATATAGGCCAAGATCTCCTGGGAATTTTAAAAACGATAATAAATAAAAAAACGAATAAAAAAAAAAGAAAGAGAAACAGTAAAAATCAGCGATCCGGTGATTACTATACTACACTGAGCACCAGCACTAAGAGGACGACAGGAAAACCTTGACCATATACGTTGAAGAGATCTTTTGTCTTATTATTATTATTCTTTTCTTTTTATACATCATGGCTCCTCGAGGGGGGGGGGAAGGTATTTATAAGGGAGTGTGTGCAGGTGTGTGTGGTGTACGCCCCCTAGTGACGGGGCGTGTAGAGGGTATGAGGATTTGCGTGGATGCAGAGTGAGTGTTAGTGTAAGGAGCGCGTGTATGCAGAGGAGCTTGTGTGTAGGTGTGTGTCTATGTGAGTGTGTGTGTGTGTGTGCATGTGTGTGAGTCCTAGTAAGTGAGGGTGGAGTCGTCCCATTCCAGCTGCTGCTGTCTGTTGGCCCCCGGCTGGTCCTCGTTGGCCTCCGCGCCCTCCTCGTCCTCGCTGCTCTCCGACTCTGCGCTCGTGATGTCATCCTCCTCCTCGCCCTCCTCGCTCTCCTCCTCCTCTTCCTCGTCCTCCTCACTGCTGTGCTGGTCCTCGTATGTCTGGGGAGGGAGGGAGAAGGGGGACGGAGGGAGGGTCAGACGTTATGACAACGCAGCCAGAGGCATCAGCTAGAACCAATCAAAACTCTCCCATACCCACCTAGACCTTTGAACTGCTATACCTCATAACTCCCATCAATGCCGATAACCTGCTCAGTTATGCCTTATGTCTTGTACTAGTACCCCTACTTATACTGTAGTTTTATCTTCTCGTACCTTATATTTATAGTTGTATTTTATTTAGGTAGAAGTTGTGCGTTGATGTTGTTGATGGGTGGATTGGTCTGTAAATTGGTCACTTTAACTCAGTCTTGTGACTGCTACATTCCAATAAAGTACTACTACTACTTGCCATTACAATAGTAATATAATCTGTTTTCAGGTTAGAGGGTGAGTGTCTTGCTAGGTATTATGCGATCATGACATGCTATCATGGCGTTCAGCGTCAGAGTAATGAATAAGAAAAGGCCATTTGGTCCATCATCACCAGTTCAGCACATTTCATTAAAATATAAACCTTATATTAGAATATATACAATACTAGGACGGAACTTAATATTTCAAAAACCCTGAGAAAATGTGTGTTACTTTGTCTTTGTTTGCAAATGTACCTCCATAGGGTTGACGGTGATGGTGAGGGCCGAGTCGTCCCAGTCCATCTCGTTCTCCTTGCCGCTCTCCTGGTCGCCCATGGTGCTCTGGTGGGCGGAGCGAATGCGGAACACGCCGAGGATGATCATGAACACCAAGAAGCTGACGCACACCACGATGACCACGGTGGCGGCACTGGGAACCACTGTAGGGGGGGGGGGGGCACACATAATGATGCATCTACTACTGGCTTCTACTAGTTTCACCTGTACAGTAAACCATGCCACCAGCCTGGCTGTGTGTGGCTATAAAAGGAACTTGAACTGCAATGTCACAGCACCTACTGCTTGGAACAATCTTCAGTCTGATCTTAAAATTAATTCAAGTCAATTCAAAGCTTGGTAACCCTGAATGTATTCAAGGCCATGGTGAAGCCTATAGGGAGGTGTAGTCTGACGTCACTGGTTGTTCCACCCGTATAGGGATTCATCATTGGGAAAATGGATTATCGGCTATTGTAACAATTCTGCCGCATGGAAATTGAAAAGCTGAACAAAATGAGTTCCCTTCTATCACTAACATTGTTTAAGCATTTTGTTGAAATAAAATTTGGCGATTTTTTTTTATGATTAATTGCGAATATTTTCATGTTGAGCTATAGAGTGTGGATGAATAAGCACAGAAAGGTACACCATGCAAATGTTAATGCTTTATTTGTTTTAAACAAGACGATTTAGAAATGGTCAATGGGGAAATACATTGCGTTGGACAGAGGGTGGAGCACGAAAAACGGCAATGACGTAATCACTACACCTCCCTATTTGTAACCAGGTTTTCTGTGAGCAAATGTTTATGTGTTTATTCTGAAACTGTGTTGCTGCTGTCTTGGCCAGGTCTCCCTTGTAAAAGAGATCTTGGATCTCAATGGGACAACTAAAATAAATATATAATGTAAATAAAATAAAATCAATACAATTTCCCCCCAAACCACAGCTATTTATTTATTTACTTACCGGTAGTGTCTTTTTCAACGCTTGTATATACTGACATGCACAGTTATTGCGTGTCTGGCATGTTCAGACGATGTGGATTGTGGATTTTGACCGGCTACGATGGCACTCAACTTTCAGCCTGACCGCAAAATCAATTCCCAATGTGGGACGAACCACTTCACCTCTAGACCCCAAAGCGCATGCATGCCGTTCCAAGTCACGCAAGGACAAAGAAGCAAAAGTCCCCTCTCACAACAACATTCCCCACACTGAATAAGTATTTCCAAAGGCACTGCTTGTAAGTCTGTGTTTTTAAGGGCATTAGCTTTGTCGCAGAATTTAGCAAGGACAAAAACACAAAGACCTGCTGCCTCTGTACCGGAGCTAATGGGGTTTAACCGAACTGCTGGTGAATGGTTTTGGCAGCTCTAGGTGTGTTGCATTCGCCTTCCTTAGATACTTTTCCCCTGGGCTCTTCTCACTCGCTCGCTCGCTCTCTCTCTCTCCCTCTCTCTCTCTCTCCCTCTCTCTCTCTCTCTCTCTCTCACGTGTTCTCTCTCGTTCTTTCTGTGGCAAGGCTTAGTGAGCTTGTCAGCCCAGAAGATTACTGATGTGGGGAAATAAAAGGTTGTGCTCGGCGCACCTCCCCGGCTGTCCAGATGTCAGGGACGGCACTCAAGCGTAATCCCCGAACCGGCACCGTTAAAAAACCACAGAAACAAGCCGTGTTTCATACGCCCACTTTTGGTTAATTGACTTTAATCCCCATGGAGCGCCTGCCACACAAGAAGCTCAAGAAGCCCAATACATGTATTATACGTGTTGTTTTGTTTCAGATTAATTGTTTGATTACGAGGTGGGGCTTAAACTTAGTCAAATAATGTACAACAAGTACCGTGAAAGGGGAGAAAGTTTGAATAGGGCCCATACATGTTTAGTGTGGAACTCACCACTTATACTACAGGCGTCTAAAAAAGAAGCTTTTGGATTATGACAAATCAATAAAACAATGCTTCACTGAATGAAACAGCGATAATCTCAACTGGAAATGAACTGCCACGTTTAGAAACCACAGCGGGTTGAAGGGGAAATCTCACAGACCAGTTATGATGGACACATACCGGAGGCCTGGTGAGCGTTGACCAGGTTGTGTCCAGACAGGTCCACAGAGGCGTGGTGGATGGGGTTGATGAAGTTGGGCTGCACCATTGCGTTGTTGGCGTGTTCCATGGGGTTCGCTGTGTGGATCACGTTCACCTGGAGGAAACACACAGTGTCACAACATGTGACTCTCCAGGCCCTTCTGGACTTCACAGGTGTTATCAGAGATGTGATCACGGTATTTATAAAAAGTTATAATAATAATAATAATAATAATAATAATAATAATAATAATAATAATAATAATAATAATAATAATAATAATATTATTATTTATATCTGTACTTTTAGTTTTTCATTCTGTACAATAGTTTCTCTATACATACATTACATAATTTTTGTAATATATATATATACATACAATAAATTGCACATTAAAGTGTACATCCGTAATGAATATTAGCTGGTTTGTTGGCAAACAAGTAAAGACATTTTGTTTGCTAGGTTGCTAGTTTAGACACTAGTTTGTTCATATTTGTGGTAACATCTAGCCACTTTGACACTTGCTCTCATAAAAGGTCAATGTTAATCAGCCCCAGAGGACGCTATCAAATCAAATGTGACATTCAAAGGCTTCCACTATTATCATGCTGCTTTGGAAGGAAGGCTTCCACTATTATCATGCTGCTTTGGAGGGAAGCTAGGAGCAGCCAGGGGCCTAACATGGGGTTCACTTCCAGGTCTCTATTGTGTCAGGTAGGTGGTGATGAATGACGAATGCCCCCTCGTACCTCAACCTTGAAGTCATTGCTGATGTAGCGGCCATTGAGTTCGGAGCAGACCAGCTTGAACTTCCTGTCAAAGAGTGCCTCGGTGTGCCAGTTCTTATAGCGAATGAGGTGCAGGACCTGCTCATAGTTGGCCATGGTGTTGACACCTGGAACAGAGAGAGAGAGAGAGAGAGAGAGAGAGAGAGAGAGAGAGAGAGAGAGAGAGAGAGAGAGAGAGAGAGAGAGAGAAAAGAAAAGAGAAAAAAATAGTATACTGTAAGAATGTGTATACTGTAAGAATGTGTATACTACAAGAGTGTATAATGTAGGAACGTGTGTACTGTAAGAATGTGTATACTGTAAGAATATGTATACACAGGGGCGGTTAGGTGGCGTAGCGGAGATTGCGTTCGTCACCAACCCCGGAGCTGTGAGCTGGATTCGCCTGTTCGAATCCAGCTCACAGCTCCGGGGTTGTCACCAGCTTGGCTGGCCGTTCACACTAATACAATTGGCTGTATTAGAGGGTGGGAGAAGCTGGCGGGGTGGGTCCGGGTCATTGTAAACAGCGACTCCTACAGTTCGGTCAGGGCGCCTGCTAAGCGCGGATAGGACCTGAGTGGGATAGTGTGATCCTTCCACACGCTACGCCCTCTCAGGGAGGATCCGCGCTGCCAGGTGAAAAGAAGCGGTTGATTGGCTGGACGTGTGTCGGAGGAAGCACGTGATAGCCTCCACTCTCCCAGATGATCTGACTGTGGGGGGTAAGTGCGCAGCGACCAGGAAGGGGATTGGGAATTGGCATACGACTAACATTGGGATGGGAGAAAAATCGGAGGAAAATGGAGGGGGAAAAAGATCAATAATAAAAAAAAAAAAAAAATGTATACACAGTAAGAATGTATACTACAAGAGTGTATAATGTAGGAACGTGTATACAGTAAGAATGTGTACATGGCGTTTTAACATTCGCCAAAATGCTTGATTGTGATTGGTCAATAGCGCTCGGTTGCCCCTAACAGCGGTCAATTATTTCTCGATAATTCACCGCTGTCAGGGGCAACGCGCAATAATGACCGCTGTTAGGGGCAACAGAGCGTTATTGACCAATCACAATCAAGCATTTTGATCGTAGTCACGAAAGCTAAGCTTTACCATTATGCACAGCTGCACTACATCAGGTGCAAATAAAGTCCACACACCTGCCGGCGATGACAGAGGAGCAACAGAACAACTGCGTCTGCATTTGATCTCGTCTCGTCGATGGTGTAAAATGAATTACGTATATTGTTAGTAAGTTAGCCCTGTAATAAGCGGGATAATGTATAGCTATACTCGGTCATTGTCGCAAAATAATTGACCTTCACTGCGTTTAGAACACCTCGGCTGCGCCTCGGTATTCCAGAGCGCCGTGTCGGTCAATTATTTTGCGACAATGTCCTTGTCCCTTACATAATGTAGGAACGTGTATACAGTAAGAATGTGTATACTACAAGAGTGTATAATGTAGGAACGTGTATACAGTAAGAATGTGTATACTACAAGAGTGTATAATGTAGGAACATGTACACTGTAGGAATGTGTCTACTGCAGGAATGTGTATACATTAGGAAAGTGTATACTACAAGAGTGTATACTGTAGGAATGCATATACTGTAGGAACGTGAATGACTGCATGACCGATTTTTTCGAATGACCCCAAACTAATGCTCTAAGTCTGGCAGGACGGTGGTGTAGTGGTTAACACTGTCGCGTCACAGCTAGAAGGTCCAGGGTTCGATTCCCGCTTGGGGACCAAGCTGCTGCGTTGCCAGGTGCCCAGGTGGGGTACCTTTCTGTGTGGAGTTTGCATGTTCTCCCCGTGCTCGCAAGGGTTTCCCCTCCCAATAAGATAAACCCAATGGAAAAACATGCAGAACAGACGGACAGGAGCACTTGGATTGGTCCCCGGGCTCCCGGTTGCCCTTGGGAGGAAGGACGACAGGATGGGTCAAGTGCAGAGAGACATTTCATCTGCGACTCAATGCATGTGTGTGTGTGTGTGTGTGTGTGTGTTCCTGTGTCTCGCCCCTCTTGCATGTGTGTGTTAATCTGCATGACAAATAATGCTTCTTCTTCTTCTTCTTCTTCTTCTATTATTCAGTATAAATAATGGATTGGATCAGTACTTGTTAATACTTTTGAAAAATGTAGTTCTCTAAATCGGTATCAGTATTGAAAAGCATCATCGCGAGTCCAACATAGCACCATTGTGTGTCCCTACTAGAGAGTCCAACGTAGCACCATTGTGTGTCCCTACTAGCAAGTCCAACATAGCACCATCGTGTGTCCCTACTAGTGAGTCCAACGTAGCACCATTGTGTGCATCCCTACTAGCAAGTCCAACATAGCACCATCGTGTGTCCCTACTAGTGAGTCCAATGTAGCACCATTGTGTGTCCCTACTAGAGAGTCCAACGTAGCACCATTGTGTGCATCCCTACTAGCGAGTCCAACGTAGCACCATTGTGTGTCCCTACTAGCGAGTCCCACATAGCACCATTGTGTGTCCCTACTAGCGAGTCCCACATAACACCATTGTGCGTCCCTACTAGTGAGTCCAACGTAGCACCATTGTGTGCATCCCTACTAGCGAGTCCAACGTAGCACCATCGTGTGTCCCTACTAGTGAGTCCAACGTAGCACCATTGTGTGTCCCTACTAGCGAGTCTAACGTAGCACCATTGTGTGCATCCCTACTAGCGAGTCCAACGTAGCACCATCGTGTGTCCCTACTAGTGAGTCCAACGTAGCACCATTGTGTGTCCCTACTAGCGAGTCTAACGTAGCACCATTGTGTGCATCCCTACTAGCGAATCGAACGTAGCACCACCGTGTGTCCCTACTAGCGAGTCCCACATAGCACCATCGTGTGTCCCTACTAGCGAGTCCCACATAGCACCATCGTGTGTCCCTACTAGCGAGTCCCACATAGCACCACAGCCCACACATACCGCTGATGACGAGGCCCTGGTTGGAGGAGCCCACCTCCAGGCCGCGCTGCTGCAGCTGAGGCAGGTCCACCTCCAGGCTCTCGTGCTCCCCGTCCAGCTCGTCTCCCACGGCCAGCACCTCACACGTGTCCAGGTTGTGCATGATCTCCTCCGACACCACCGTCTCTTGCACTGGAGGAAAAGCAAAAGGGGGGAAGCGGATTCTGAATGAAGAACGTATGCATGAAGCTACCGGAATATAAGGCTGCTCACTGTGCCTAGAACAATGTGACTCAGGGTTCCCACAGACATTGCTTAATTCAAGGACTTTCAAGTACTTTCCTAAGCACTATTTTTCATTTTAAAAGGGCATTTAAAAGGATACAATTTTCACTTTTAAATGCTATTTATCCAATAGTTACTTTGTAGCGACTTTGGGTTCCTGAGAAGCGCTTTACAAATACAATGAAATAGTATTATTATTATTATTATTACTTTCAATAAAATAATTCTATTTCTTGATTCAGAACCATTTTTATCATGGATGAACAAAACTTTCAATGCGAATGGTTGATTTTATTTTTTATTTTTTTGATCCACTTTTTCTCCCATTTTCTATTTTTCTCCCATCCCAATTTCGTATCGTCCAATTCAACCCTCCCCTGTCTCGAACGCTGTTTCTTGCCTCCCACAAGCCGGCTGCAATGTGGACTAAGTCATACATAGCACGAGTCCCCTCAGATACTCGAGGTAACAGCAGTCGCATCTTTTCACCTGCACGGCGCAATCTTTCAGCGTCAGGGGTCTGCGCTTTGGAGGGGCGCCGCCCCCATCGCTTCCTGATTCTACTGCGCAGGCGCACCAACCGACCTGTAGGAGTCGCTGTCCACAACGCCCGATCCCCACCCATCAGTTTCCCACCCCCTAATACTGCCAATATGTATTAGCACGGACGACCAGCTAAACTGAAAGCAATGTGGAGCGCTGGGCTCGAACAGGCGAACCCAGCGTCTCCAGTATTCGTGGTGAGCGCCTTGCCCACTGCACCACGTAGCCGCCCTGGTTGATTTGAATTTCAAGGACTTTTTAACACTTTGATTGCCACGCAGTATGCCCATCCTTATACCCAGTCTGCCACCGCTGTAAGCCTATGGAGATGTTTACCTTCTTTGCAGGGCTATAACTTTTTAAATATTATAGCTATATTGAGATTACTATGGCCCATTCAACATCGGGTATCTATCGTTCGGGATGTGGGAACGTTATTTATTTTTTATTTTTTTCATTCATACATTGTTGTGTTAATACCGTTGAGAATATAAGTATGTTTTTAAGCTTTTCTGCTGTAATTCCAAAAACGCGAGTTATAGACCCTGAAGCATAATGATAGATTATCGATTGGCGTTTCTCTCATATACACGCTATATAAAAAATTCAAATGTATATGATCGGTATACATTATGCTTCATCATGCGTGAAGGAAAGGGGGGGGGGGTCGTTTATAATTCCTTGATCGTCAGTAACGGCTTTATTTAGTATGGGTTGATACATTGATCAGATGGATTGCAAACAAAGAAATGGACAATCAAGCTGAAAATAACGTTATATTCCTCTTACCATTCGCCGATGAGACTGGAGGAAAAATATTCCAATTATTTGACGTCGATCTGCTAGATCCATTTCCCGTTTGTATGACGCAATAAACGCCGAAATCATATAGATTATTGCGTTTCGAAAGCGATCCCAATGCACTCGATTGTGTCTCTTGATCCACGTAACAAGATAGTACTGCCGGAGGGATTTCCTCGATGCACCAGCGCCACTTCCGGTTTGGTGTGGAGTGTAACTCACCCGATCATCCACCAGGCGGCGGTATTGAGGCGTTGCAATATCAGACAGGGTGCAGCTGCAGTCCCGCAGGGAGGCTGGATGAATTATGAATGCCAATGGCGAAAAAATGAAATATTGATCCCAACAACGAACACGAACACGTTGTTGGCGTTCAACACATAGCGGGCAATAACGAATTATGACGTTGTTGGCGACCAATGTGTTAAGCACCTTGTTAAAGAATTGTCTGTTTTCAAGGTATTCCAGGCTTTTTTTATCAAGCACTTTAAGGACCTTGTGCAAACCCTGGGGACTGGTTCAAAGAGTTTTATTATAGGACTAGTTGCAGTTTCTATTAATGTTACTAGATGTCAAATTAGTTTGATATTTATAGTGCAGTTGGTGATCTTAGAATAGGGGAGGGGAAGGGGATAGAATGTGTCAAAGAGTCAACTGATTATTCCTAGCCTTTCTATACAGTTAACTGATGATTCCTAGCCTTTCTATGCAGTCAACTGATGATTTCTAGCTTTTCTGTACAGTAAAATTATGATTCCTAGCTTTTCTGTACAGTAAAATGATGATTCCTAGCCTTTCTGTGCAGTCAACTGATGATTCCTAGCCTTTCTATGCAGTCAACTGATGATTCCTAGCCTTTCTATACAGTTAACTGATGATTCCAAGCCTTTCTATGCAGTCAACCGATAATTCCTAGCTTTTCTGTTCAGTAAAATGATGATTCCTAGCCTTTATGTACAGTAAAATGATGATTCCTAGCCTTTCTATACAGTAAAATGATGATTCCTAGCCTTTTTATAGTGTTCAAATGGTCTGGCCTGCTCAGTCAGGCTGGTGACCAATATCCATGCTTTAGGACATAGCTGGAATAGCATGTAATACTTTCTTTGTACCATTTGTGTACTTGCACCATTTGACACCAACACCTAATGTTTCCACAGCGTGAACAAATAAATAGCCTCCAGTAGTTTCAACGGGGCTGTCATCATGGGTCTAAATTCAGTGGCACGGGTTCTATTTCAAAGACAGTTGGGCTGGTGTTTCCTGCCTCCAAACTGTGGCTATTGGTGCAAAACTTCTGTTTTTGATGTATCATTGATACCAGCACTTGAGATTAAATGAGAGATGCTAAACAAAAATGACTTTACTGAGATTCTTCAAATGTAAAAATAATTTCTCAGTACAAAAATCTAAGCGAAAAGTCACAACATGGGCACACCAGGGAAGCTTCTTCAAAGCTCTGTTTCCCATCTTCCACTTTTTATACCATTCTGTGTTGATGCAATCAGCCTTCCTTGACATCAACATCTTCAGCTCCAAAATAGACCACCATTAACTCATTCCCCGCCAACGACGAGTATACTCCGTTATTGGTCGCCAATCGTTGGACGCCAACAGCGAGTATACTCGTTATTTGATCGTTATTTCTTTTATTTGCTATTTCCATTCATAAATCATCCAGGAAGGCTGTTGAGTCTGAGATCGCAAAAGGCCAATACCACCGCCTGGTGGTATGCGGCCGATGTTGCACTCCCTTTGAGACTCTGTGTATGTGGCTGTGTGTCGATGAATGTCATCCGGGCGGACTTTTCTAGTAGCCTGGATCGATGGCTTTACCAGATCGCATTGAATAGTTTTCGGGACCCCTGATTCATTATGCTGTGGTGGGTTATGTCGTGGCCCAAATGGACATACGATCTAGCTGCTAGCAGATGGCAATCAAATAATTGGAATATTCTTTTTGGAATCTCACTGGCCACAGGTAAGAGCAATCTAACGTCAATTTCAGCTTGATTGTGCTTTGTTTTCATAGCCATCGCCCTGATCAGCGTATGCTGTTGTACTAATGAATGCCGTTATTGACAATCAATTAATCAGAAACGACCCCCCCCCCCTCCTTTCATGCATTCATGATGGAACATACTATACCGATCATATGCATTTAAATTTTTTATTGTAGCGTGTATAGGGACGAAATGCCAATGGATTAAGTATAATATGCGTCGCGCCCTATTATTAGCCTCCCAGGAATTACCCTAAACCGCTCTAAAACCATACTTATATTCACCACGGTATAAAACGGGAACGTATGGATGGAAATTCTTTTTCACATCTTGAATGATAGATACTCGATGCCAAATGGGCCATATTATTGCATCCAGTGTTTCCCACAGGATTTTCAGAGACTATGGGGGGTGAACCTCCGAACCCCCCCCCCAGCTGTAGGCCCTATGTGTAGGGTTGTACTTATACATAATGTGTGTGTCTAAACACAGTTGTGTTTATTTATGTGTTTTAGTGAATACTAACACAATAGAAAAGCAGTTATTTGGAACTAAGCAATACCAGGCATCGTTAACAGATACGATAAGTCCACTAATGAGGGCCTATGGGTGTGTGTGTGTCCCACTAGCGCCAACCAGTGCAACAGGGAAAGATGGAGAGAGAGAGAGAGAGAGAGAGAGAGAGAGAGAGAGAGAGAGAGAGAGAGAGAGAGAGAGAGAGAGAGAGAGACAGGGTTTGACAGTCATTCTTAGGGGCCTTTCTCACTCAGGTATACGGTTCCATTCCGTTTCGTTCTAGCCCGTTCCGAGATCTGATGCGAACTCCCCCCCCCCCCTCTCCCCCCTCTAGTTTGCGTACACACTGCAGTCTTGTTTCGTTCCGGGTTCTGTTTACGGTTTGCCCTTTGAGCGTTTACGCTTGCCGTAGGCGATGATGTCACGTTCAAAAATGTAAACACAGGAAGTGTTAACATGGCGCTGGAGACTGGATGCTGATATAAAATGAACAATAAGCAATAAATATGAAGTTATATTTGAACCTCTGTTGTCAAGCCTTGTCAATATAACCCACCCCATTTTATCACGAATGGATGGTGTTGTAGAGTTCGCTTTTGAGCGTTTCCCAGGGCTAACGCTAAGCTAACGGCTAACGCTAGTTAGCTTAGCCTAGTCTAGTATAGCCTGTAGCACTTTTTCTTTTCAGCAAAGAACGTGCAATAAACAAAACGGATACATTCACTGTGTGTTCTGCCTCTTTTCTCACGAATGGAACTCTGTTGTAGAGTCCGCTTTTGAGCGTTTTGCAGGGTTAACGTTAACGCTAAGCTAACGGCTAACGCTAGTTATCTTAGCCCTTTACTAGTAACATTGCTGCATCGATTATATTGAATGTCATTGATCTACTGGTCGACCACGGCCGACTGGTTGGGCACCACTGGTCTAATAGAAATAAATGCATTCGAACAAGAAAGTATAGTATACAGCAATGGCTAACGGCTAACGCTAGTTAGCTTAGCCTGTCCAGCAGCTAACATTATCCCATCGCTCGTGGCAATTATATTACATGTCATTGATCTACTGGTCGACCACGGCCGACTGGTTGGGCACCACTGGTCTAATAGAAATAAATGCATTCAAACAAGAAACTAATGTATAGAAAATAGCATAGCAAACAAAAATTGCCAGGCCTAATGCGAGCCAGGGAAGTGCTGTGCGTTTGTAACGTGGCTTCATGTTTTGGTTGAGGTCTGAACTCTCAAATTGCCCATAAATATCGTTTTTGTGGGTATTCTCCAGTTGTTGCTGTGTGGTGTTATCTGCCCAAAATTCAAGCAAGCATGACAGTAACGACGTTGTGTGTGTCACGGCCCCCGCTCCCACGGCGCGATTCTGAGACCACCTAATCCAACTGGCCCCGTTCAGCGGGGGGTAAAACGAATCAGCGCCGTTTCGCATCCCAAAAGGGGTGAGTGAGAACACTCCCCCTTGTTCCCGGGAGCAGTGATTCGATCCCAAAACGTGAGTGAGAAAGGGCCCTTAGACTCATGGCATAAGAAGACAAGCATTCCTAACTTAGATTATATAACCGTATGCATTATATAAATCAATAATAGGTTTGAATTTTTTTTTCTGTAATTCAAAACAGTAATCAATCAAGTCTAGTGGTCGTATTAACTTGCCGGTTATAGTTAATGGTGCAATTTAGAGAATACAGATGTAATAATGCATTACGATTAGGCTAGATTATGAAGATATGGCAGATATGGCAGTGAATGTCTCCAAGTTGTCTGAAATAAGATTTAGGTTGTCTGCTCACTCCTTTCCGACAAGAAAGAAAGAAAAAGAGCATGAAATACAGAATGAATAAAGCTTACATCCCTCATCTCTATGACAACGTTCCAATCATGTCTAGATAGATACTTTCCAGAGAGAGAACATTCATGAGTAGGGCTTTACTGTAGGGTTAGAACAACAGTTTATTAAGGTAGTATTGTGATGGAGCAGGGCTTTACTGTAGGGTTAGAACAACAGTTTATTAAGGTAGTATTGTGATGGAGCAGGGCTTTACTGTAGGGTTAGAACAACAGTTTATTAAGGTAGTATTGTGATGGAGCAGGGCTTTACTGTATGGTTAGAACAACAGTTTATTAAGGTAGTATTGTGATGGAGCAGGGCTTTACTGTAGGGTTAGAACAACAGTTTATTAAGGTAGTATTGTGATGGAGCAAGGCTTTACTGTAGGGTTAGAACAACAGTTTATTAAGGTAGTATTGTGATGGAGCAGGGCTTTACTGTAGGATTAGAACAACAGTTTATTAAGGTAGTAGTGTGATGGAGCAGGGCTTTACTGTAGGGTTAGAACAATCGTTTATTAAGGTAGTATTGTGATGGAGCAGGGCTTTACTGTAGGGTTAGAACAACAGTTTATTAAGGTAGTATTGTGATGGAGCAGGGCTTTACTGTAGGGTTAGAACAGTTTATTAAGGTAGTATTGTGATGGAGCAGGGCTTTACTGTAGGGTTAGAACAACAGTTTATTAAGGTAGTAGTGAGATGGAGCAGGGCAGAACAACAGTTTATTAAGATAGTATTGTGATGGAGCAGGGCTTTACTGTAGGGTAAGAACAACCGTTTATTAAGGTAGTATTGTGATGGAGCAGGGCTTTACTGTAGGGTTAGAACAACAGTTTATTATGGTAGTATTGTGATGGAGCAGGGTTTTATTGTAGGGTAAGAACAACAGTTTATTAAGGTAGTAGTGTGATGGAGCAGGGCTTTACTGTAGGGTTACAACAATAGTTTATTAAGGTAGTAGTGATGGAGCAGAGCTTTACTGTAGGGTTAGAACAATCGTTTATTAAGGTAGTAGTGTGATGGAGCAGGGCTTTACTGTAGGGTTAGAACAACAGTTTATTAAGGTAGTAGTGAGATGGAGCAGGGCTTTACTGTAGGGTAAGGACAACAGATTTCTCTTAAGCTCTTTGTCCCACATGGCCTTCTCTCTCTCTCTCCCTCCTTCCCTCTCCCTCCCCCCTCTCCCCCTCCCTCCCTCCCCCCCTCTCCCTCCCTCGGCCCACATAGAGACCCAACAGATGGCATGGCTGGTCAACCTCCCATAGGGCATGTAGTAAACAACTCATCCCTATTTTTCCTCCCTCCCTCCCTCCCTCCCTCCCTCCCTCCCTCCCTCCCTCCCTCCCTCCACCAGGCCTAATCCTCTCTGAGTCACCAGCCTGTATCTATACCGCTACCTCCTGTATATTATACACTGTTCCCCGAGGGAGCCGTTCCACAGCCACGATACATCAGCTGAGACAACGTGGGTGAATCATCAGACCGTATCATAGCCTCAAGAGGTGCAAACGGTAAGAAGATTAGGTACATGGTTTGTGTCTGGAGGTAGATATTCACTGTGTTTTATGTGTCTCGTGGGATGGGCAGTATCATATCATGGGAATATAATCCTAAGCAGGTCAGATCAAGTAATATCTGCCGATTCCCAGCATATACATTAATGCTACTGTAGAACGAGTATCATGTTGATGTTCCTTTTGTGTCTACTCTATAGTACACTTTGTATACTATATAGTACACTCTGTCTACAATATACAGTAGTACACTCAGTCTACAATATAGTACACTCCATCTACTATATAGTACACGCTTTTTGTTTTGTTTCTAGTGCGATCTTCCATAATGTGTGCACGCGTGTGTTTCCCATACCAGTAGGGTCGTCCTCTGCTTCCTCTGTGACCTCCGTGACCTCTGGCTCGGCGTCAGGCTCCACCTCCCGGGTGATGGTGCTGACGATGCGCAGCTCGGGGAACAGTGTCACGCCCTCCTGGCTCTCGAACTCGGCGGCGCCGCGGGCGAAGTGGTCGATGCCGCTCAGGCTGATCTTGGGCTCCTCGGGCTGCAGTACCATCACGTAGCCCTCCGCGTCCGGAACCGCGATGCACGCCTCCTCGTTGAAGCACCTGGGGGGGAGGGCCGGTTTAGACGCTGGGAATCAAGTGGAACTTTAAAAAGGAAATGTCCAGAAGGTGTTTGTTCAAGTGTGGGTTTTCTCCCAACATTGTTGTTGGCTACTGCATCGCCTTTTGGTTACGCGATACATGAACATGTAAGCTTTACTGTGGAACAATATATGGGTTCTTAACAACCAGGCTATGCTTGTGTTGTGCAAATCACAATCATTTATTGTTTCCCTGGGAGAGTTAAGAACCTCGAGCTGATTGTTCCGTGACCTAAAGACAACATTGTGAATGCGTGGCTGCAGGATGACCAGGGTTTCACACAGGAGCTTCACATCCTGCATCTGTAACGGTGTCTCCCACAGGTCCCCACTGTAGTACTGGTGGTGGCGGCAGGTAAGATGCACAGTAGTGTGTGTCGTGGGAAATATTATCATGTCATTATAGATCTGTGTTGAGAATAGATATCATTTTATCTTTGTACAGCATGACTGGTTCAATATGGCCAGCTAGTATAATGTGTGTGTGTCTCTTTAAGAGACTCCAAAGTACCAAGGTTATCTTCCCAGCCAGCCAAAGCAAGGTTGTGTTATTACTTCCCGTAAATGGGAACCATTTTTATTTACTATTCATCATCATATCTGATGCATCATGTTACGTCTTGCAAGTGTGTATAATGTACGTTCTGCCCAGACCTCTTGGTCATTTTATGGTCAGACGCTTGTGTGTGAACATTGTTGTCTCTGATTGTAAACTGTCCTTTCTGCTGTGACCACAAAGGAAATAATTAAACTTATGCATTCTATTTTCTAATAACTCGACTCAGAATCATTTATACAAACGTCTCATCTTTTGTCCTTTAACATTTTCCATAACATGTGTCAGTAGTGGAAAGCACTGTCTACATGCAACACAGGGAAGTGCTGGCAGGTTATTAGCGGTGGGCCAGTCTATGTACAGGAAACACTGCCATACACCTATTCCTAATACAAGTGACTGAACGACAGAATGGTATGAAAAAGTAAATAGCCATCCAGTCATTTAAATGGAGCGATTTCACATTGGTTTTTGGCTAACTATCCGGAGCTGGGATGAGAAACAGCACGGGTTCTCAGAAATGATTCTACTGATCAACACCGTCATTGTCAAGTAGGAAATAGGGCTTTGGGTTCCAAAAAAATCAAGAACTATCCCTTTAAGCTGGTCTTGGCAACTTGGATAAATCACTTCATCTCCGTTAAGCCTGCAGAGAACCATTCCATTCTACATCTACAGCCATTCTGTGTACATTTACACACACATTGGTACAATGCCTATCATACTGCTGCACTATGATTTACTGAGAATCCCTGCCAAAGATAACTGGAAAAACAGACTTTTACATAAACCTTCTTTATGTAATTATTTTAATTATTTCTTTTTTTACTTCCAACTGCTCCCTCATCCTTCCATCTCTACCTCACCTCTTTGTTGAAGTGTCTACATTAACTTGCTGCAGAACAGAAACTGAGCTGAGAAGTCTGACCTCCACTTGACCTCATGTACCAGTTCCCTGTTGACAAGAAAAACCTTTCAGAATGCTTATTCTGGGAGCGAGAACAACAGTAACAACAGTAACCCGCTAACTGATTCCTCCTTCTGATGGTGAACACTCTGGAGCAGGTTGTTCAGCGGTATTGAAGTTCTCTCGTCGTTCCCTCTCTCTCGCTACTCACTTGACGGCGGTGGAGACGCGGAGGTGTCTAATTCCCGGTGTGGGGAACTGCCGTGAGTTCAGGTAGGAGATGTGCTGCATGACCTTATCGAAGGCGTCGATGTCGTCGCCCTCCACCGTCAGAGAGGACTGGTTGGGGTTGAACTCCACCTGAGAGAGGAAGAGAATCTTCAGTATTTGGGGGGGTATCTCATCTGAGGCAGTAATTTCCTGTTGATATAGATTAGATGGGGCGGCTTTGGCTCAGGGGTAGAGCAAGTCGTCCAATGATCAAAGGGTTGGTGGTTCAAATCCCGCTCAAGCCCATGTCCATCCCATTGCCGCTGTGTCCTTGGGCAAGACACTTAACCTACTTGCCTCGTATGAATGTGTATGCATGTGAATGAATGTTGGTGGTGGTCGGAGGGGCCATAGGCGATGATTATTCGCCACGCTTCCGTGAGTCTGCCTCAGGGCAGCTCTCGCTGCAATTGTAGCTTACCACCACCGGTATGACTGTGTATGAACGAATAATGGACTCTGTGAAGCGCTCTGGGTGTCATGAAGAGCGCTATATAAATCCAAGCCATTATTATTATTATTATTATTATTATTATTATTATTATTATTATTATTATTATTATTATTATTATTATTATTATTATTATTATTATTATCCTGTGCCCACAGACTATGTAGTAGTTAGGTGGTTAAGTGACTAGGTTGACGGAGAACCCTTACTGTATGAACTAAAGGACAGTGATTCAGAATATAGACTCATACTTGTATTTATCTATACATCTATATAGGTCTATACACAGACAAGGAATCATATTATCCCAATGCTGTCAATTAATTCACACTAGCACCTGTTTTAAATGTATTGAATGAGTTTTTTTGTTTTACATTTACATTTAGTCATTTAGCTAGCGCTTTTATCCAAAGCGACTTACAAGTTTTGGAAGGGGGAAGGGTACAACGCTATCAGCTGAGTAACTTGTTTTGTGGCCTACATACAGTAAAAAATCATGGATTGACGTTAACATTACCTGACGAAGACCAAATAAGGTTGAAACGTTGTTTCTGTACTATTCAGTGTCTTGGAGTAGTATGCTCACACGGATTCAAGTTTCCTTTTCTTTCTTTATCTCCTCTGACCTGTAGTCCTAAACCTGCATACACTGTCTCCATGGGATCAAATCCCACCTGCTATCCTGGACACATTGAGGAGAGAATATGGGGCTGGGCGATCAATCAATGTCATGATAAATTCTGATGTTGACATTATGAAATTGACTTACATAGGCAATATTCCACCATTTCTTATCTAATGACATATTTCCTTATAATCCAATTTAGACAACATAATTACATACTGTGAGAGTAACAGACTCGCCGTCTCCTATCGTCAACAAGAAGACCAAAGACACCCCACCCTCCATTGTGTTCAAACACTTCACCCCCTCCACAGACCCAAATCCCCCCCCACAGAGCCAGACAAAAACTTCACTTTCCATACCCACAGATCCTAACTTCACCCCATCCCCTCACGGACCTCTCTCTCTCTCCCCCCCCCCCCCCCCCCCCCCACCCCCACAGAGCCAGAACACTCACTTTCCATACCCACAGATCCTAACTCCCCCCACCCCCTCACGGACCTCTCCCCCCCACGGAGCCAAAACAGTTCACTTTCCATATTCACAGATCCCCCCCTCTCCTCACGGACCCCCCTCTCCCCATCTCCCCTCCCGGAGACCGACGTCTCACACCCCCAGCGAAGAAACCTCAAACAATGGACACACCTACTATCCATTGCGAACAACTTTGGTGATCAGGAGCTCACTTTGGATACACCCGGCCAGTGTCCACTCTGAGGCCCCGTCCACACGAACGCTGGGTTTAATGTAACCGTGATTGTATGTGCGCAGTTGCACTGTTCGGCCACACACAACCGGGGATTTGCTACACTGCAACCGCGGTCTTTTGAAACCGGTGGCCAGGGTGGAGTTGTGCGGTTTTGCAGTTGCGTGTGGGCATAGCAACCGAGGTTATTCCCAGTGTTTACAGCAGAGCTGTCGCAATTATTCCCCATGTTCACGGCAGACCGCGGGGTAGAGAGATTAGAGCAGAGCCAACTACACCAGTGTTTACAGCAGAGCTGTCCCAAGTAGCGTTATATGAAAATGATTGTAACAAACTTTTGTTCAAAACGTATCGTCTGTGTTGAAGAGTGTTGTGATCGACTGATGTCTGTTGACGCTCAGAGTAAACATGTAGCTGCAGCTAAACTAAACTCATGTGTTGTCAAGTTATTGTTATAACTTATAAGGAACCCAGTCCAGACTGCATCCCCTTAACAATTGTTTGTATTGAGCCGTATTGTATTGTACCCATTCTGCAATCTGTTAAATAACGTTTACATCCATTTCATATCGGTAACGTTACTTCTTCTTCTTCAGTTAATTAATGGCAGATCGCGACCCAACAGGAAGTTTAGTGAGCGTTCAGTCTTTTCTGATTGGTTGAAATGGCCTTCATGTCTGAACAACATCGCCGCCTACTGCTTTGGCATTGTATTACATTGTACTAAATGTATCGGTTGCTGGGTTCCAGCTCTGCCGTGAGTACGCAGTTATACACGGTTGTCCACCTGTGTTCACCGTGTGGACGGAGTTTTATTTTTTCAAACTTCGGTCATATTAAATCCAAACTCTCGTGTGGACAGGGCCTGAGTCATCCAGCTGTAACTCTTTGATTTACCTGTACCTATTTCAGTATATTAAACCTGTGTTTACCAAGCCTATCTGACTGTCTACATTGATTTGATCTGGGAGGATTCTCTCACAATACCACGGTATGACAATTGCATCATGATATGATCCCATTGAAAGACGAGAAACGATCATATTAAATGATTACCCAGATCTATAACTTTATCCACATGTTTATTTTAGGGATGGGCAAAACTCAAAATTACTATTCGATAGTCACTGGGAACTATTAGATTACTAATCAAAACAACATGGCATACTTAGTAAAACAACATGGCAAACGTACAAAACGTTGCTACCATGTAACATCTTCAGTCTCTCTTTCGTCATCTTACCTTTCTGTTTTCCCAGCTGTTAACAGACCGTTATGCTACCTGGCTAGCTAGCTACCTGTACCGAGCATTCCGTTCAGTGGTGTAACAGTTAACCGTTGGATTCTGTTTGACGACTTAAGTCGTCCATGGCAGTCAATGTGTTAATAGGGTCCCCTCTCAATACACTACACATTGTAGGTGCCGGTAAAAACAAGGGAAAACACATTGTTTGAGACAAAACGATATTCGCATAAACTCATAGAAAAAGCATGCCCATCCCTAGTTTATTTAGAGACAGACTACAGCCCTAAGTCCTGCCAAAACACAGACTGTGCTACACATCTACAGTCTCTCGCGGGTCGTTGACCTCCTGACCTTGATGGCAGACGCAACCTCTTCAGGCAGCTGCACGTCCAGGCCCTCCTTGCAGGTGTACAGGCAGTCGATCACCTTCTTGTTCTCCAGCTTGCCTGAGCGAATCATCAGTCCCGCCAGATTACCCCGGAAGAACTGAGACAGACGAGCGTTGCTGCCTGAGTCGGTCAGAGTGGAGAAGAGAAGAGGAGAAGAAGTCAGTCAGGCGTACAGTCTGCAGGCCGTGACCTTTTCAGGCTGGGTGACTGGAGCATGCCGTCTCAATGTGCAAAGGTGGCGTGACTGGAGGTCATGCAAGTTAGTATGTGTGTCTTTATAAGGCCTTAGGATCAGAGAGAGATAGAGCTAGAGAAAGAGAGATACAGAGAGAGAGAACCAGAGAGAGAGAGAGAGAGAACCAGAGACAGACAGACGAGAGAGAGAGAGAGAGATGAGAGAGAGAGAGAGAGAGAGAGAGAGAGAAAGAGAGAGAGAGAGAGAGAGAGAGAGAGAGAGAGAGAAAGAGAGAGAGAGAGAGAGAGAGAGAGACAGACAACGTGAGAGAGAGAGAAAGAGACAGAGAGAGTAGGGGAGAGACAGAGAGAGAGGGGCAGCAAAAGAGAGATGGAGAGGAATAGAGAGACAGATAGAGGATGACAGATGAACTGATAAGGGTCTTCAGCCACATGCAAACATCTGCCTTCACGTGGTAGAACCGAAATGGGATGACGAAATGGGATACAGAAAATACAGAAGCTCACAAGGCTCAAGCTTCATGTTGTTGTGAAACCATTCACCTCTCTTCACCTTATAATCTGTTCTTAAATACTGGAAACCATCTTGAGGACTTGAGAACTGTTAGGCTGTCTGCCTCTGAACTATAATATAAACTCAACTATAATACTAAATTATAATACTACTAATAATAGTGTGCTACCACGATATATACCCTATTCAATAGGGTATATATCGTGGTAGCACACTATTATTAGTAGTTTTTTTTCTTCACTTTTTCTCCTTTTGTTCTATTTTTCTCCCATCCCAATTTCGCTGTGCCAATTCTCCCCTCCCCTGTCTTGAACGTTGCTCGCATATGCCCCCCACTGGCCGGTTGTAGGGAGGATAGAAGCCTTGCATCACGTGTCCCCTCCGATACACGAGGAGGCAGCCTGTCACATCTTTTCACCTGCCAGCGCGGACTCTCATTGGCGAGGTGTAACGTGGGGGAGGCTCACACTACCCCCGCTATTTCCTGTCTCTGCTGTGCAGGCGTCCCCCAACCGACCTGTAGGAGTCGCTGTCCACAACGTCCAGATTACCACCCATCGACTTCCACCCGCTAACTCTGCCAATTGAGTTAGTATGACGGCTGGCCCAAGCCGGAGGCAACACCGACAGTCGGATTCGAACCCGGTGTCACTTGCGTTGGTGACGAGTGCAATGTCCGCTGCGCCACCCAGCCGGCTATTATTAGTAGTATTATAATTTATAATAGGGCCTATTGTATACTATAATTATTAGTAGTAGTAGTAGTATTATCTTTCTGCCTGTACCTCCCCTCCCCTCTTCCCCATGCTGCTATGACACCTGAACTTCCCTGAGGGGATTAATAAAGGAACACTTGACTTGGATTAGGAAATGCTGAAATTTCACAGAAAATGTGATCTGAACAGCCTACTCTTATCAGCTTAGAACATTGACATTTCAATAGGAGGTTCTTGGTCAATAGCAGGTGTTTTGTATCTTGGGGTTCTGCAGGAGAGCTTGATGGAGACTGGACTCTGTTCCTGCCTGTCCATATATGGCGAGCACAGGTCTGCGTCACTGAGAAAACTGGCCCTCTGCATCTCAAGGTCACCCTGTCACCCTGCGGAGTCTGCTCTCTGTGTGGGTGTGTTTAAGTGACTGAGTGAGCGTGTGTGTGTGTGTTGTACAAACACGATTTTGTTGCATTCCATGCAGTGTCCCCATAATAACATCCACTTCACATTATGGCTATATTGTGTCCATAATTCTGTATGGTGGTGTAATAATGGTGTGTGTGTGTGTGTGTGTGTGTGTGTGTGTGTGTGTGTGTGTGTGTGTGTGTGTGTGTGTGTGTGTGTGTGTGTGTGTGTGTGTGTGTGTGTGTGTGTGTGTGTGTGTGTGTGTGTGTGTGTGTGTGTGTGTGTGTGTGTGTGTGTGTGTGTGTGTGTGTGTGTGTGTGTGTGTGTGTGTGTGTGTGTGTGTGTGCATCTCTGCTGCGGTAGCCTTGTTATCTGATATGGACGAGATGCCACAACACCAAGGTCGCACTCTGAAAGGGGAGAGAGAGCGACGACCGAACTGCAGCCACTTCGGACCGGTGCCTTTTCTACCTATTTCTGTTCTGTTCTCGTATCGAGGTAAACGAGAACGCCTACCAGTCTGGCGGCTGAACCGGGAATAAACCAGTAAACAGTTTATACGGTAGAGAAAAAGAAAAAGGGAAAAAAAAGGATGAAGAGAAAGCAAAAATAATGAAGCAGGCAACGATCACAGCAGTGTCATCCATACGGCATCATGCTAGAGAAACAGGTTACAAGGACCCGTGCAGAGTCCCGGTGCAGCTAGAATGAGTGGGAGAGTCATTCTAGTTCAACAAAACGAATGGCGTGAAGATGCAAGTTAAGCACAATGGGACACTTGAGGACAAATGGACATAGCTTGAGGAGTAAGGGAAAGACTTGAGCAACCTGGAGCGGGCTCAGAGAGTGTCTCAGTGTCATTGTCATGTCCTGAGTTGTCTGCAGAGGACAGGGACAGATAGAGCAAGGGAGAGACAGGAAGGAAGGGGGTGAGGACCTGATTGGACAGATTCAGATGCTACACATGAGATCATAGTGCATCATCCCAGAGACGAGCTAGGAGAGAGTTACATGTACAAACTATTACATATACTGGACATTTCTACACTGGGAAACATAATGATCAACTAATAGGGTTATAGTGTTTCTTAGTGACTCTTTAACATCTTAGCATTTACATCAATTGCACCCTAAAATACTACACATAAGTCATCAGACCTGGGTCAAATGGTATTTTCAAGTTATTCTCTGTGTTTTAAACTGCTTCAAGTACCAGAGGGGCGGGGCTTACGGGCATTGGAACAATTCAGATGATGTCAAGCAGGAGAGGTATATTCAGATTAATTTCAGATTCCTTTATTGTCACTTATTTCAGTGCTTTACAGCAAGAAGAGTGAACATCTATTTATTGTGGTCCCTCGACTACAGCAGCTTCCAATAACAAAAATACAATCATTTTAGCATAGAATAAAACAAGATGACTAAAGTAAAGATTACTTATACAGTTCCAGAAAGTGTGCAGTGCAATGCAATATATGACGTAATTTGACTTTCAAATATTCTAAACTTTCTGACACTTGTCATATTGGCCTATGTGGCGAACCGCTCACTCCAAGCAAGATAAAAACGAACACTAAGAATCATGAACAAAATACAATTTGGCACCATTTGACCCAGGTCTGATGCTAACTAACTATCAACATTCAAGAGGATACTTCCCTCCTTTGTACCATGCATCAAAATCCAAATATTTTGTCCAGTGAAAAATACCTTAAAATCTCTAATGCCTATAATAACGTTTCTATACCTTGCCAGCAGGCACCGATGGTGAGCTGGGTCTGGATCTTGGAGGCGTGCAGGGGGTAGTCCTCTGTGACCAGGAAGGGTTCGAAGGTGGTGCCGTCCACAAACAGAGACACGTTGGGGAACTCCACGTTCAGCACATAGTGATGCCACTCTTTGTCACATATCTGGCTCCGACAAGAGAGGAGAGGGGAGGGGGGGTTGAGGTCGGGTCAGTTTACATGTTGTAGCTGTGAAGAACTACAAAGGGCCAAGGGACAACATGGCGTCAACGTTGTGTCCTCGTTCTGTGCCTCCAAACAAGGCTTCCACATGACGCTTCCTCATAAAGATTCCCCACAAAACACGTTGGATAGAAAATAGTCTGTTTATGATGCCCTTCCCCCCCTGCGGCCTGGTATCCCTGCAGACGGCACTGACCTGGTCAAGCTTCCAGTGGAACTCAGCAGGCTTGTAGTTCTCGGCCTCGGTCGGGTCCTGACGCAGCAGGAGGACCAGCCGGCAGTTGTGGACGTACAGGGAATAGTGGTGTCTGTTCATCTCTGTAGGAGGAGTGAGAGGAGAGGAGGTTAAACAGGGAATAGTGGTGTCTGTTCATCTCTGTAGGAGGAGTGAGAGGAGAGGAGGTTAAACAGGGAGGAGTGGTCTCTGTTCATCTCTGTAGGAGTGAGAGGAGAGGAGGTTAAACAGGGAATAGTGGTGTCTGTTCATCTCTGTAGGAGGAGTGAGAGGAGAGGAGGTTAAACAGGGAGGAGTGGTGTCTGTTCATCTCTGTAGGAGTGAGAGGAGAGGAGGTTAAACAGGGAATAGTGGTGTCTGTTCATCTCTGTAGGAGGAGTGAGAGGAGAGGAGGTTAAACAGGGAGGAGTGGTCTCTGTTCATCTCTGTAGGAGTGAGAGGAGAGGAGGTTAAACAGGGAGGAGTGGTGTCTGTTCATCTCTGTAGGAGTGAGAGGAGAGGAGGTTAAACAGGGAGGAGTGGTGTCTGTTCATCTCTGTAGGAGGAGCGAGAGGAGAGGAGGTTAAACAGGGAGGAGTGGTGTCTGTTCATCTCTGTAGGAGTGAGAGGAGAGGAGGTTAAACAGGGAGGAGTGGTGTCTGTTCATCTCTGTAGGAGTGAGAGGAGAGGAGGTTAAACAGGGAGGAGTGGTGTCTGTTCATCTCTGTAGGAGTGAGAGGAGAGGAGGTTAAACAGGGAGGAGTGGTGTCTGTTCATCTCTGTAGGAGTGAGAGGAGAGGAGGTTAAACAGGGAGGAGTGGTGTCTGTTCATCTCTGTAGGAGTGAGAGGAGAGGAGGTTAAACAGGGAGGAGTGGTGTCTGTTCATCTCTGTAG
Source organism: Notolepis coatsorum (assembly GCF_963971535.1). Taxonomy (NCBI): domain Eukaryota; kingdom Metazoa; phylum Chordata; class Actinopteri; order Aulopiformes; family Paralepididae; genus Notolepis; species Notolepis coatsorum. Next base: position 63,052,374 of record NC_140181.1, read on the forward strand.
GAGTGAGAGGAGAGGAGGTTAAACAGGGAGGAGTAGTGTCTGTTCATCTCTGTAGGAGTGAGAGGAGAGGAGAGGAGGTTAAACAGGGAGGATTGGTGTCTGTTCATCTCTGTAGGAGTGAGAGGAGAGGAGAGGAGGTTAAACAGGGAGGAGTGGTGACTGTTCATCTCTGTAGGAGTGAGAGGAGAGGAGGTTAAACAGGGAGGAGTGGTGACTGTTCATCTCTGTAGGAGTGAGAGGAGAAGAGAGGAGGTTAAACAGAGAGGAGTGGTGACTGTTCATCTCTGTAGGAGTGAGAGGAGAGGAGGTTAAACAGGGAATAGTGGTGTCTGTTCATCTCTGTAGGAGTGAGAGGAGGTTAAACAGGGAGGAGTGGTGACTGTTCATCTCTGTAGGAGTGAGAGGAGAAGAGAGGAGGTTAAACAGGGAGGAGTGGTGTCTGTTCATCTCTGTAGGAGAGGAGAGGAGGTTAAACAGGGAGGAGTGGTGTCTGTTCATCCCTGTAGGAGTGAGAGGAGAGGAGGTTAAACAGGGAGGAGTGGTGTCTGTTCATCCCTGTAGGAGTGAGAGGAGAGGAGGTTAAACAGGGAGGAGTGGTGTCTGTTCATCTCTGTAGGAGGAGCGAGAGGAGACGTTCATTAATAATAATAATAATACATCTATTTTATATAGCGCTTTTCCAGATGCTCAAAGACGCTTTACATGGGTAGCAGAAACAAAACTATGGCAAAACAAAAACAGGACAAAAATAATACATGACAAAATTAAATAAAATCGACAGAATTAGAGGTCAAAAGCAAGATTGAAAAGGTGGGTTTTGAGGGCTGATTTAAAAGATGTCAGGGTGTTTGCATCACAGATATGGCTGGGGAGGGCATTCCAGAGGGAGGGGGCAGCAGCAGCAAAGGCCCTGGTCCGGAGCCTGGTCGTGGGAGGTGTTAGGAGGTTGGCATCAGCAGACCTAAGGCGACGGGTGGGCGTGTGGCGGTGGAGGAGGTCGGACAGGTAGGGAGGGGCAAGGTTGTCGAGGGCTTTAAATGTGATGAGAAGTAAGATTAAGATGTGTTAGTGGCAGATGTTTTGAAGGATAAGCAGTGCTGATATTGGTGTTATTAGCCACTGACTCAGGAGCAGAATATTTTGTTTATTTGGAACTTCAGCTCAACTCACAAATCAACTCCATTTGCAATAAAGACGCTAAATGAGTCACAGGAATCTTGTTTTGGTGAACTGCTCGACGTAGGTTTTCACAATTTCACCATTATATTCACTAGAAGTTAGTCCAATGAGAGAATACTCTAATCATAGTTTTCATTTTCTCCAATGTTATCTTCCTACCAACAGTCCCTGAGTCTTCTGAGACTAGATCAAATCAAAATGGGGGGTTAAGTCAAGTCAAGAGTTTTATTTATTTATTATAGTTAACTAAAACTAAACTAAAATTAGGTGTGAGAAAAACAAAACATTTATTTAACTGGAAGAAAAATTTAAAATTAGACTTAAACTATATTGTGTACTTAAAAACTAAACTCAGACTAAAATTAAATAGAAATATACAGAACATGTCTTTAGTTTTAGTCTTGGTCAAATGTGCCACCACAGCAAGCATGAGGAAGCATTGGTGCATAATGTTCTTTGAGACTGGGATGTCTACATGACTGAGTCAATTACCTTCACAGTGATGCGTTTGTATGTATTACACAATACAATACCTATTCAGAACTTCTTAAATCTACCCCCGACAAATACCCCCCATAATAATAAAAACTAAACTAAAACTAAACAAGCCTACTGAACCTACTAAGCCCTGTTTGGCCCTCTAGTGTAGGCCAGCCTACTGAACCTACACTCTGCCAAGCCCTGTTTGGCCCTCTAGTGTAGGCCAGCCTACTGAACCTACTGTATGCCCTGCTAAGCCCCATTTGGCCCTCTAGTGTAGGTCAGCCTACTGAACAAGTTCATAGTATTACAGTGTTTGATAATATCACACAAAACCATCTATTACATATGGCATTCGAAGCACCATGGCTTGTAACTGAACATATGGTGGTCTAATACATGTCCTCCATCTTCCTATGAGTGGAGATAAATCATTCTGAATGGAGGTCATAGATGGTAGTGAGATCACGGGCACGGAAGCATCCGGTCCAGAGGACGGCCCACCCGATGTAATCCTGCTTATATAAGCAGCGGGGAGAGAGCAGCTAATGGAAGCCCCTCCCCTCTCTCGCTCGTCACATGTCCTGTACAGTCAAGGAGATCAGGCCTCTTGTGACCTCACACAAAAACTATGAAAGAAAATGAGCTGGACATAAAAATAAAAAAGTCCTGCAGTAGCGTGAAATGAAAACAGGAGATTGTGTTCCACTGTTAAAGTCAGGCCTTCGCCAGCCAAGCAGTGAGCACACCGACTGACTATAGCCTCGAGGAACATAGCGTCTCGATTAGGAGTGTTATTTTCAGATGTTGTATGTACCGGAATAACAACACAGAGTGTGGTAGTCACTCTCAGATGCCTGCATAAATGATACAGGTTATGATCCAGCAGGCACAGTACCTTGAATCAATGCTGCAGCAAATCGGAATCAGGGCTTCTGACACTACTATCAAACGAATGTTTGATAAATATAGACATTTGATTGAAATGAAAATCAATATTTGATTATAAAAAAAGGCCTATCCGGCGGCTGGGTGGTGCAGCAAACATTGCGCTCGTCACCAACGCCAGAGAAACTGGTATCGAATCGAAGTAAAAAAAAAAAAAAAAAAAAAAAAAAAAGCCTAACCTTCGAACTTAGGTTCTCGCGTGGGTCACTGCACTGTTACTCGCCAGACACAACGTCACTTTAATTTAATAGGGGAGTGAAAATCAAATGCAAGCCTATCCCTCGAGCTGAAAAGAGCCAATAATTCAACAACAACCGCTTGGCAATGATGACCGAGAGGTGGGAACCCGACTCCGGTGCGGAGAGGCTGATTTGCACTCAGGACACACAAAGCTATTGGAAATACTACAGATGTCAGGTCAGTAGGCGGCGTTGTATGGAAGCTATGGAAGCTGCAGAAGCCCTGTTCACCACCAGCAACTTGAGGAAGACGTCTCCAACACCCAAATGAGTTTGGCCAGATTGTAACTCCCATCCCATAAATATAGAGTAATGAATAGATAGGAAATAGGAGGTAGGCTGAGTTGAGAGGATGTGAGGGTTGTTTGAGACTAAACTGCTTTTGTCATCTTAAAATAACATTACATGTTACAATGTTTTCATTATTGCTTATCTAAGCGTATGCATTTACCATTTAATCATCTTTATGATTAGTTGATTAGCTGCTATTCTGTAACTGAGGAGAAACTATTTCAGAGTGCAGGCTTTGTGGTCACTGCCCGCAGCCACGAGCCTGCTGAGTCAGGCTAGCGTTTGTTTATTCAGGGCATCAGGAGCAGCCGAGCAGTCTAATGTTTACAAAAGTACTTAATGGTATCAAGCTAACGGGACTAAACTACCATGCTTGCTAACGTTAGCTGACATTCAACAGAAATGAAAAGAAGTGTCAGATCACAACTGGCCACAGCTCGTTTATATACACACTTGCAGGAGAGGTTGGGAGCTTAAACGTGTAAGTGACAAATGTATTGATATTTTCATTATGTCTGTTTTATAATCCGTTCATAAATCCTTCTGGTATTTTCTCTATATAGTGAGTCTAGCATGTGGACGGCTCTTCTAGCTGAGGCAGACGCATGTAGGTCATCATGGTTCGTCGCACTGTAACTCGTCGCATTGATTTGACCTCTTGTGGACATAACATGCAATAACACAGCCTGAAAGCTGCTCAAATTCTGACATGTAATTCAACAATAAAATTTGAATAAATATTTGAATATGTTTTTGTTTTTTTAGAACAAATAATTTAACAACATTTTTGGCTGATGTTCACAGCCTTACGCAGGACAGGTAGCGATACGGTGGTGTAGTAGTCAGTCGCCTCACAGCAAGAAAGTCCTGGGTTCAATTCCCACTTGGGGACCAGGTTGCTGGGTTGCCAGGACCCAGGTGGGGTATCTCCCGGGCCTTTCTATGTGCTACCCGTGCTCGCAAGGGTCCCCCCACCCAAAAAAGATAAACCCAATGGAAAAACAAACTGACGAAGACGGACAGCAGCACTTGGATTGGTCCCCGGGGCGCGGCCCACATCACAGACCATGTCTGCTCCTGGCTGCCCTTTGCGGGGAAGGATGACGGGAGGACGAGAGGCATTTCATCGGCAACCGATGCATGTGTGTGTGTGTTCCTGTGTGTCGCCCATCTTACACGTGTGTGTTGCTGCATGACAAATAAAGACTTGTTCTTAGATATACCAATTCTACCTTCATTTAGTTTGTTTTGAAATAAGTCGTTACCTGTCTTGTCCGAGTTGCAGAGGATGGCCTCCTTCTCGTGGGCCCCGGGGCCGTGCCTCATCCACACGGAGATGGTGAAGGGCTCCTTCAGGGTGGTGCTCACCACGCCCTCGGGCACCTTGATGGCCTGGGTGCCGTTGAACTCAAACACCTGGTCGCTGTCATGTCCGTTGTCAGTGGGCAGGCCCACCGTCCAGTTGGCAGAGCTGCTGGGCGCTGGCAGAAGCTCCACAGTGCCAGTGCTGGCACCTGGACCCAGACACAGATGGAGAGAGAGAAAGAGGGTGGATTTAGATATCAAGAGTATCGCAGAGACAGAGAGAGAGAGAGAGAGAGAGAGAGAGAGAGAGAGAGAGAGAGAGAGAGAGAGAGAGAGAGAGAGAGAGAGAGAGAGAGAGAGAGAGAGAGAGGGGTTTGGTTTTGATGATTCATCTCAATGAGTAAGAGAATTAATCAACAAAAAGGCTCAGTTCCAAGCATGAGACGGCAACCTCACCCATTAGATAAATTGAAGTGGTTAGCAGACAGAAGTATGAGGCTGGGCTAGTCGTTTCTTACCGCACAGCTGGTGCAGAGACTTCTCAGAGTAGGTGTCTCGGTCACAGCCCTTCCCGATGTGGTTGGTCTCTAGCTCGATGCTGGCCTGGATGGATGTGATTGGCTCGTCGCAGGTCTCCAAGTGCATGCTGGGGAAAAGGGCCAGGCTGCCTGTGCCGGGTTCATACTCTATCCTCTTGTTGAAACCTGATAAACAGGGGAAGATAGCGAGAGAGACAGACAAACAAACAGACAGACACAGAGAGAGAGGGAGAGGGGGAGAGAGAGGGAGAAAGAGGGAGAGAGAGTGGGAGAGAGAGAGATGGAAGTGATAAGATGCCCTTCAACAAATGAATAATAGCAGAGGCAGTCAATACTTTGTGTTGTCATTAAGTACTTCTTCGACTGTCTCACGTGATAAAAGCGCTTACGGCTTAAAGGTGTTAAATAACCTTTTGACAATGGCTTTTACTGTGTGTAGCCTGCGAGCAGCACGGCAGACCCAGACAGGGACAGGAGGCTGGTTGGTTAGTTACAGGAAGCGTAGGTGGGCTTTCATACCTTGCCAGCCAGGCTTGCAGGTGGGCTTGACGCTGATCTTGACTAGAACGTCCTCAGAGGCGCGGTTCTTCCCACAGTCGTAGGCGGTCACGGTGAGCTTGTACATGCGCTCCTTGCCATAGCTGAGTTTCTCCGTGTTCTTGACGTAGCCTGAGGACGTGAATGGTAAAGGAATAGTAAGAGCTTCAGTTCTTCTCTTTGTTTGATTTCAAAACGACAGGAGTGCCCGAGACGTGAAGTCAACTATGAGTAAATTGTTGCTCAACATCCACATCAAACAATGAGTAAATGTTAACACTCCACAGGTTAACATTTAGCTTGACGTGAAAGGAAGTAGAATGGCTGAATGACTAAGGACATGTCCACACGTATGCGGATAATTTTGAAAACATAGTATTTTCTCTGCGTTCTGGCCTCCCATTCACATGAAAAGAACAGAACATTTAGTTTTAGGTCACTGAAAATGGAGATTTTCAAAAAAGCCTTCCAGAGTGGAGATCTCTTTAATAATAGATAAATATATAATAATAGATAAATATAAAGTGTGTTAAAGTGTCTAAAGTGAAATGGAGCTTTTGGAAAAATGTTAAGATAACCAATGCCCCTGTCCATATGTATATGGGTATTTTTGAAAACCGAGTATTTTCTCTGCAATCAGAACCACAGAGAGATCCCTGCAGCCTGCCATCAGTTCAGTTCATATGGGCATTTCTTTGTGTGGAAAGAGATATTTTCTAAAACACAGGTGAAACAGGAGGGGTGAAAAATGTGATTCTAGAAATATCTGTGTATGTATGGACAAGGCCTAGGACGACATTTCAAGGAGACTGCTCTCGTCTCCAGAAGCCAAGGTGCTGCGGTGAATTCAAAGCAGCAGCCTTACGGCTCCCATTGTTTGCACAACTCAATTGCCAGCGTGCTCTGGGTCAATAAAACCATGGCCCTGTGGTCTACGTTAGGGCTTTCCCGGCAGGCGCATGTAATGGGGCCCTTACCGTCCTTGTCCACAGTGAAGGGCACGTCGGGGGTGACAATCTCGTAGTTGCAGATTTGACTGAACTGGAAGGAGCAGTCAGCGTCCACCGCTTCCACCTTCAGGATGCTGTCGTACTTTTTGCCCTCGATGACCGTGGCCTTGTACGACTTCTCCTTGAACACCGGGGAGTACTCGTTGATGTCGTTCACTTGGATGTGGACGGTGGCCCTGATGGGGGACAAATTGAGTATGACACCGCAGGCGGGGTGAAAATGCTCGTTCGTCAGCGTTATTACATTAGCAGGGTGGCTTTAATTCAGCAAACTGTGCCACCCCCTTCAGAATCACCCAACTGGTATGCTGCCAAAGCCTGACCCTGCACTTTAGGTACACCACATAATCATAAAATGGATTGCTTCTCCTGCAGATGTTACTCTAGGAGTGGAGAATAAATGGAAAATTAGCTTGTCTAGAGTAGCAGTTCTTGTTAGATTTTTGCACTAATCAAATTCATTTACATTTACTACAAAGTGGATATTGATTGCAATACTTGTCAGATCAATATGTGAAAAAAATTAAAATAAAAAAAAATCTACTGGACCAAGCAATGAAAGGTCTTGCTCTTCAATTACTGCAAAGAGCAGTCATATCAAACTATTTACGTAAAGGTGGATAATGGATATAACTTGCAGACTGAGGAACTCATGTATGGGGTACAATTATAGTAGTCCCAAGTTCAGAGCCCTGTGGGACACCAGATGGTGACTTACTTGTGGGATTTCTTCATGTTAGCTCCATCGGGACCCTCACCACAGTCATAGGCCTGGATGGTGAAGGTATGCTCCTTCTGAAGCTCACAGTCCAGTTTGTCCTTGGCCCTGATGACCCCCTCTCCAGTGGACTTGTCCAGGACCACTGCCTCAAAGGGGACATTCTGTCCATGGATCCTGAAGCCGCAAATCTCACCTGGATATGGTCAAGAATTTAGAAGTGCTTGCTCAGAATAATAATGATGGGGTGGAGCATTCCGTTATTAAAACCAAAAGGTTAATTTAACAACGAAACTGAAATCCACACAAACAAAATAAGATCAGTCAAAGGATTTGGCAGCCAGGGGTTTGTACATTGGGGAGGGTGGTGTCTGTGGAGGAAGCCAAAGCACTGCTGTATGGGTGAGTACTGGAGAGGGAGTCGGGAGGGGAGGGGGATGGGGACATTTAGTATTATAGAGGACCGAGTGTCTTTTCCAAGCCACTTGATAACATCGCATCCAGTCATGCAAAACCGAAAAAGATGTGGACAGGCATTTCACAGGAGTACTTATGTTGGCTAATACTGAATCAAATACAGAAAACCAAACCCAAAAGGGGGAGGGAGTGAAAATAAAATAACACCATTCGTGTTAAAAGTCCTATTTGTGCGATTATTGTGAATTACAGCCTGTTTTAGATATATCCAAACAAAAAAACAAAATATATGAAAAGCAACCAAAACAAAAACAAAACGTTGTTTACAACAGAAAACATTTTATGTTAAGGTGATCCGGCACCATTTCAGTCAGTCACCAAAACTCTGTGAGAAAGAAAATAATTGAACAAAAAAGTTCCTCTGGAACATCATATCCAATAAAAGACGTTTTTTTTACTGAGGGAAGTCTTCCTGTGCAATTTTGCCTCTCGCCCCAAACTACTAAGAAATGAATGCAAAAGTGAAATCATAGGAGACCAAAAACCAGTTACAATAGCAGTAATCAAAACAAAAAAAGTACTGGATGAGAACTGGGGATTAGAAATATCAACTTGCTTGACATCCACATCAAATGACAACTGCAGCCATGCTATGGTGGAGATTAGTGGTGGAGAATTAAACAAAAGACTTCCACTGAGGGAAAGATGCAACAGAAACTGAAACTTTACAGCAGAGAGAGAGTTTGCATTGGTTAACAATCTCAGCGACTTTTCCTCCCAAGGCTCTAGGAATGACATTCGACAGGAGTCACCATACCTGCGGAATTCTGGTAGGTCACGAGAACGGCCCCCAGATGACAAAGTCGAGGTCTTGTTTGTGTAAAGACATCTGAAAAGGTTTACCTTTTCATCTTTTTTCTTTTCTTTATAATTTTAAATAAAAACACAAATTCCTGTGTTAATATTGGTTTGGATTTGCCATGGATGTCACCATGTTGTGAAATCAATTTATTTAGGATGGAGGCAGCATTCGGCCTACATCTCTTGGGAAATCAGCTCGAAATTGGCTTTGTTTTTCATATTGGTTGTGTAAAAGGAATAGCCACTACATTTGCCAAATGTAAAAGGATTAAATTCCCGTTTTTTGATAACTATTTTTTCATAGCAACTTTCTTTTCCCTGGTAATGGCTGAAAAACTGTTAGGGTCTGCAAACTACAATGGATGTCTCATGCACAGATATTTCTAAGTACACTCAGCCCCACATCACACGTTTCATCCAGTTTGGCGTAACTCCAAAAGATTCAGGGTGAGAAGAAACATAAAAAGTTGGAAAACCAAATGGGAAGGAGATTACGGAGCATGACAGGAGTTTCTGTGTAGAGTGCGGATGCTATTCAGCGTTAGTGGGTTAATAATAAGAATAAGAAGAATAAGAAGAATAAGAGCAACAAGGCAGGAGGAAAAAGCCCATCATCATCACCTTCTTTAGTGAGGGTCACCTCAAAACTCTCTACAGGAAGGAAGGGAGAGAAGATGAACCCGGATCAGTCAAGGAGAAGGGAAAGGTTCAGAGAGGTTATTGACCATGTTCACACGCCGGCCATTTTGCTCTTATGCCATGCTCGGGTTCCCAAGTGACATGAGAGCAACATGGCCACATGTGAACGTGGCCAACGCAGTGAGGACAGGAATGATACATACTCTATTGCCATTCATAGGATACACATTCACGTTGAGGAGAGTTTAGGTTCAGATTCTATAAAGCATACACATTCACGTTGAGGAGAGTTGAGGTTCAGATTCTATAAAGCATACACATTCACGTGGGGGGAGAGTTGAGGTTCAGATTCTATAAAGCATAAACATTCACGTTGAGGAGAGTTAAAGTTCAGCTTCAGTTAGTAAAAAGGTCTCCTGACAGGTAAAATAGCCTAAGGACTAGGGGTGGGACGGTTCACAAAATGGACGGTTCGGTTCGTATCACGGTTTTGGGGTCACGGTTTTCGGTTCGATTCGATATACGATAGAATATACGATATACGATAGAATTAACACTCAAAAATCAAAACATGCTTCTCATTTATAAAAAATAAAAATAAAAAAGGTTTACAGTGTTTACAGCCTTAAATAATGTTTGGCACACAAAGACCGAACTGACTGAAAAATATAGGCTACATTTGTCAAGCCAGCACTAGACTTTCCTTTCTTTAATATAAACACACAAAAACAATGTCAACTATGTTTAAATTCCCTTATTGTCAGTTCTTAATGGAAAGATTCGTTTTCTGCTTGAAATTAAAGTGCAGTATTTGAAATACAATGAAAGGAATATGGCTGGATTTCTTATCAAAGGGAAAAGTGTCACCGTTATTTTAAATAAATAAATAAACAAATTAGCAGGCCATCAATATAAATGGCAGCATACATCAAACTAACACACACACTGTACTGTTTAAAAACAACACTGCTCTGTTCATTCTATTTTTAAAATACATTACGTACATTATCTGTCTACATTTATTTAGACTAACATTATTTAAATATTGAGTGCAACTGTGGTGGATTACGTAATTCAGTGAGTTGGAACTATCTATGGGTTGTCGGGTCCCCACGGACATTTTAGTGTCACAGACCTTCAGCTCAGGCAATGTTATCAGCTCCGGTAACGTTAGGAGGAGTTCATAACATCAACAGGCAGTGGGAAAGCGGCAATAGTCCCGGTTGGAGTTAGTAAAACACAGTTGTATGTTAGCCTTCTTGGATGTTGAATAAACGCCTATCATTGTCTTTAAACACCCCGCCTCTCAGACTCCCATTTCCTCCTCTGCTAGCTAGTAGCTCTACGGTAACATTTCATTGACTGTATTAGCTGGCGAGCTACCATAGTTAAAACGTGTGTTGTGTTGTACAAACTACTAACGCTATGGCAAGATGTGTGTAGGCCTATGTAATGTTAATGGCTATGTTTTTAAAGTCGTAATGAAGATTGATTTATATTGTGCTTGCCATTTTTACACAAACTGACTAGCACCTGGCTGCAGTGCTGCTGCTGCTGCTGTCTGCAGCCAGTTCCAAATGCCAACAGGTCCATTTGCTGTTCTTCATACATCAGATCACACAGGTTCAGCTTAATTAACAAAACTACAGATCTTGTGGTTTCCTGACACTGGCTGGTTCTGCTAGGCTGATTGTTTAGAGCCCAGTCAGGGCCTCTTGTGGGTCGAACTGTCCATTTTGCTTTCGCCCTAAACAATTAGAAATGGATTTCCCATTAGAGGTTTCTGTTCGGGGCCAGTCATGCGGTGGATCTGGATCTGAGGGCCTCCAACTCCCCCCACCCCCCCTCTCTCATGTTCTCGCTAGCTAATGACCAGCTAACACAGGGGCTTGGGGAATTCCTCAGCATATCACCGGGCCAGGGCGCTCAGCTCTGGGCACAAACCGCACACAATACAATTGATTCCAGGCCTCTTGACGAGCGGCATTAGGTGCTGCATGCCGGTGCACAATAAACACAATAAATTATGGATGTGAGAATATTAAATTAATATGGATCCAATACATTCACCCAGTGGGGCGACATATATATATATATATATATTTTTTTTTAAACTTTATTTTTTAGCGTTTATCGCTTTTTCTGGTCAAGCATGACCGACAGAAACAGGTTGAATGGGATGTAGAGTAGGGGAAGACACTGAGAAAATACGGCGGGTCCGGGAATCGAACTCGTGTACCCCAGATCCGTGACGAGCACGGTTGTCCCCGACGCCGAGATGGCGCCGAGATACGCGGTGAGCTACGGGAGCTCCCCGACATATATATTTCACTAGCAGGAACTCTTGTGAGACCATACTATGGAGGAATATAAATGCTTAAAGTAATGATTTGGGAACATTAATTTCAATTGTACAGTGGACGCAGACAGGAAACAAGGATAGTATTTATTAATTTAGTAACCCAGATAAATGCTCAGCTTGTAGTTCTTGAGCAGCGCTATCATGCATGAGTGCAGAGATCATTTCAGGCCTTGAAGGGTTTAAACCCCAACCATTACTGTTCCAACTATGCTCCAATAAGTCTCCTGACACACACACACACACATCAACATCTACAGATTTCAGCCTTTGATCAAATGTCTAGTCTGAGGGACTAGAGAGGGATTGGTCAGGAGGTGGTTGTGGGGCAGGGCAGGACCAGTCACCCCCGCTGCCACGTGAAGCCAGACTGCCAGCTCTCTCTCTCTCTCTGGAGAGCCAGATCACAGGGACACACTGTCCACTTGCAAAGCCCTGCTCATCAAAGAGGGAGCCCCTATGTGAAAGAAAGAAAGGGCACCAAGCTCTCTATTGAACCCTAATTCACTGTGAGGGGAGCCCAACATCATGCAATGAATAGGAATAGTATTTCATTACATTCAGAGTTTTCTGCTGGGCTCGTCTCGCCTAGTGAGCTATACCTTCCTCCCACACAGCGACTCTGCAGGGCAGCAGTACGTACGTACGCACTCCAAATTAAATCTAGTGATTGATTGGTTCTCTTTCACTCAAACTGTTGAATGGATGAGCGTGGGGTGGGACCAAAGAGGTATTATGGGTTTTCCCCTCGCACCATCGTGTGCCCCAAAATGTGGTTAAACCCAATGCCAAGTAGGAGGGAGACACAGAATGGCTGCAGAGAGCATCGTGCCATCATATGAAGACAACGGATAGGAAAACCAGAGCGGGGGATGCTTGGTGCGCTATAGGTTTTCAGTGGGACAGTGGCCAAAGCACTAATGGACATCTGCTGCCCGGGGACACTGACCAACCAACTAGCAGCTCCCAGGATGGTAACCAGAGTGGCGACATACACGCAGAGTCAGTACACACTATAGATTCACTGCAGTCAGTGCACTGCACACTATAGATCACCGCAGGGAATGGACTAACGACCCCCTCGTTCACCTTGTGTTTCTAGGCGGGAGTAGGCGCCACTGGCTCGCCACTTCAGTAATTCCACCTCCATGCATGTGCGCATGATACATTATCTAGAAAGGGATACATTAGCTTTTGAGGTCCGTCGATTCTAACAAAAAAGGACCATGTGTTATTTACTCGGTTTGGGAATATTGATGCTAGCTATAGCATCTTTTCCACGAGGTTCAGCAACCTGGAAATAGAACTGCAAGGGTGGATGAGACAGAAAGATGAAGTAGGCCAGATTCAAAAAGTACATCGCTACTCCCCTGGGTGTTGGGGGAGTACTCAACAGAGAGACGTTTCACACGACCGCTCTATTCGAAAACAGCTGCCCCCGCTGATTCACATCGGTCCAAATTGATACCCAATACCTCTTGCTAAGACAACAACTACATTTCGGGTCTCGTTTGGAGAGTTGGTCACTTGGATGGGGAAAAACCCAAACTCGTTTTAGTCAAAGTAATCTGTGATGAAACACAAAGGGCATGTGGAGCGCACTGGTGCGGCGTGGCGTGGGAGTGCCGCCGGGCAGGAAGGGAGTCGCCTACTGAAGATCACACAACTCACATAGGATGGTGAGAAATCATTCTCGATGCCATGGCGCTTTGAACCAAGTCAATCTCGACGTGATTAAAAACTCAAGAGCCTAATGCTCGGCACAGATGCGCTCTAATTGTGCCTCTCCTTGGGAGGAAAAAAATAAATGTACAAAAGGGAACTTTTGATTGATCTTGAGTATCAAAAGGTTCCTGGCGGTGGATGTGGGGGCCAGCTGTGTGCAGCCGCGTCGTAAAAATAATCTCTCACGGGGGGTCCCTCCGTCTTGATACCGCGTAAACTGAGTGATTAGTTACAACACTTTATTCACCCATAAAACATTTTTTTTATGGTAGATGAGAGTGAATCGAGGTTAAAGGTCCCCTATCTTATAAATGGCCTTTTCCAGTGGTTTGCATTGTTTTCTAGCAATGTGGGGTTGTACAAACACTGACTAGGTGTGAAATTCTCATTCAGGCGCATTCCTCCAGTTCAGCTGTGACAAGATCCTCCCCCACTAGACCAAGCCATTCTGAATTTAGCGGATCTGTGACATGTAAGAATTCTGATCTGTGTAACCTCAGCTCCTTCTGTGGTTGTAGCCACCACAATCAACAAAACGGAGCGAGTGGAAATAATGCGGAAGCGGTTTCCCTGTCAGACACTTGCACTTCCTCAAAAGAGAGAAAAGGAGAGAGAGAAGGGGGGAGAGAGAGAGAGGGAGAGACAGACAGATAGAGAGAGGGAGAGAGTCTCTGAGCGATCTCTCCCCCTGCGTACACACTCGCGACTCGAGCCGTCACACATGCACACACGCTCGCCGCGCGCTCTGTGCTCTCGTCTCTCTGTCTGTCTCTCCATCTGTGCGGTACTCCTCTGTGTGTGTGTGTGTGTGTGTGTGTTTCATATGGGAGTTGAAGCTGAGCCATTGGCCATTGATCATGTCGGGGTTATATTTATTATGGACAGAAGTTGTCAAATCATTACTCAGCAACTCTCAACTGTCTGCACATGTGTCAATAGTGTATTAACGTTACTATTTTACTGTAGCGTTTCTGCGTTTTTCCTCTGTGTGTATCAACACACTAGCTACACACACAGACAGACAGAGAAGACAGTGCAGCTTCACTAGTAGAAAAGGGTGGGGGGGATTTGGGACTGGGGGGGGGGCTCTCGCTCTCTCTCTCTGTATCTGCCAGTGCAGGTGGGTGACTGTCACTCAAAGTGCACTCAAAGAGTATGGGCGGAGCCCAGCCAAAAACAGCTAGGAATCTGGCAGGGCAGAAAGTGGTCCACTAAATTACTTGATTTAAAATACATAACAATGAATTTTATTGAAAAAAAAACTTACAAATGTGTTCCATAGACTCACAAGAATTGTGTAAAATTGCCCAAATAGTGAAAGGAATAGCAAAATAGTTCCCCTTTAAGGAAAGCTGAGAAAGCTCAGGAGCAAGAGCAGTGTTAAACCTCCTCTCTCACCTGCGTAGCGCAGTGGCGCATCCTTGTCCAGCGCAATTAGGGGCGGGTCCAGTAGTACTTTGTCATCGTTTTCCGTTACGATCCCATGGTACGTCGTCTCGATCCATGGTTTGTGCTTATTAACTGTAAGAGAAGACAGGACAAAAGGGCAAGAGAGAAAATGTCAGTCAGTGTACATACAAATGGTTCCTGTCCTTAATAAGGCTAGGGTATTTACACTCAACATAACAACTAGAGATGTTCCGATACCATTTTTTCCTTCCCGATCCGATTCCGATACCTAAGCTTTGGGTATCGGCCGATACCGATACTGATCCGATACCAGTGCATACATTAAAAAAATAAATAAAAAAAATATTATATAAATTATACTTTTTTTTTATTATACAGATACTGTTTTATATATACTGTTTTTTAGTAATAACTAGAAAATAATGCTATTTATTCAACAACAGGTGATTGTATAGATTAGTATTAGTATCATTAATCAATGAGTATGGGGCTGCGGCACTGCAGATATACCCTACTCCAATGATCCGCATGGACGTTAAGACGGTGTTGCACTCGCTACCCAGTCTGTTAGTAGCAGAGGCTCTGGCTATTATTAACGTTCATGTTGTGATTTTCTATGCAAAATAAATATTCAACATTCTCTTTTGAGACTCCGCCTCAGACTCTTATCCTTTGGTACTTGGAACTTGCTGTACTTTGCTTGCAGGTCTGCAGCCATTATTGCTGGATTATGAATAGCACCAACTTTATCCACGGTACCGTTATCATGCTAAGCTAGCTGACCTAGCTCGTATTCCCCGCATTGCCATTTGATAACGTTAGTCAGCTAACGCTAGTCAGTAGCTACTTGACTTAAATACGATTCACCGTGGGTGCATTATTGTTGATAGACAGACAGTGTCAGGTCCTGGAGAAAGGACAGGCGATCATCTGATTTTATGTAACGTTAAAGCGGATGTTGTTCCAACTAGCTAGCTTTTCAGCTAATGCTATCATAACACCAGCAAGCAAAACACATCCCGTCCGAGCTCCCCGTCACACGCTCTGTCGGGGACAATGGAATTTAAGAACGTGTATCTGCTGTTAAAACGACAAACAGCATCACACTTTAAAACACGTTCATTTTATAATCCTCACTCTCCGCAGGAGATAAATGACGTCATGGGATCGGAGGCTAGAATTTACGTGTACTCGCCGATACCAATACCAGCATTTTAGGCAGTATCTGCTGCATTTCCGAAACTGGTATCGGTATCGGAACAACTCTAATAACAACCAAGGTGCGGGACATGAAAAGACCTTGGTGTGTTGTCTCCAGTGTGCTGATGCTGCATCGTTGAGAATTTATACAAACCGAAGCCAAATTCTGTGTCAAAGATTGACGATGGGGCTTCCGCTATGCCAGGTAATGTTCTAGGAAAACGGACTCTGCCACAATGCGTACTATTAACACATTCAGTGCCAGCTATTAGATGGGACCCGCTGTAGCAATGCCAACGCTTTAAAAGATAGGAGTGCGTCACCTTGTTTGTAGAGCAAAATCTATATTCTATATTATAGCCATGGATACAATACTATGGTCATTTGACAGTGACTTTCTTCCGGTCAAGATGCAAAAAAGAGATAATTTTTCCATGCATACATTCACGCGTTATCCCGTGGTGAATATAAGTATAATTTCAGAGTGGTCTGGGGTAATTCCCGAAAGGCTGAGTAATAGCCTTATATGTCATTTCTATTATAAGCGTTGGCGTTTCTTGCCTGGACATGCTACTATTCCCAAATCAAATCTATATAGTACATATTATGTGTCATCATGAATGCATGAAAGGGGGGGGGGTCGTTTCTGATTATTTGATTAAGTAACGGCATTAGTATTGAACACTAAAAACGCTTATCAGCCCGATCGGTATAAAAGCATTGCACAATCAAGCTAAAATGTACGTCAGATAGTCCTTACCTGTGATCGGGAGTATACCAAAAATAATATTCCAATTGTTTGATCGCCATCTGGTACATCCGATGTCCATTTGGTCCACGGCATAACCCACCACAACATATGGATCGGGGATATTTGACGCGCTTCAATGGAACCGGGAGAACCGCTCCACTGGCCCGACCCAGAAAACTGCGCCCGGTGACATTTAACCATTGCACAGGCCAAGATATAAGGTTTCAAAGGGTGCTCGATACCGCTGTCTAGCTGGATGCGGCCGGTATTGCACTTTGGCGATCTCAGACTCATTCCCTATGGTAACACCAAGGTCCCTGGATGAATAATGAATAAAAATATCGAAAAAAAGGAAAAACTATCCAATAACGACTTTTTACGCTTTTGGCACAGAAAGTGTTAAGTGCACAAGGTCTGAGCGGGGGGGTATCGTCGGGGTGATTATGATGATACCCATGTACATGTCGAAATACTTCCCAAAGGTCAGTGAATTCCACAACCACAATACCAGAGGGAGTTCCACAAATCATGTTCAACCCAGATTCGGCTCAAACAAGGGACTAAACACGTTTCGCAATTATGCCACAACAATGTGGAACGCCCTACCCACAGCCGTAAAATAATGTGAATCCCTACCCTCCTTCAAAACCGCTCTCAAAGAGCACCTACGGGTGGCTGCAATTAGAAACTGGTCCCGGTAAATGTCCAAAGCCCCCGCCACCCACCCACCCACCCAACCCCCTCCAATGTTTCTTCCCCTTCGAATGTATATATTTTTTCTTATAATCTCTTTCTCTTAAACAGTACTGTATATTTGTATGTCTGTATGTCATAAATGTCTTGATGAAACAGTACTGTATATCTGTATGTCATGTATGTCTTGATAAATTGAAAATGGGGGACCCTGATGTAAACAAGACGAAACTCTTTTTCTGGTCTGTCTGCATCCTCTTAACAGTTGTTTGTATTGAGCCGTACTGTATTGTACCCATTCTGCAATCTGTTAATAAAGTTTTCAATCAATCAATCAATGACGGCTCCGGGGCCGCAGGTTCCAGGCCGGCTCAAACACTGTCAGGCTCACTAAGAGCTTTGTGCTCCGCTGGCCGGGGGACACGGCTCCAGACAGCATTCCCTTTTAGCTGGTGGGTGCAGAAAAAGCTGCACTGACCGACACATTTTAGGCTGGATGAGAGAACGGTGTTGAGAGGGAGAACACAGCTCTCTTACAGCAAATAGGTCCACACTCCAGGGTCTCTCTGCTGACGGCGTAGGCGATGCCGACACAGTCCGGCTGCACAGTGTGGGGCGCCGGGGAAAGCTAACCAGATCAGACACATGTCTTAACCGGGTTGTCCTGGCTGAGGCTTTGGTTGGAAATGATCTGAGGGCAAGGTGGTAAAGCAATGACTATGGGATTGAAATCAAACGAAGCTCGAAATGACCTCTTGGCACCGCCTACACGTGATGAGCGTTAAAACCTCTTAACTGGCACGACCCGGCCCCTCTTGAGGACGATTTGCCCACCGGCACGACACCCCACTTTGCCAACCTCTAGGCATAAAAAAAATATTGTTTGGTTCCTGTTGGTTGTCAGTTAAGGCCATGAGTAGGTAGGGAATTTATTTAATAATTTTTTTTTATTTTATCTCTTCCCACGGCGGCTATGGATAGGGAATTTCTTTATTTAATTAAAATGTTCACGACAACATGGATGCATGTACTCTGCCAGCATGTTTAATATCCATAATACTAAAGGTTTGCCTAAGATTTTTATGAAACTTTATTGTAAAAAAGAAAATAAAAATAAAAAAATGTATATATATTTTTTATATATATATTTTTAAACTCATAAAATAAATTGGGTCGCACCTAAATCGGCAGGGTCGGGCGGCAACCGGAACCAAACCAGTATTTTTGTTAGGCCCTAGCGGCTCGGGTCTGCATTTTCTTTTAGCATTTCATTAGCACTAAAAGTGATCTTTCTTTTACTGTATCAGAAACTTCAGAATGTTATCTTTCGGGCGGCCGGCTGGCGCAGCGGACTAAGCGTCTGCCCACCACTGCAAGAGACACTGGTATCGAATCTGGCTGTCAGCGGTGCCTCCGGCTTGGCCGGCCGTCATACTGGCACAATTTGCGGTGTCAGCGGGAGGGAAGCCAATGGGTGGTAATCTGGTCGTTGTAAACTAGAGTTGTTCCGATACCAGTATCGGAAATGCCGCCGATACTGCCTAAAATGCTGGTATCTGCGAGTACCCTCTAATTCTGCGCTCCGATACCATATGACGTAATTTATCAACAACACTGCGGTCTGCTGAGTGAGCATTATAAAACAAACGTGTTTTTAATCGACCGTTAATTAAAGTGTCAATGCCATTTGTCATTTTAACAGCAGATACTTTCGCCATCGTCCCGACAGAGCGCTGTTGACGGGGAGCTCTGATGTTATTAGCATTAGCTGAACAGCTAACCGAAAGCTAGCGTTAACGTTACCTTGGCTAAAGTTGGGGCTATTCATAATCCAGCAATAATGGCTGCAGACCTGCAAGCAAAGTACAGCAAGTTGGCACAGGAGTATTCCAAGGTAAATAACTTTTTCACCAGTAACGTCACATTCTTTCCATCTACCGGTAGCTCATGCTAGCTAACCTAGCTCACGTTAACGTAGTCACTGATCGACCTCTCGCACACAATTAATGACATGTTGCGGACAGCCATATCGGTGACAATGTTTAGCTTTTAGTGCCAAATGATAAGAGTCTGAGGCGGAGTCTCAAA
Organism: Notolepis coatsorum; assembly: GCF_963971535.1. Lineage (NCBI taxonomy): Eukaryota > Metazoa > Chordata > Actinopteri > Aulopiformes > Paralepididae > Notolepis > Notolepis coatsorum. The sequence continues at coordinate 63,071,763 of NC_140181.1, forward strand.
AGAGAATGTTGAATATTTATTGTGCAAAAATCACAACAGAGCCTCCGCTACTACAGTAGCTAACCTAAACAGAGCCGACTGGATAGGAGGAAGTGCGCAACAATGTATAATGTCTGTGTGGAAACAATGTGCCAACAACCTTTCCGTGGGTGAACTCATTGAGATAGTTTTCAATTACTGATACTAATACTAATCTATACAATCACCTGTTGTTGAATAAATACCATTACTTTATAGGTATTACTAGTTATTACTAAAAAACAGTATATATAAAACAGTAGCTCTATAAATTTTTTTTAAAGTTTTATAATTTATATAAAAAATTATTATTTAAATTTTTTTTAATGTATGCACTGGTATCGGATCAGTATCGGTATCGGCCGATACCCAAAGCTTAGGTATCGGAATCGGATCGGGAAGGAAAAAAATGGTATCGGAACATCTCTATTGTAAACAGCGACTCCTACAGGTCGGTCAGGGCGCCTGCACAGCGAGGGAGGGAAATGGTGGAGGTAGTGTGACCTCCCACGCATTACACTTCACCAATGAGAGTCCTCGCTGCCAGGTGAAAAGAGGCTGCTGGCTGTCTCCTATGTATTGGAGGAAGCATGTGATAGACTTCAGGGCTCCCTAGACCGACTAGTGGGGGTCACATGAGCACAACGACCAGGAAGGGGAGGGGGGAATTGGCATAACGACAAAAAATGGGATGGGAGGAAAAATACAGGAAAATAGGAGGAGAAAAAGTATAAAAAAAAAAAAAAAATGTTATCTTTCAAAAGAGACCTTATCAACGTGGCGTACGCACAGATATGTGCGTAACCCATGCGTACGATCATTTCTAAGCAAAGTGTGGGATTTATCAATTTGAACTTGTGCTTGACTTTGTGCGTATATTTAAGCACAGGTCGGACCATGCGTAGCTGGCGCCCGTTGGTAGAATATATTATTACAACAAGGAAATAAGCTTCTGTGCATTAGTTTCAACACTGGCATGTTCTGTATGAACCGTAATTCATTATAGTTCATTGTAAAATAACAACAGTAGTGTAATTATGGTCAAAACCCTATAAATAGCATTTGGAATAATAGGTCTTTATCTCAGAATGAATGCAGCATGGTTTATATTAGGGATGCACCAAAATTTCGGCACCGAAAGTTTTCGGCCGAAAATGGCAAAAAATTGCCTTTCGGCTTTCGGCCGAAAGAGTTTTTTCACCGAAAATATGTCACCGAAACAGAAACAACCTAACAGCGTGTTGTTGTGATGATGTTGCGCTGTCGGGAGTCGCGCTGTTTCTATGTAAACTCTGTGCGCAACGCGTCCAATAAATGCATCTTTAACATGCTTTCATAGCCTTATTTACTATAAGCCTGTCGCGGTTAATCACTGAGTGATCTAATATGCATATTATTCAGAGCGAGAGGGGGGGGGGGGGGGTTGTGTTTCTCACATTGACGCTGTCTGTCTGTCGCGCGTCTACTGTGCCAAAGTCAAGCGAGCACATTCAGCTGGGGACTAGAAAGGTGCGCTCAGTAGAGCACAGATGTCCGCTGCGCAGCCAGAGAAAAGATGGAATTAATGTGCTGTATGCATTCAGAAGTGCTGAATAAATGTTTTATGGACCCATAATAGTGATTATTTATTATTTAAGTTAAGTTTTGCCATAATCATATATTTTTCCATAATCATAATGTTCCACAACATTGGTAAAAAAAATCTATTCTATGAATCATTTTCGGCCTTTCGGCCAACTGTTTTCTATTTTCGGTATCGGTTTCGGCCAAGAATTTCCCATTCGGTGCATCCCTAGTTTATATAGCGTTATCGGAATATACGGGGTGTACTGACTGACTGAGCTCCGCATAGCTCAACTCGTTATTATTTTGCGCACAGACCGCAGAAACACGGGAACGTCTTGATTATATTTAAAAGGCTTTACGTTAAACGAAACAAGTGGCATTTCGAAGCTGTAAGCAGAATACAAGTCATATGAACACCCACGATATAGTGTTCTTCCCCCTTCCTACTGTATAAGAAAGAATAAAAAACGCATTGCAATGAGAACAGAGGGTGTAGGCCTATGTGTATTACAAAACCCTTGCAATAATGTGTCTTAAATGAATGAAAAGCATACATGCTCTGGACACAGAGCATATATCGTGTGGGTGATATGACTTGTATTATGCTTACAGAATTCCACGTATTTAGTTTTACAATGTCAAAGCCTTAATATAAATCAAAACGTTCCCGTATTTCTGCAATCTATGCGCAAAATAATAAGGAGTTGAGGTAGATACACACTCAGAATGTATTACATGCTGGTATGCTGATAGAGTAAACTATGATATGAATATGAATATGATATGATATGAGGTATACATACACTGGTCCGTCCGCGAGGATATAGCGAGGAGTCGATAGCCATTAAATGCCATTTGAGAATATAGGCTATTAACACTTTGATCGCCGGGGTTAAATTCATAATTTACCATCCCTCGCCAGCCCTATTTAACATGGAGAAGTTCCCCTTCTTTGCAGGGCTATAACTTTTTAAATTGTATTGCTCAATTGACATTACTATGGCCCATTCAACGTCCTATATCTATTGTTCAGGGTGTAGCAACGTTATACTTTTTCATTCACATATTCATACTAAAATACGGTCTAAAGTATAAGTATGTTTTTATCGTTTTCTGCAGCTTTCTCCAGAACTTGATTTATAGCCCTAAATGCATTATATTGATGATCAAATACAGTTTGGTAGGAATCTGTGCGAGATAAAAAATGTCAACTGGACGTGGTTCTAGGAGTTACTACGTATGATCTGATGTTGACCGGATGGGCGGGGGGTCGTTTATAATTCCGTGGGCAACGTTATATCATTCATCTAGTGTGGGTGATATGATCATCAGAGCAGTTAGTATTGAAGACATTAACAAATAACGCTGAAACTCACCGTAGCTTCCTCTCGCCGTTGGGAGATGAGCGTGGAACAGAATTTTTTCTATTATGGGATGTCGAAATATCCGATCCATTTCCAGGTTGTATAATAGTAAATACGTCCAAATCATGTTGTTTATCGAGTTATTGGTAACGGATCACTATCCGTTGTGATCAGCTCGAGTCCTGGGACTATTAGCGAGTGATCGGACCGAATTGAAATGAGCACCAGCTTCCACTTCCTGTTTCTCCCCTGGGCGATCCGCCGATCCGCCACCAGATGGCGCTCTTGAACCGTTGTAGAGTTGAGAGGGACTCAACAGTACATCTCATATCTCCGGGGGAGAAATATGATTTCGATCACAGATTTTTGAAATATTGATATCAAAGACGCTGTCCAGCATCTTCGGCAGAATGAGCATGGCGGGGAAAGACGTGTTTCAGCGTCAACGGCGATTAAAGTGTTAATACAATGAAAACATATTATTTAATGTTTTCATAAGCGTAAAGATACAACAGCTAGATTAATGATCAAGTTAGTTTACTGTGCAGGGTTTGCAGGGCTGTGCATTGTGCTATTATATATGCGCAAGTTGATAATGTAGGCTATGGCTGCTATTATTATGTAATTCATATAGGCTACCTAATAGTATATGATTTTTAGAGGCATCTATTTTGTTGTCGGTATTAGGCTAATGGCCTTCGTCGGTGACCTGGAATTGATTGAGCCCAGTAAATGGCCTTTTGGTGCATGTCTCACACAACCTGAAGTGTTGTCTTCAGACAGATTGACAGACCAGACTACTACAGTAATCTGCTTTAGTCTCTCCACACAATCTCAGCGTCTCAGAGGAACTGGTAGCCAGGTCACATGTGGGCCTCACATTTATCCACCACTCTGCCATGGCCTGGTGCACTATAGGGCCAACCGGCTGTGAATTGCCACTGATTGGTACGGGATGGGCTTGCCGTCAGCACTCACAGCCTATCAAACAACATGCTATCTATAGCAAGCAGCTTTCTCAGAGCTTCAACAGGTTCAAGTCCAACAATAAGGCCTAATGAGTAATGACCCCATCATACAAGAGGGATACAGGCTAAAGGGTTTCTCTGATTAGCACTGTGTATATTATCTGCTCAGTATGACAGTGTGTATATATAACAAGTGTAGCCTGCATCAGTCTTCAGCCATCTTTGAAGATGGTTTTCACTGAGGTTAAACAGCATAAGCTATCAACTGTGAAATAGTAAATATGTAATTTAAAGGCCTGTTGGCACAGGTACTGTGAAAATTGGTAACTCAGAAAGACAGACATCCCTGGCACTACCTCTCAACCTTGTAGCGTGTTGCTAAGCAACGTCTAAGAAAATTAGTCATACTCCAACTTGATCCAATATTAATAATTTTTGGATGTGTGTGAAATTATGTGCAAAATAAATCAGCATTGCTTTTTGGTGACATGCCTCTTTAACACTTTGGATGCCCAACCAGAGTTTTCTCTGGTTTACCCCCCACGGGTTGAATGCCCATAACGAGAATATTCGTTTTTTCTCTTTTTATTTTTTTTATTAGCGATCTGAATTCATATTTCATCAACCGAGTCTACCGTTTGTAAATCAGCCACTCCAGGCGCTCAGATGTGAAAAAAGCGCCCCCTATAGTCTCCCAGATGGTAATTCACCCTTTTGGATTGGACTCAATGAAAAGGCAAAAACCCAGACTCCACATTTTACTTCTCACGCATGTGACCGGAGTCGATCAGCTTCATTATGTGTTGTACAGTATACGCGGTAGGGCTGATTCCTATTAATCGATTAGTCGACTAATCGGTTGAAAGGGGCCGTAGTCGACTGGCCAACCTCTTAGTCGAATATAAAAAAAAATATATATATATTTTTTTTATCATTCTCAGAAAATAGGCCTAGAAGCGTGGCTAACGCTAATGGCACACATACCAGAGGCTAACTGCCTATGAAAACAGGCACAGAGGCACTGAAAGAGGATTTCACCCATCTAATGAACACACTAGACTAGACAAATATCAAGATGTATCCATCAGTGGACCAATTGCATGCTTTTGCAGAGGACAAGAAGCATTCAGTCGACTCCTTCAGACAGTAAGCACCCCCCACAGCCCAAATGAAAAAAAAAATATATATATACTAATAAATGTCAGCCTACAAGACAGTTGTCCTAAAAGTAGGCTACTCAGTAGTACTGTGAAGAGTAGGCCTAGAGAATGATGTAGTGGAGGCCTGGAGGGTAAACCCACCTACATTGAGTTTACTGATTTAGCCTAATTAAATTCCTAGTAGCCTATAGAAAGTACAGTATCAGATTGATGAAAGTGACATGGAAATAGAGTCTTCTTCAGCAAATAATTTACCTACAAATGGCCTACATAATTGATACTGGTGATTATCGTTGTATAAAAGGCACAGTATGCCCACTACTTCAGACTAGACTACACCACTGTTTGCTTTCTACTTTCAATAGTGTAAGTCCATGTCTCGCTCCTCACACAAGGTTTTTAGCTAACACCAACAACTTACTGTTACAACACAGCAATGTATTGCGAAATTCCATGGACTTACCTTTCGCTAAATGGGCAATCCTCAAAACAGAATGTCTATGTTATCCCTCTGCTCCACACACACAATTGGTTGCTTTATTTCGAAAAACAGCGTGTGATTTGATGCTAGATCGGACGCCTTAGGCAACACTAGATTCACGCGACCCGTGACATAGCCTAAAACTCAATGTTCCGATCTAGCGCACCAGGTTTGCATCTTTCAAAGCACATCTGCAGAGTTGTGCTTAGCTGGACACAACTAAAAAGGGGGGCTAGATTAGCTATGTTGCAGAACCACGAGATGTGAAGTGTTTGTGGGGGCAGCGACATGCAGAAGAAGGCAGCCTCTACACAACCCAACTGCTATGGATCACCATTCAGAACCAAAGCCTAGAGCCATATGAAATCCGTTTTATTTTTTTCCAAATTCCATTATATTTTTTTCCAAATTCCGTTTTTTCCGTTTTAATATTTCAGAATTCTGTATTTTGCTTTGTACGCTCATTTTTCCATCAGAAATAGTGTCTAATAAGTGGGAATGAATAAATGTCCACAATTTAATAAATATAACAGTCCATTTAATAGGGCTGTCTTAAATATTTCTAAGCTTCGAAGCTTCGTTCGATGGGCATGGGATTCGAATATGAAAATAAAATTCGATTATTAAAAAAATAAATAAAAAATTATATATATTTTTGCAAAATCAACTCTGCCTCTCTTTGTTAACTACAACAAGCAATGCTGTTTGTTATTTAAGATGAGGTCGGACTCTGCACTGACAGATTTGTGTTCATTGTGCTGCTTTTATAAAGCCTCAAATGACGGCTTACAATATTTCATGAAAGCAAAGTGTTTTGTTTGTCTAAGATTTAAAAAGGTTTAAACTTTACAGCACTGACAAAGTTGAACAAATTGCTGTACAAGTCCCACAACAGAAAAAAAAAATAAACATTTTTTATAGTTGATTCCATTTTTATTGCTCAATTCCGCGATTTCGTCCGCGATTCCGTGATCGCGGATTCCATATGGCTCTACCAAAGCCCCCTTTTCTCTCACAGAAAACTCCCGTGAAATGTAATCTAAAAACTGATTGAAAATGTTTTTTATTCAAAAGCATGAAATCCACACACATACATTGTGTGAAATTGCCAACAAGGCCCCCATGACAAGATGGCTTCATCACCATCCTCTCCAAGCAGCAGTGAATGGAAGCAACATCTGTTCCTGGCTCGCTGCTCAGAGAACATGCCACACCAGGGCGACAGAGGAATTCAGCACTAATTTGCCCAAATACAGAAAAACGTATTTGCTTCCAACCCGGTGGTACTAATTGGCTAATTAAAATACAACTCCTCTTTTCAGTCTCACGCTAACCGTGTCATTATGGTTATTAAAGGAGAGGCTAGCCTTCAAAGGGAGGAAGAAGAGGAGGAAGAGGAGGATTGGAGATGGCCAATGAGATTAGGGAAGGAGCTCTGAAGTGGTTGATATGGCTTCTAAAAAGGATGGCCGCCCTGGCACGGTTGAGGGTGTTTGTGGTGGCAAACTGCCAGATGTTTACTTCCACTTTATGAGGGAACCAATCCATCTGATGCAGTGTGTGTGGACCCACTGCTGCCCCACCACCCACGCGCCCATATGGGAGCACTTGCAAAGAGTACAAAAGGAGACCTCACTCTTGATACTATATATACCAATATAACCCACAATTTTATCATTTATTTCCTGACCACCCTCTGCAGAAATACTGCAGAAAATGGTGGCCTCAGAATAAGGGCTGTACAGGATTATATTATGATATCACAGTTGACAATTCTATTGTCCAGATTAATGGTAACAGAAACCTCACAAATTGAGATTTTGAATATCTAGGGGACTGTTATTTGACAATTACAGAGTTTTGGTTCGATATCAAATCGATGAGCATACATTTGATTATTTTACAATTTTGTGTGCGTCACATAAGAACAGAAGATTCCTTGTGGTCGTCATATTCCCTTTTTCTGTATCGCCGAGACAACGCCCTACTCAGAGGCAGTTAAATTCAAATAATCTTTATTTTTATTTATAAATGATGGATTGTAACGAGGAACCAAATGCAAATATCACAGTGCAGTGTTTCAAATTGACCTGATTATGAATGACAGCCATGTTTCACACTTGTGTTACTTACATACTCCCATGCAGAACAGTCCTGAAGTATCGCTATTCCATCTAAACCTGTGGCCATCAAAGGGATGTCAGAGTTATATGATTATGTAGGTTGAACCCTGCCTGCAGGCTTTCACTTGATTCACTGAACACTGCATTCTGATGAAATAGCAGAGGCACATTGACCTCAAAGCGCACGGCAGGCAGTTTCCTCAAAGATAATGGTGATCAAAAGTTTACATCCATTAATTGTACACACTTTCTAGAAGATGTTAAGTATGAGACTGAGGGCCAGGGAGCGGAGTGAGGGAGTGGCTGGATGCAATTTTGGGCCACGGTTGATTTGAGAATACCATGATTTAGATGTTTTCAGAAGGAATTTGTTTTAAAAACGAGTAGGCTAACAAGTCTTGGTGTAAGTATGACATGAGGTCTCAGATCAGCATTTTGGTATGGTGGCGCCAACTCCTTATTAATTGGCTAATAAGCATCTCTTTCTGTGCAGAAGATAAGAAAAAAAATGCTGAAAGATTCACGCTTCATGGGTTATATATCACCCTGACATTTAGGCCTATATGAGCATGGTTTTCTTTCTCAGTGTCGTCATCCTCATGTTTGTGTAAGTATTTATTGATCCATGTATACATCCTCCCATGATAATTACAGTGATTCTCATTCTGAATATTTTCTTTTTATTGCAACTCAAATGCAACCTGCCCCGACTGTGTGTTTCTCTCAAATCATGACAAGAAAAGACTAAATAAAATGCTGAGCGAGACTTTGCGCCTTGCAAGTCAAACAAAACAAGATGGTTTAAGTCAAGCACTTTGATATATGTTATGTTGTCTGTTTAAGAAAGAGTGCAATAAATGTTTTTATTGAAAAAATAAGAATCATGTGAGAAAATCATGATCTCAATTCTTAGGGAGAAGAATCGTGATTCACAAGCAAGAATCGTGCAGCCCTAATTTGTAGGGATTCCCCGATCGATCGGCCACCGATCGTTATCGGCCGATAATCAGTATAAATATGCGATCGGGGAATTCCGATAATTAGTCATATTCGCCGATCGCGGAAACTGATCAAGTGGATATCTCACTCGCTTGTCTCAGACGCACAGGACCTGCAAACTGCTCCTCCTCCCTAGCCCCGCCCGTACCCGTGTAGAGTTTGTAAACACGGAGGCGGACCTCCTCTGCTGAGTCTAGATAGTGCATTCGACCTGAGCTAACGTTAGCTACCTAGCTATCGTTACTGTTTAAACAAAATTACCCAGTCAACTATTCACTTTTAGTAGGCATTGTCTAACGGTATTTAGCCGGCTAGCTACTGATAGCTCCGGATATCAACAAATGCCCCAGGAAGTCCAGTAGCCCATGTTGATATCTCCGTTAGCTCGCGTTAGCTGACGTTAGTTCACGGTTCAAATAGTTGTCTTAACGTCATCTAGCCGGCTAGCAGTAGCTACAGATAGCTCCTGATATCAATGTCTTATAACATTGATTGAATGCGTATTCGAGCTGAGGGCTTGCTGAATGTGAAATGACCAAAGCATAACGTTACCAATAGGGTCCCGCTGCAGCGCCGGAGAATCCTTTTTGGAGCTAGGGCTACTAGAGTACACACAGACAGTGGAGCTGTTTGCAGATAGCGAGCATTTTGACTTGTTGCGTGGTGGCGATGTCTCGCACATAATACAACTACAAGTCTAATTATATAATATATATATTTTATAAAAAAAAAAAAAACTTTTTATATAAAATAATTTTTAATTTCTTTTTAATCAAAAACGATCGGTATCGGATCGGTATCGGCCGATATGGCTCACGACGATCGGTGATCGGTATCGGTGGCAAAAAACGTGATCGGGGCATCCCTACTAATTTGTGTCTAATCGTGAAGCATTGCAGACTGGCCGGAGCACGGACACTTGGTGGTGGGTAAGGAGATAGTCCCGGCTCAGAACATTTTAGACCAACTGTGTGAATGCATTCCAGAGTGGAGGTAATGGGATCTCTTGGCCAGGAGCATTCCGGACAAGTCTGTTGATACAGTAAGAACTTACGTATTCCTGCCGTCGTAGTTGGAGAGTCCACCCCAAAAGGCTTGATCACATTCACACCCTCGTCCCTAGTCCCTCCCTAGCCCCTCGTCCCTCTCTGGTCCTTCACTAGCCCCTTGTCCCTCCCATCCCTCCCTAGCCCCTTGTCCCTCTCTAGCCCCTCGTCCCTCCCCCCTTGTCCCTCCCCCTCATCCCTCCCTAGCCCCTCGTCCCTCCCTAGCCCCTCGTCCCTCCCTAGTTCCTTGTCCCTCCCTAGCCCCTCGTCCCTCCCTAGTTCCTTGTCCCTCCCTAGCCCCTTGTCCCTCCCTAGCCCCTCGTCCCTCCCTAGTTCCTTGTCCCTCCCTAGCCCCTTGTCCCTCCCTAGCCCCTCGTCCCTCCCTAGTTCCTTGTCCCTCCCTAGCCCCTTGTCCCTCCCTAGCCCCTTGTCCCTCCCTAGCCCCTCGTCCCTCCCTAGTTCCTTGTCCCTCCCTAGCCCCTCGTCCCTCCCTAGCCCCTCGTCCCTCCCTAGTTCCTTGTCCCTCCCTAGCCCCTTGTCCCTCCCTAGCCCCTTGTCCCTCCCTAGCCCCTCGTCCCTCCCTAGTTCCTTGTCCCTCCCTAGCCCCTTGTCCCTCCCTAGCCCCTCGTCCCTCCCTAGCCCCTCGTCCCTCCCCCTAGTCCCTCCCTAGCCCCTCCCTAGCCCCTTGTCCCTCATTAGCCCCTCGTCCCTCTCTAGCCCCTTGTCCCTCCCTAGCCCCTTGTCCCTCCTTAGCCCCTCGTCCCTCTCTAGCCCCTTGTCCCTCCCTAGCCCCTTGTCCCTCCCTAGCCCCTTGTCCCTCCCTAGCCCCTTGTCCCTCTCTAGCCCCTCGTCCCTCCCTAACCCCTTGTCCCTCCCAAGCCCCTCGTCCCTCTCTAGCCCCTCGTCCCTCTCTAGCCCCTCGTCCCTCCCTAGCCCCTCGTCCCTCCCTAGCCCCTCGTCCCTCTCTAGCCCCTCGTCCCTCCCTAGCCTCTTGTCCCTCCCTAGCCCCTTGTCCCTCTCTAGCCCCTCGTCCCTCCCTAGCCCCTCGTCCCTCCCTAGCCCCTTGTCCCTCCCTAGCCCCTCGTCCCTCCCTAGCCCCTCTCTAGCCCCTCGTCCCTCCCTAGCCCCTCGTCCCTCCCTAGCCCCTCGTCCCTCCCTAGCCCCTTGTCCCTCCCTAGCCCCTTGTCCCTCTCTAGCCCCTTGTCCCTCCCTAGCCCCTCGTCCCTCCCTAGCCCCTTGTCCCTCCCTAGCCTCTTGTCCCTCCCTAGCCCCTTGTCCCTCTCTAGCCCCTCGTCCCTCCCTAGCCCCTCGTCCCTCCCTAGCCCCTTGTCCCTCCCTAGCCCCTCGTCCCTCTCTAGCCCCTCGTCCCTCCCTAGCCCCTCGTCCCTCCCTAGCCCCTTGTACCTCCCTAGCCCCTCGTCCCTCCCTAGCCCCTCCCTAGCCCCTCATCCCTCCCTAGCCCCTCATCCCTCCCTAGCCCCTCGTCCCTCCCTAGCCCCTCGTCCCTCCCTAGCCCCTTGTCCCTCCCTAGCCCCTCGTCCCTCCCTAGCCCCTTGTCCCTCTCTAGCCCCTCGTCCCTCCCTAGCCCCTCGTCCCTCCCTAGCCCCTCATCCCTCTCTAGCCCCTCGTCCCTCCCTAGCCCCTCGTCCCTCCCTAGCCCCTTGTACCTCCCTAGCCCCTCCCTAGCCCCTCGTCCCTCCCTAGCCCCTCATCCCTCCCTAGCCCCTCGTCCCTCCCTAGCCCCGGCTGGTTCAATCCATAAATGATGCAGGTCGACTTCACTGCAGAACACCCTCAACCCAGCCAGCTGGAGCAAGTAATCAAATGTATTTAATTCAGCCCTAAATATAACCCTACAACCCGCATCTGTATCAGTCTGTATTTTTCAGTTTTCTTTAAATTTTAAATAATGGTGGCAGCAACAAAGGAATGAAAGTTACTATAAACGATTAATGTTTACTATCATGTCAAGTAGACTGCACTTATGTACTGCAGCTGGAAGTGTAACGGTGAGTTTAAAGATGTTTTAACACATTGGGCGCCAGACCCGAGATATTCCGGGTTAACTCGCCAGCAGTTGAGCGCCAGACCCGAGATTTCTCTGGTTTTTATCCTTTGATCTTTTTTCTCTGATCCCCATTCCAAATCATCATCCGGATCATTCTAGCCGTCCCTGGGTCGTTTGTATATGTTTGAATTGCAATGCCGATCAACTATCACCAGGTGGCAGTATCGTCTGTGTCTGAACTGGAATGGCTTGGTGTTGATACACGGCCTCCTTTTTTATTTTTTTTGGTAGGGGCCCCTCCTCCTGCTTGAACATAGATTCACATTGATCGCCTCGAAATTCCGTTGCCTAAGCGTATTTTACCATCGAAACGTGTATAGACATATATACACTGGTAATCGCGATGGCGATCACTTGGAATTATTCTTTTTGGAATACCTTCTGGCTAAGGTAAGGTATATTCTATGTCTATTTTACCGAATCTGAAACGTGTTTTTCTAACAATCACAGTTCTGTGTTTCAAACTTTCACCGGACATAAAACATGCTCTGCAAACACAATCACAGTTTTGAGTTCAAACGCCCCCCCCCCCCCCCCCTTGATGATTTTGTGAAGGTACATATATACATGTTATATACCTTTGATTTGAGAGTATTTGGGGGTTCAGGGAATCAACCAGAACGATTCGGGCTTATTGCACATAACGTGTTTTATCTCGCGATCTATGAAAAAAGACTGGATTATCTTGGAAATGCGTGATGTTTAGCATGTAATAAACTACAAACTACAGTGAAAAAAACAAAAAAAAATTCCATGTTGCACTACAAGTAATTTCTGTCAAATGAGCCACACCATTGTCTCCACAGCTATAATACAGAACACACACACAGCTTTGCAAATATAGTGAAACACAGCAGAAACGACCATCAAGCTGGCCATCTAGCGGTAGAGATAACCGTTAAGCGTGGTGCTCAAAGTGTTAAGTTAAAAGCGATTCCTGAGAAGAGGCTGGAATCGGACTGTGAGGACTCTTCCAAATGTGTGCTTATTTCACGTTAAGTGTGTTAAGGTTGTCTCAATTCAGTCTGTTGCAGCACCCCCTCTCACACAAAGTCACTCTCATAATGATGAAGGCTTAAAGGAAAACTTCAACATTTTGGGGAATTAGCTTATTTGCCATCTACCCTGGAGTTAGACAAGAAGATACATAAAAAAATTCTTCTCTGTGCATGCAGTAGGAGTAGGAAGACGCGCACCGTTAGCCTAGCTTAGCGTCAGTCACTGGAAGTAGGTTCCTCCATTAGCCTAGTTCCAAACGTCTTCCTACTCCTACTGCATGCACAGAGAAGAAAAAGGTATGCATCTTCTTGTCTAACTCCAGGGTAGATGGCAAATAAGCTAATTTCCCAAAATGTTGGAGTTTTCCTTTAAACGTGTGTTCATTCGAGTGTTCATTTGAATCCTATCCATGGCTGACATGATGAAAATAACTGTTTCCAGAGGCTAGATATCATAATTACAAGGCTTGTGGCGAATGAAAGCCCTTTCCTAATGCATTAATGACCAAGCCAGTAGTAGCAGCACGGTAACCTAAGTGGGCAATATGCACACTTCAAAACGTGTAGGAGTTGACTCCAGCGGTATGAGTCAGAGTTGGAACAGAGATCCTGCAGTAAAGAAGACGCCCCAGTATGCCGGCTAGGGCTGCAACTAATGACTATTTTGGTAGTCGACTAATCTGTCGATTCTTTTTTCGATTAGTCGACTAATCGAAAAACAATTATATTAAAAAAAAAATATATATATATATATATATATAATTTTTTATTTTATTTTATTTTTTCACTACCTATCTTTGTGAAAGTGGCTTCTCAGCTCTGGTCCAGCTGAAGACAGAGCAGAGGAACAGTTTGTACATTGAGCATGACCTCAGAGTTGCTTTGAGACTCTTGTCAGGACCAAACAACATCCCCAGTTATCCCATTAGTTCCCCCAAACTTACTGTCGGTCTGTTTGCCATCCCATAGAGCCCCATTGTGAACCCGGAAATTTCGGAACCACCAAAGTGTTATGATGGATATGGATAGTACGGGTCCCCAGCACTCAGAAACTGCCGGATGCTAAGTTGTAAATGTTGGGCAACTTTTTTTATTTGCATAATTAGCATTAATTTCCATAATCGCCTAAATGGACAAATCTCAGAAACTACTTGATCAATTTCAACAATGTTGGAGTTGTTTTGGGGGTTATTCAGGATGCTGAATCCATTTATGATACTTAAGAGAAGAAAAAAGTTTCAAAATTGCAATATTTACTGGAATTTACCAAATTTCTACTCATTTTGGTGCCATTTTTAATGAATTTTCTGTTTATAAATGTTTCAGAAGATGCTGAATTTATAGATCATTTTCATGGAAAGTTCAATTGTAAACAGAATGATAATAATAATAATAACTTTAATTTGTAGAGCGCCTAATGGGGTACTCTAGGTGCTTATGCTTGGTTACTGGGGTAACTGCTGCAGTTGAGCTCTGCCATGAGTCCACGTGGCAGCGGAGCAGTTTGCTGCCACAACTAGAAACTATTCTACTGAATTTTTGTATGTAACTGTTACCTTATCAAATGTCCTCAGAACCCCAGTTCCTAGCCTTGACTGAGACTTCAGTGCGCTAATCGTTAACGCAAAACTTCCAAGTGAGTAGTGGCTAATTTGCACCATGATCTCATTCCTACTGTGGCAACGAGCAACTGCAGCTGCAGCAAATACAGATACAGACCCCTGATTTTCAAGGATTGTTGTTTCAATGCAAGTAAGTTGAGAAAATAGAAACAGATACACAAACTGTGGTTTTACTATCCAATAACAAGCACTGAATATAATATGATCACAAGCTGTCAGATGGCTAACGTTAAGCTCTACAGTAAGCTACAGTAAGCTACAGTAAGCTAGCTCTTAGGGTTAACGTTAGGGCCTAACAAAATTAATAGTTGGTTTCAGGTTGCCGACCGACCCTGCCGATTTAGGTGCGACCCAATATATTTTATGAGTTTAAAAAAAAATTATATTATATAAAAAAAAAAAAAAAAAAAAATGATTTTATTTTTTTTTTTTACTTCATTTTTTAGCGTTTATCGCTTTTTCTGGTCAAGCATGACCGACAGAAACAGGTTGAATGGGATATAGATCAGGGGAAGACACTCTGAGAAAATACGGCGAGTCCGGGAGTCGAACTCGTGTACCCCAGATCTGTGACGGGCACGGTTGTCCCCGACGCCGAAATAGCGCCGAGATACGCGGTGAGCTACGGGAGCTCCCTTGAATGAAGTTTCATAGAAATCTTAGTCAAACATTTAGTATTATGGATATTAAACATGCTGGCAGAGTACATGCATCCATGTTGTTGTGAACATTTTAATTAAATAAAGAAATTCCCTATCCATAGTCGCCGTGGGAAAGAATAAAATAAAAAAATATAATAAAATAAATTCCCTACCTACCCATGGCCAAACTGACAACCAACCTGAAACCAACTATTCATTTTGTTAGGCCTAGCCACCTGACGGTAACTAATGTTAATGCATAGCTAGTTAGCTATGTTAGCAATGTATGTCATGTAGGGGTGTAACGATTCAACCTCACAACGATTAGATTCGATTACGATTATTCAGGCAACGATTCAATGCATCATGAAATCTCTTCATTTGACCACGATTCGATTCGATTAATTTTCTATCAGTTAATTCCCCCAAAAATGTTGAATACACAAATGTGGCTGGGGGAACTGATTCACTCAGCATGAATGGACTATAGGTCAACAAAAACAATACACACAAAAAAAAGTTTTTTTTAAATATATATATATATATATTTTTTGATTATAATCGATTCTAACATTTTCAAATCGATGCAGTTGAATCGTCACATTAGAATCGATGCATTTCGATGCATCAATGAATCGTTATACCCCTAATGACATGAATGTGTGATTATTACCTAGCCTCGCGTCACCAGGCTCTATCCCTTGTCACACAGAGAAGCATCAAGTTTGATTCTAAATATTGTATAGAGTATTCATATGGTACTTTACTTTTGCTCTCCTTAATGTAGAATTGTGTGATAGAAGATCTGAGGCAGAGAAAGAGACCCAAAAGGTAATGCAAATACCAGTCAAGATCATGTAGGATACCAATAACATGGGAAATACATGTTTTCATTGGAATAGTGAACAGCCCGTCCGAAATGTACATTCTGGCAATGTATCCATATTGCTCTGTAATGTAGAGTGTGTGGTAGTGCAGAGACGGAGGATACAAATAGTGCATTCTTCTTTTGTTAATTTCAGATTGACATGTCAAGGAAGAAATGCCTATTCAAGCCCTGTGACGGCAAGAACAATGACTTCAAGACAGCTGGACCAAAAGGCATTACAGCTTTGCTTCAGAAGAGTGAAGAGCTTGACGATTCAGCTACAACTGAGACTTTATCGAACATCATTGCTACCCATGGTGTGTCAGCCTCTGTAGTTTGTCACAAATCATGTTATAGCTCATATACCTCTAAGTCTAGAAAGGCAACCAAAGACAAGCTCAGCTCATCTGATGGTCAGCTAGGGAAACGTATGTCTCATTCTCATGCCTTTGACTTTTCTAAACAATGTCTGTTTTGTGGTATCATTTGCAAACCCAAAGACACCAAACACCCTGATAGATGGAAGCCAGTGAAACAATGCCGGACTGTTGAGAGACCAGGAATGCCATCCTTCAAAAACATCATCTAGTCTAAATGTGATGAGCGCTAGGATCAATGGGCTGAGGAAGTGGCTCTACGGGTAAATGCCGTCCTGGACCTGCATGCAACTGATGCCCAGTATCCCACCAAGTGCTACAATGACTTCAAGAGAGTTTCCTCAAGTGCAAGTTCCCAGTGCAGACCGTTTGATAGCTATTTAGCTGCTGTCATTGACCACATGAATGCAGACAAGTCATCAACCTGGACAGTGTCAGAGTTACATGATATATATGTAGCCAACTCCGGGCACCTCTGCAGTAAGAGGATGCTATCTAACTTGTGTGACTTTTATGGTGATGCTGTAGCTGTCATGAGGGTGGAAGGGTGCCAGACTATTGTTGATTTTAGACATTCCATGAGTATGTCACTCAAACTGGTAAAACGAGATAAAACCACTGCTGCTGATGAATTTATCACCAAGCTTGTGAAGAGAGTGCAAGCTGAGGTGCAGAATATTCCCTTGCACCGTGAATATGACCGTGGAAGCTTCCAGCATGACAAGATCATAC
This sequence comes from Notolepis coatsorum, assembly GCF_963971535.1. NCBI lineage: Eukaryota > Metazoa > Chordata > Actinopteri > Aulopiformes > Paralepididae > Notolepis > Notolepis coatsorum. The sequence continues at coordinate 63,088,794 of NC_140181.1, forward strand.
AAGCCACAAGTCCATCCCTTTTGAAGTTTGTCTCCTGTCTGGTATCAAAGGAAGGAAAAGTGACCAAACCATCACTTACACTCGCTCAGTGCATCCAGCAGCACATCAGTGGGAGCTGGAATCAGACAACCCTGGGGCTTGCCGTAAGACTCCACCATAAATATGGTAGCGCAGAGCTGGTCAAGAATCTTAACGAGCATGGCATTGTCACCACCTATGATGAAGTCATACGGTTCCGGAAGTCAGCTGCCAAATATGCTTCAGAGTACCCAGATAAGTATCTGCGCACAGTTGGCTTGGAGAGGCAGATTGGCCCCATCCACAGTTGGGGTGACAATTTTGACCTTGTGGTCTCACACTGAACGGTTGCCGCACGACTCATGCCATGGCCACTCAGTTTGTGCAGAATCCTGCAGGTATTCTGTTCCCTGGAGGAGCCACTCCTGGTGGTGGGGTCATGTCACTAAAACGTCCTCGTCTGACAAAGCTTGACGCTGGGAAACTCTGTCTGGCTCACAAGAGCAGTTTTGTGATCGAACATTACACAGGCCCCAAGAAGATGACACCACCAGCTCTGAAAGAAGTCCCAAGAACTGATGCTATCCAAGATGCCATCACACAGTGTGTCAAGAGCACAGAAGAAGGATGCTGCTTGGCTCTCGCAGCTCCACTCTTCCCCTCTTCCCCTGGACTGGTCAGCATACAATGCTGTGCAAGATCGCAGTGATGATAACAGAGCTCCAAAACTGAAGACCATAAGTGATGACATTAAAGTAAATTCAGAGGAAGATGAAGACAGTGGGGAGGAGTTTGATGATGAGGAGTTTGATGATGTGGATTCAGAGTTCTGAACACGGTAGCCACTTTCTGAGTGAGAAGTAATTATCTACTACTATGCAGTAGGAGGAAGCACATATTGTTATGTTGTGGCCTATATGCTTGAGTAATGTAAATATCTTTCTTTTGTTATTTCTGTTTTATTAAGCTATGTTATTGTACACAGTTTGACCAGTTTTAGTGTTTTTCCTTGCTGTAACGTTACAGGTAGTAAATAAAAGAGCGGATGCCCTTCACATCTGAGTCTTTGTCTTGACAACGCAATCTTTATACACCTGCCTATCTACTGTACTATGACAATATGACATTACCATATGAACTATTTGGGGTCAGTAGAGATATTGTGAATACATAATGTCTGTGCTGTCCAAATGTAATAATTTCAGTGTCCTCTAAAACTTTCTAATTGACTGAAAATGCACAAATATTGCACCAAAATTAGTAGAAATTTGGTAAATTCCAGTAAATATTGCAATTTCGAAACTCTTGAGTATCATCAATGGATTCAGCATCCCGAATAACCCCCAAAACCACTCCAACATTGTTGAAATTGATCAAGTACTTTCCGAGATTTGTCCATTTAGGTGATTAAACAAATGTATGCTAATTATGCAAATAAAAAAATTTGCCCAACATGTTAAACTTAGCATCCGGCAGTTTCTAAGTGCTGGTGACCCATACTATCCATATCTATCATAAAAGTTTGGTGGTTCCAAAATGTCCGGGTTCATTGTGTTGGCAAATAGACTGTCTTCAGCTGGCTGGACCAGAGCTGAGAAGCCACTTTCACAAAGATAGGTAGTGCAAAAAAAAAAAAAAAAAAAATCGACGCAACAATATCTCATCGACGATTTTTCATAATCGACGCAGCCCTAATGCCGACTTTGCTTTTTTACAATATTGCCGTAAAGAAGATGCCCCAGTATGCCGGCTTTGCTTTTTTACACTGAACCAAACAAAGCCGCCCTGTGTGTGATTTTACACAGCATGCCAATCCGTCCGGTGTTCCGGAATCAGAGGTCAGTTCAGGAATCAAGATTTGCAAAGAGACCGGATGCGACTTGCAAAATAATTCCAAGATGTCCGATTGTAAACGTTCTAAAACTGGGCCGTTCACATCAAAGCGAGCCGGCAGAGGCCGGCAGTGAGAATTTTACTTTACAACACCACCCCTTAAAATCACAAATACATTTGTTAAACAACCATTTATAAAAGTCATAGCAATAGACGCAGTGGAGAAGAGGGTCCACTCCGGCTTTGTGCTTAAATATTTTTATAAATGTTTTATACGGTGACCTGCATCTCCAAAGGCGCACGCACACTGTGATCTTGGGGAAGCACCTAGACTGCTGACTGCGCAGGCAGGCTACTGGGGAAGGAGGCGCAGCAGAGGGGAATATAATAAATTTGACGTGCATAAGAAGAAGTCTTTATTTGTCATGCAGCAACACACATGTAAGATGGGCAACACACAGGAACACACAAACACACACATGCATTGGGTCGCAGACGATCATTAACACTTTCAGAGCCCTTGCTTAACCTTGATTTACCGGTTGAATGCCCACCATCCACTTCAATGTTAGCGTTAAAAACGCCTAATCTATGTTTTAAATTATGGCTATGTGTCTAATCTGCCCTTCGCTTATCAATGACTCGTTTTCCAGTCAACATTGTCGAAGCGGATTGTTTTTTTATCGGTTCATTTTTGTTTTATAGCATTTTGAAAAGCCCTAGTTTTCAAGGAAAATATAAAGATTCATGATAAAATACATTTACTGGAATATTCTAGAATACACAAAAACGTTGTCATTTTTCGGCCTATTTATGAATCGTTTTCAAATAAACGCTAGATTATCGATAGTATATGTGTACGTATGCACGCTATAGAGGCAATCTGAAAAATCTATTATCTTATTTCCTCATCAGCGATCGCGCACAAACAGACACATCGGGCAAACGCTGAGATCTCAGCGAATACAACTCTGATTATCCCAAGACTGGTAAAATAGATTCCTTACCTCAGATCAGATGTTCTTCAAAAAGATCATTCCAATTCCTGATCGCCATTCCAAATATCGATCACGCTTATTGATTGAGTATTGGCTGCTGTAAATATATATTCCAGGCTGATTCCCGTCCCGCGATGACTTCCATGTTGATCAGACTGCTCGCCAGCACAAGGAACCAGCTGGCTCCGCCCCTACATATCTACAGATCCCAGGTCAGTCTAAGCGACTGACCTGCAGTTACACAGGGATAGACGATAGGGGGCGCTTTTTTCCATTCTGAGCTCCTGTAGGGGCTGCTGTACCAACGGGAGACTCGGTTGATGAAATATGATTTCAGATCGCTAATAAATCAATAAAACGATATTTGTCGTCGTGGGCACTCAGTGGGGGGCCTAATAAAACGAGATATGTCGTCCGTGGCACTGAAAGTGTTAAGGTAAAGGTTGCATCTTCTCACATACGGTATTCTTTTAAATTAGACATAAAACATGTAGCCTATTATTATTATATCACATGGTCAGCCTTTGTTCTATCCCGCCTTTCATGCGACAACTGACAGCTGGATAGAGCTATATTCCTGTGCGTTGGTGGTGCAGTGATAGGGGCATGGGGATAGGGGCCTGGGGCATGGGGATAGGGGCCTGGGTATAGGGGCATGGGGATAGGGACCTGGGGCATGGGGATAGGGGCATGGGGATAGGGGCCTGGGGATAGGGGCATGGGGATAGGGGCCTGGGGATAGGGGCATGGGGATAGGGGCCTGGGGATAGGGGCATAGTGATAGGGGCCTGGGGCATGGGGATAGGGGCCTGGGGATAGGGGCATGGGGATAGGAGCCTGGGGCATGGGGATAGGGGCATAGGGATAGGGGCAGCATGGGGAAGTGCTCTACTTATGAACATAGTTGTGTTCATGATGTTACCTAGTACCTACAAGCCAACCCCCACAGAATTAACCATATCATAAAAACATCACACCCTGTCCCTTGCATTCCGGCAGTCCCATGTACACAGACACCGGGGCGAACCCCCCCCCCCCCCCCCCCCCCCCCCCGGCAATGTGATTAACCCTGCTGGCAGCTTAACGCCGGATCAACAATGACCCCCCGTTCCATGTTCGTACATTTTATACCAAACGGCGAGGTGGAATAATGGCACAACATTCCCACCTTGAACAGGCCGTGTAAAAGGGGCTACTGACTACTGTGTTAACTTCCAGCTAGAGTATAATAACCTCAGGTGACAGCCTACTAAACTCGGAGCTTTAATGAGCAAATGACCCCTTGTGCCGGGGAACACAGAAGCCCTAAATTCCTTTCAGAGCTTGTGAACAATGATATGTCAGAACCTGGGGACCAACATATGGAGAGGCATGTGCAATGCACAGATGGTGGGTTTCTGGGCCCGCTAGGCAACGCTGTACCTGGTATGCAATCCTGTTACACGCCATGTAAAGCCACCCATGTTTAATCCTATAATGGGATGTGCCCATTTCATTCACTTGTGAGGTCGACTTGCAAAGACTTCAAAACAAAGGTGTGTAGAGGCTGTTGCAATAGACCTCTGAGGCTCTGAGGTAGATAACAGTCCGAAAACCAATTACAATTCTGGATCGGTAAGAAGACTGGAAATGATAACGGTATGAGTCATGACACGCTCAGTATGCATCTATAGGCAGGGAGCGAAATTAACTTTTTGACTCACCGGCCAGTGGCGGGTAGATGGGAAGAGTCTACCCGCCAAGCATATTTCTTACCTGCCAATATATATTTTATATATACAATTTTTTTTTAAATAAAACATATATTATATAATCATACTTGTAGTTGTATTATCTGCGAGACATCGCCACCACGCAATAAGTCAAAATGCTTGCTATCTGCAAACAGCTCCACTGTCTGTTTTGGCTGTGTTGCTCTTCTAGAAAAATAATCCTTTCAGGGTTGCCTATTGAAATACTGTACACTTTCCTACTGTACACTTTCCTGATTAATTGAAATGGGGGACCCTGATGTAAACAAGACGAAAGTCTTTCTCTGGTCTGCATCCCCTTAACAATTGTGTGTATTGAGCTGTACTGTATTGTACCCATTCTGCAATCTGTTAATAAAGTTTTCAATCAATCAATCAATCACACCTCCAGTACAGAAACATTGTTTGAGTTTGCGTGTCAGGTAGACCATTGATTGACAGTCGAGTCTGCCAATTACATCACATCGCTTGCACTCCGGTGCTGCAGCTGGACCCATTGCCCACCTCTGCTGTTGATAACGCTAGCCAAGTTATTATACACACAGATACACAGTGGGCCAGTGACTTTGGTGTAGGGGTGTAACAATGTTAGAATAGATTATCGCAATTTTAATGTGTACACGTTATGTTATTGTCATGTCCGTTACAGCCAACACACCGACATACGCTACTGCATCAACGTTATGATTAACAAAGCAAGGCATTCGTTTTGTTGCATTAACGTTATATTACTATTGCTATCGATAAATCTAGGTGTTCTAAAATCTATTGCTATTGGTAAGAGAGACTATAATAAGTTGGTGTCTCGGAAAACGAGAGCCCTGATCGCGGAGTTTCAGGAAGTAAACAAGAAAAATTAGAGCTTCCGATTGGTCATTTGCTTTATTTCCCATGAAACCAGTCACTTCACTCTACTGTGATTGGACCGTTGGCTTGAGTGCAATGTGGGACTTGTAGTTTTTTAACGATCTCGCAGCGGAGGAAAAAAAAGACGAGAGAGGCTATAATCTGTATTCGCACAGCGTGCGCGTAATTGATTTTTACCGTTCGCATACAAATATTTTTAGGGGCCTGCTTATGAACTACACGTCTACACGCCACACGGCGGGCAGCCCTCTAAGTGTCATGCGCCAAAGGTAAAAACAGACCGCCCCTGGCGGGCGGCGGGCTTTAGTTTCGGTCCCTGTCTATAGGTTTCAGAATGCTCCATTCCTCCTATCATACAACTCGTTTTATAAAAGGTTATATTTTTCTTTGTTTGAACTTTGAACAATACTGTACGCCCTGAGGTGTAAAAGAAGAAGAAAGAATACAACGAGATAGGTACTTATTACAAAAGATGAAAATAAATGTATTGTTTTCCTACAAAAAGGACAATTATAATAGATGATCTATTCTGATGCTATGTAAACAGGATGTCTGGTGGTGGAGGGGGGGTAAACTGAACAACTGCTTGGTATTTTAAAAGACAGCGCACATAGGCCTATATATGTGTCTATGAGACACAACCGAAACAAAGAGAATTTGTCATGAAATCTACAATTTACAAATATGTAACAATTACAGCTCATGTTTTCAATGAAGGTGAGAGGAATAGTTATTTTCATTGTGACATAGGTTACAGGTAATAGGGAAATAGGTCAATTGGTATGAAAATTGATAACCATAATTAACTAAATCCTTACAATACCCAACCCTACAATCCACAGTTCTCACTGTTGTTGCTTTTTGTGGTATCTAATGATACATAGATAATCAATAAGATACGATCACATAAACCACAACAGAGTCCTGCTATAACACTCTAGAGTCACCCCCTCCCTCGTGTATGTAGATTAGGGCTGCTACTAACGATTATTTAGTTTTCGATTAATCTGTCGATTATTTTATTGATTACAAAATCGGCTGACAAGGGTCTCTTAACCACCCGTAGGTCCAATTTCAAGTCTAGGGGGGGGGGGGGGGTGCTTTTGCGGTCGCAGCCCCTGACCTCTGGAACAGCAGCCCCATGTCCATAAAATCTGCCCCCTCCATCGAGTCTTTTAAATCGAAACTCAAAAGCCACCTATACCGCCTGGCCTTCCCTGACTCACTTTGACTCTTGCCTTGCTTGTTGACGTGTTGTTTTGTTTCCTTGTCTAATCGTTGGTTGTTTTTATTTTCTGTTTATTCTATACTTTACTCAGCCCCCTCTCCCAGTCTCAGTTGACGTGAAACATGGAAGTTATCAAATGTGAGCGAAACGTGCACTGTCGAGTCCTGGCTCTAGGCAGAATCACGAATAGTGGTTTAAGAGAAGTTATTTATATTTCAAACACGATTCATTGCGCACTAGTTAGATTACACGTTGCGCATGTTATGACTTTGAACGTCTGCCATTTCCACCGAAAATGGTAGACGAATCGTGATAGCCCTAATGTAGATAGAATGTCCAAATGAGAGGTGGAGGGAGAACTACGATACTAACATTCTGAAGAGAGAGCTGGGTTTACTGGATGTGAAACATGTCCTGACCTCTGGCTGCACGGGTGGTGGACAAGGATCATCCCTGTGGTGAGACTGTGTGTATGTGTGCCAAGCTGTGCTGCTGTGCCAAGCAATCTACTGATCAGCTGTCAGTCTCCACCAACAGCGTGAAATTAATGAATGCTGAGACACGACATAGTCTGTGCCCAAGTTCCACTTCACAGGCCCTGGCTTGAACTATGAGGAGCCCGGCTGCTTATAGCTTATCCGCAACAGTAAATTACTTCCGGGGTAGGCCTGATTGGCCCCGACAGGCACGTGACGCGCAACTTTCTCTGCCGCGCGGCACGCTCCGCGGAGCGGCAGAGCTTGCGGAATTATGTAACCGCCCAAATCCGCCATGATTTTCATTCGGCGCTTCAGCTCACCTGGCAGAGCAGCGGTCCTGCGGTCCATTGTTGACGAGTTCGAATCCCATCAAATTTTTTTTTTAACGTGATTTTTTTTTTAACGTGTATTCTTTCGCCGGTTAAGGTTAGGCATGGTTATGGTTAAGGTTAAGGTTAGGCATTGTTTCGGAGTTGGTTAAGGTTAGAACGGTTAAGTTTAGGCGCTGTTAAGGAGCTGGTTAAGGTTAGAGTTTGTCTTAGAGAATGGCAATATTCTTTCTATGGTTAAGGTTAGGCATGGTTAAGGTTAAGGTTAAGGTTAGGCATTGTTTCGGAGTTGGTTAAGGTTAGAACGGTTAAGTTTAGGCGCTGTTAAGGAGCTGGTTAAGGTTAGAGTTTGTGTTAGAGAATGGCAATAGACAGCCTATTTCCGCGCGACAGCTCTCAGCAGCCTCGTTGCGCGTCCTGAGTTTGCCGCGTCACGTGCCTGTCGGGGCCAATCAGGCCTACCCCGGAAGTAACTTACTGTTGCGGAACAGTTACAGGCAGCCCGGCTGGCTGCACATGCGTCGGGGGAAAGCATGTGACAGTAGGGGGGAGTGCGCAACAACCAGGAAGGGGGTTGGGAATTGGCATAACGACTAACAGTGGGATGGGAGAAAAATCGGAAAAAGAAGGAGGGGGAAAAAGATAATCAAAAAATTAATAAAAAATAAATAAAATTTAAAGATAATGGCAGTCGATTTTTTTTGTGTCAGACTTGGATCTACTATTCAGCGTTTCCCAAACTTGCAACCCGTTTTTATTGGGTCGCCAATTGGCAGAGTAAAATGCATAACAATCAGGCACGTTAGAAGGGGGGGTGTGGCAGCTTCAGTTACTGCACAAAAGTAAAACGGTATTTTTATATACTGTAACATATATATAATATAAGTTATAAGTTTATCCTGCTCAAAGCACTTGACTTCACCATTACACTGACACACTTGTAAATACGTTAATTCTTGTTAGATTGCCCGACTGTATTATTTTCCTCGCTGTGTGAAAAACTACAGAACTTTGCGTCTGAGGGGAGTGGCCACTGGCTGAGTGCTCTCTGTCTCGGGTGCCGGAGAGAAGCACAGACAACATGAGAGGAGAGATGAGACGCACCTAAATCCATTGCGGGGTGAAAATTTGCCACAAAACATTAACACATTGAGTGCCACGCCCCTTCCGGGAAGTGACCCCTTCCTTACAGTCCATTAAACCCATGTAAACGTAGTTGTAGTTTGTAGAGCTAAACCTATATTTTATAGTATAGCTATGGGTCTAATAACGCCGTCGAGTCTCAGTGACTTGCTTCTGGTCAACGTGCAAAAAACAGATAATTTTTTCATCTGTACATTTCCGTTTTACACCGTTTTGAATATGAACATAGTTTGGGTGCTTCTGGGTAATTCCAGGGAAAATACGCGAAAACTGCGTTTTTGTGTAATTCAATAAACACGTTGTAATTTTTCGCCTGATTATCGGATCTTCCCGAAATCAACGCTAGATCATAATTATTATCCTTCCTCGTGCACGCATGCAATGTTGTTTAGATCGGCTTCTAAAACACACCTGTCCATTTTCAATGAGATGCAATAGCTCCGCCTGGCAGTAGAGACACCGTCTGCCAGCTCAGACACATTCAGTACAGCATGCACAAGTAGGGCTGTCGCGGTATGACATTTTCTCACCGCAGTTGCGGGGAAAATTATTCGTTTTTACTTTTATATATACCTGTATATATTATTTTTATTATTAAGACATGTGAGTTTACCCGCGATCGTGATTAGAAAAAAATTCTAAGGTCGTAGGAGTCCCGAAACAATTTGACCGGGAAAACATGTTTGATAATCTATCCATTTGTCCCTCAACGCTCCGAAATGTGATAAAAGTAGTAGGGTGTTGCCTGCTCCTTTAACACTATCAGTGCCTACCTTGTTTACCCCGTTGAATGCCATCATCCACTTCAATGTTAGAGTTAAAAACGCCTAATCTATGTTTTAAATTATGGCTGTGTCTAATCTGCCCGTCGCTTATCAATGACTTGTTTGCAGTCAACAATGTCAAAACGGATTGTTTTTTTATCGGTTCATTTTCGTTTTATAGCATTTTGAAAAGCCCTCGTTTTCAAGGAAAATATAAAGATTCCGTGATAAAAGGCATTTACTGAAATATTCTAGAATACACAAACTGTCATTTTTCGGCCTATTTATGAATCGTTTTCAAATAAACGCTAGATTATCGATAGTATATGTGTACTTATGCACGCTATAGACGCGGGCTGACATATCGATTCTCTTATTTCCTCATCAGCGATCACAGCCACACTCAGCATAGGGCAAACGCTTATATCTCCGTGAAAACAGGTCTGATTATCCCAAGACTGGTCAAATAGATTCCTTACCTGAGATCAGATGTTATCCAAAAAGATTATTCCAATTCCTGATCGCCATTCCAAATATCGATCATGCTTATTGATTGATTATTGGCTGCTGTAAATATATATTCCACGTTGTTTTCGCTCTCGCGATCAGATCCCTCTTGATCAGACAGCTCGCCAGCACAATGGAGCCAGTTGGCTCCACCTCTACAGATCTACAGATCCCAGGTCAGTCTAATCGACTGACCTGCAGTTACACAGGGATAGACGATAGGGGGTGTTTTTTCCCCATCTGAGCTCCTGAGGGGCTGCTGTACCAACGGGAGACTCGGTTGATGAAATATGAATTCAGATCGCTAATAAAAAAATAAAACGACATTTGTCGTCGTCGGCACTCACCGGGGGGGCTGATAAAACTAGATATGACGTCGCTGGCATCCAAAGTGTTAAGAGTGATGCATTGTGGGATATATGCCCTTCTCCAACTTAAAACTAACGTTATTTGAGCAAACATTTAACGTTATTATAACACTATTTTAACGTTAGTGAATTTGAATGCACATACATAGCTAGTTAAATATCACAACTTGTGTCATCATTGGGGGAAACTAAGTGCTGCCTCTCTCCGCTGCACTCGGGACTGTACCGGCGTTGTGGGTGGCTAGCGTCATAGATAGCGAACATTAACTTACGTTTGCAAACAAAGCTAACGTTATCCAGTTGACATTACAGATCATAATAACTATAATAACGTTAATGAAGTGAGAGTAGTGGAAACAAAAAAAGGGACCGTCTATGGCGTCAGCTATAGAGGCTAGCTATCTGTGACGTTAGCTATGGGCTAACGTTAGCTATCTGTGGCGTTGGCTATGGGCTAACATTAGCTATCTGTGACGTTGGCTATGGGCTAATGTTAGCTATCTGTGACGCTGGCTATGGGCTAACGTTAGCTATCTGTGACGTTGGCTATGGGCTGACGTTAGCTATTTGTGATGTTGGCTATGGGGTTAGCTATATGTGGCGTTGGCTATGGGCTAACGTTAGCCATCTGTTTTAAACTGTATGGAAACGTGAAGTTAGCTCATGCTACTGGAAAACGGACGCACGAGGCAATCTCGTCATTAAATGAACAGAGTTAAAAATGATGACGCCCCTTTTTTTCTTCTTTTACCGCGGATGACGCCGTTGTCTGTTCTGCATCCCGCGGTGGCCTTGACACACCGCGGGATTGCGGTGATGCGGTTACCGCGACAGCCCTATGCACAAGGTGCCCCGCTGAATTATGAATGGCAATAGCGAATAAAAGAAATACCGTGAGAAAAAAAACGTAGATCTACATTTCCGGCACTCAATGATCGGGCGACAGAAACGTAGTTCTACGTTAACGGCACCGGATGTGTTAATATCTTTGGAACCGTGTGTGTTAAATTGTATCTGAATTGGGAAATGATCTTCTCTCGTCACAATTGTACGAGATTGTACGTCGTATTTATGTTAACTGGTACAATCGTTGTTTTTGTAAATGAGGGAAACCTCAGATGCTTACGATTTTAAATAAAGGTTAAAAATAAATTATTTGAAATTATATTTCTCCGTCGCGCAAAAGCTGGCTGGCAGTCTCATTGAATAATATACACGCTCCGAAAGTCTGTAAACTTGTGCATAATGAGTGTGGCTCTATAGCAGAGGTCCCCAACCATCAGGTCGCGGACCGATGTAATATTAGTTTGTTAAACATATGTTGTATTATGTAATTGGTTTGTCATGACCCATTGTCAAAACAATATTAAATTGCGGGATTTATATGAAGTTTGTTGTTAGATGCATGTGGGATGTGGGTGATCTAATGGTGCACAGGTGTGTTCTATCAGTCCTAATCAGCTGCCTAATTGCTTCCACTCCTCCCGTGGCAGTAGTATCTCCCATCCTTCACATAGCCATGGGATGGGGGGTATCATCTGCCACAGTTTTAATTATTTATGTTAACTGGCATGTTACTCAACGTTGTTGCAAATGAGAGCAACCTCAACTGATCTTTGAGTTAAAGGTTTGAAATGAAAGGAAATTAAATGTGTGAGGGGAAGAATACCTTATCAGGCCTTATACCATGGTCTGGTTCTTCGCCAGTTCTTCCGCTTAAAACCGTTGAATGCACATCTACTTGAATATCCCTTACATACAAGAGAGCAACAATCTTCTTACATCAATTGTATAAAATAGTGTTAGCAGATGTTTAATAGCACCATTTACAATGAAACTATGCTAATCTACCTGTGTGATCGCATCTGAAAACCCAACAAAACCTCCAGATTCAAATGCCCACGGCCCTCTTGTTCACGGCTCAAAAAAAGATCAGTAAAAACTCTGCCATTCACAACCACACAAAAACACAGGCTCTTTTATTGACACAGGTCCAGCTCTTTTATTGAAACCTACCAATACTGTTTGACCTTTTAACCACACTGAAATACTTCCTGGGGGAATTAAAGGGCCACAATAGATCCTGGTAATCCTGTAATTCAATGGGAGACACACACACACAAACACACACACTGTCCCCCCATGCTGCCGCAATGTCACTATTTTGCTAGCCAAAATGCTCTGCACCTGTCCAGCTACTGTCTAACCTTCACACTGCTGGCACACCTAACTTAACCAAAAAATAGTATTCACAGGCTGCCGGCCACCCCTAGGCTAACCACAGGCATCGGAGGCGGCATCGCTACATCAGACGATCGAGAGCCCGGGAACCTCTCATAGGGCTGGGCGATATAACGATAATTATCGCGATATATTTTAATAATCGATATCGGAAAGAAAAAAATATTTAAAAAAAATATCGATTTTCGTTTGTTTGTTTGTTTGTTTGTTTATTCACACATATAAAAACAATTACATATATAATACAATATAATCCACAAGGGATGTGTAGGAGAATTGCCTAAAAACCCTCTAGGGGCTTGCATGTGGCATTCACCAGGAAGCAAAATTACATTATATCAATCATTATATCGATTTTTTTTATTTATTTTTTGTGACCTGCAACAGGGCCGTTTTAAAACCAGAGACAGTGGACAGACTTGTCTTTCTTGCCTGCAACTTAAAGTAATGGCTTTGCTTGTCCAAATGACAATACTGACCAAATTGAGATTTATTTTTCTCTTGTCCATTTATTTTGTTTGCTTTCTAATTTAAAATACAGTTTGAAACCGTCTGTACACAGTAGACTATGTGTGCTAGCAGAGCTAGACTCCAGTCACGAGTCACGGTGCACATGTGCGGTGGTTTGTCCACCAAAAAAGCGCCAAAAGATAGAAAAGAAACTAGCAGAGCCAGAACTGTTCAACTCCCCTGGAGCCACAGCCAGCAGAGAAGCCGGTTTACTTTCGCTTTCAAACCAGCTGCAGCCTGAGAACTGGAGTGTGAGGGGATGTAACCAGGGAGCGAAATTAACTTTTTGACTCACCGGCCAGTGGCGGGTAGATGGGAAGAGTCTACCCGCCAAGCATATTTCTTACCTGCCAATATATATTTTATATATATAATTTTTTTTTAAATAAAATATATATTATATAATCATACTTGTAGTTGTATTATCTGCGAGACATCGCCACCACGCAATAAGTCAAAATGCTTGCTATCTGCAAACAGCTCCACTGTCTGTTTTGGCTGTGTTGCTCTTCTAGAAAAATAATCCTTTCAGGGTTGCCTATTGAAATACTGTACACTTTCCTACTGTACACTTTCCTGATTAATTGAAATGGGGGACCCTGATGTAAACAAGACGAAAGTCTTTCTCTGGTCTGCATCCCCTTAACAATTGTGTGTATTGAGCTGTACTGTATTGTACCCATTCTGCAATCTGTTAATAAAGTTTTCAATCAATCAATCAACCACACCTCCAGTACAGAAACATTGTTTGAGTTTGCGTGTCAGGTAGACCATTGATTGACAGTCGAGTCTGCCAATTACATCACATCGCTTGCACTCCGGTGCTGCAGCTGGACCCATTGCCCACCTCTGCTGTTGATAACGCTAGCCAAGTTATTATACACACAGATACACAGTGGGCCAGTGACTTTGGTGTAGGGGTGTAACAATGCATCGATCCTAAGGGGGAAATTCAACTGCATCGATTTAAAAATGTTAGAATAGATTATCGCAATTTTAATGTGTACACGTTATGTTATTGTCATGTCCGTTACAGCCAACACACCGACATACGCTACTGCATCAACGTTATGATTAACAAAGAAAGGCATTCGTTTTGTTGCATTAACGTTATATTACTATTGCTATCGATAAATCTAGGTGTTCTAAAATCTATTGCTATTGGTAAGAGAGACTATAATAAGTTGGTGTCTCGGAAAACGAGAGCCCTGATCGCGGAGTTTCAGGAAGTAAACAAGAAAAATTAGAGCTTCCGATTGGTCATTTGCTTTATTTCCCATGAAACCAGTCACTTCACTCTACTGTGATTGGACCGTTGGCTTGAGTGCAATGTGGGACTTGTAGTTTTTTAACGATCTCGCAGCGGAGGAAAAAAAAGACGAGAGAGGCTATAATCTGTATTCGCACAGCGTGCGCGTAATTGATTTTTACCGTTCGCATACAAATATTTTTAGGGGCCTGCTTATGAACTACACGTCTACACGCCACACGGCGGGCAGCCCTCTAAGTGTCATGCGCCAAAGGTAAAAACAGACCGCCCCTGGCGGGCGGCGGGCTTTAGTTTCGGTCCCTGGATGTAACACTAAAGATGGCGGCAACGACAAAGAATTGCTGCAAAATAAACATACATCTGTTGTTTAAAAAATAAAAAATAAAAAATAAATTGATATACTTTGATATGATATTGTTATCGATGTCGTTATCACGATATCCTTTTTGGCCATATCGCCCAGCCCTAACCTCTCATGGCTTGTTGTGTAGTGCTGGTGCCGTGGCTCGCTCAGGCCTGTTCTCAATGTGGAGCCCTGCTCTACTGAGGGCCCGAGGCAGCTCACAATTTGCATTAAATTGCAGACAGCCTGCACAATATCAAAGCGGTTTCGTACATTCAAATGCCAAGGTTCCCTGAACAGTTAGAATTTTAATAGCAATGCTGCCACACCTGCCATTAGCTTTTAACTTTTCTTTTTATAGTGAAATTCACTAGTGATTGCACTAGTTCACATGGGGGTTATCTCTGTCCCCATAGTGCTAAACTGCTTTCTTGTATATAAGACACCAGATAATACTCAACTAACTAAATGGTATCCACCATAGAAATTGATATTCTACAATTACATTCAGCATGAGAGCACAGAAAACTAGGAGTGGTTGTTGAAACGGCAAGGAGTTCCAGAGAGATTAGGCTGAATTCCAATGCCAGTCCAGAAGCAGGTTTTTCCCGGTGAACAGGTGCGTGTTCAACAAGAACAGCCACATGGCCTCTTCACACAGTGGCTCATGAACCCTCCGATATCTCCAGCGGAAGATCTGGTAGGAACAAGGCCTAAACGTGTCAGAGGTAGAGTAGAGGTGGCAAAGGGGGATGGTATCTGGTGCATGCAAATTAAGAGTCAGGGAATTACTTCCATTGTCGCAATGAGTGGGTCTCTCAACTCCATGGACCAGGATGTAATCAGCGGACTCCATCCCCACGTGGTCCGACACGCCGGGCACACTTCTCTGTTTGCCTTGCCTTTACAAGGCCCTGTGCTTGTTGACGCAGGCCGTCTCCCATCACAGAGCGTTGACTGTTCTGGGGAAGACTTGAAGACCCTTAAAGCAAAGCCAGACCTCTGGGCCCCACTCCCTAAAAACATCTCACTCAACACACACACACACACAGGAGAGCCTCTGAGTCGCCTTTCCAGGCGGACCGCGTTTGTTTGTCCTCCGCGCAATCACAACCAGCCAGTCGACCAAACACCCCCCCCACCCCCCCCAAAAACCCAGGGCCGGGGCGTTTTCCTACCGGATAGGGGGGTTGGGAACCACAGGGCCTTGAATGCAACTCAATCACATCTCTGTGTGGAGGTAACAAAGGCCCAGTGAGAGTGAAGGGTCAGAGAGAGAGAGAGTGCACAGGGGCTCAGTGTGCCCGACCTGTGGCTCCGGGAACTGCAGGTAGTGTGATCTCTGGTTACCCGTTTCCCAGGGTGCCTCCCGATTTCTAATGTGTTCACACACGAGCAGCTTCAGAGGGCCAGATCTCTCCTGGTAACACTCTTAAGCCCTGGGGAGGAGCGCGGCGCACAGGATACGCAGGTCCAGCTCTTTTATTGAAACCTACCAATACTGTTTGACCTTTTAACCACACTGAAATACTTCCTGGGGGAATTAAAGGGCCACAATAGATCCTGGTAATCCTGTAATTCAATGGGAGACACACACACACAAACACACACACTGTCCCCCCATGCTGCCGCAATGTCACTATTTTGCTAGCCAAAATGCTCTGCACCTGTCCAGCTACTGTCTAACCTTCACACTGCTGGCACACCTAACTTAACCAAAAAATAGTATTCACAGGCTGCCGGCCACCCCTAGGCTAACCACAGGCATCGGAGGCGGCATCGCTACATCAGACGATCGAGAGCCCGGGAACCTCTCATAGGGCTGGGCGATATAACGATAATTATCGCGATATATTTTAATAATCGATATCGGAAAGAAAAAAATATTTAAAAAAAATATCGATTTTCGTTTGTTTGTTTGTTTGTTTGTTTATTCACACATATAAAAACAATTACATATATAATACAATATAATCCACAAGGGATGTGTAGGAGAATTGCCTAAAAACCCTCTAGGGGCTTGCATGTGGCATTCACCAGGAAGCAAAATTACATTATATCAATCATTATATCGATTTTTTTTATTTATTTTTTGTGACCTGCAACAGGGCCGTTTTAAAACCAGAGACAGTGGACAGACTTGTCTTTCTTGCCTGCAACTTAAAGTAATGGCTTTGCTTGTCCAAATGACAATACTGACCAAATTGAGATTTATTTTTCTCTTGTCCATTTATTTTGTTTGCTTTCTAATTTAAAATACAGTTTGAAACCGTCTGTACACAGTAGACTATGTGTGCTAGCAGAGCTAGACTCCAGTCACGAGTCACGGTGCACATGTGCGGTGGTTTGTCCACCAAAAAAGCGCCAAAAGATAGAAAAGAAACTAGCAGAGCCAGAACTGTTCAACTCCCCTGGAGCCACAGCCAGCAGAGAAGCCGGTTTACTTTCGCTTTCAAACCAGCTGCAGCCTGAGAACTGGAGTGTGAGGGGATGTAACCAGGGAGCGAAATTAACTTTTTGACTCACCGGCCAGTGGCGGGTAGATGGGAAGAGTCTACCCGCCAAGCATATTTCTTACCTGCCAATATATATTTTATATATATAATTTTTTTTTAAATAAAATATATATTATATAATCATACTTGTAGTTGTATTATCTGCGAGACATCGCCACCACGCAATAAGTCAAAATGCTTGCTATCTGCAAACAGCTCCACTGTCTGTTTTGGCTGTGTTGCTCTTCTAGAAAAATAATCCTTTCAGGGTTGCCTATTGAAATACTGTACACTTTCCTACTGTACACTTTCCTGATTAATTGAAATGGGGGACCCTGATGTAAACAAGACGAAAGTCTTTCTCTGGTCTGCATCCCCTTAACAATTGTGTGTATTGAGCTGTACTGTATTGTACCCATTCTGCAATCTGTTAATAAAGTTTTCAATCAATCAATCAACCACACCTCCAGTACAGAAACATTGTTTGAGTTTGCGTGTCAGGTAGACCATTGATTGACAGTCGAGTCTGCCAATTACATCACATCGCTTGCACTCCGGTGCTGCAGCTGGACCCATTGCCCACCTCTGCTGTTGATAACGCTAGCCAAGTTATTATACACACAGATACACAGTGGGCCAGTGACTTTGGTGTAGGGGTGTAACAATGCATCGATCCTAAGGGGGAAATTCAACTGCATCGATTTAAAAATGTTAGAATAGATTATCGCAATTTTAATGTGTACACGTTATGTTATTGTCATGTCCGTTACAGCCAACACACCGACATACGCTACTGCATCAACGTTATGATTAACAAAGAAAGGCATTCGTTTTGTTGCATTAACGTTATATTACTATTGCTATCGATAAATCTAGGTGTTCTAAAATCTATTGCTATTGGTAAGAGAGACTATAATAAGTTGGTGTCTCGGAAAACGAGAGCCCTGATCGCGGAGTTTCAGGAAGTAAACAAGAAAAATTAGAGCTTCCGATTGGTCATTTGCTTTATTTCCCATGAAACCAGTCACTTCACTCTACTGTGATTGGACCGTTGGCTTGAGTGCAATGTGGGACTTGTAGTTTTTTAACGATCTCGCAGCGGAGGAAAAAAAAGACGAGAGAGGCTATAATCTGTATTCGCACAGCGTGCGCGTAATTGATTTTTACCGTTCGCATACAAATATTTTTAGGGGCCTGCTTATGAACTACACGTCTACACGCCACACGGCGGGCAGCCCTCTAAGTGTCATGCGCCAAAGGTAAAAACAGACCGCCCCTGGCGGGCGGCGGGCTTTAGTTTCGGTCCCTGGATGTAACACTAAAGATGGCGGCAACGACAAAGAATTGCTGCAAAATAAACATACATCTGTTGTTTAAAAAATAAAAAATAAAAAATAAATTGATATACTTTGATATGATATTGTTATCGATGTCGTTATCACGATATCCTTTTTGGCCATATCGCCCAGCCCTAACCTCTCATGGCTTGTTGTGTAGTGCTGGTGCCGTGGCTCGCTCAGGCCTGTTCTCAATGTGGAGCCCTGCTCTACTGAGGGCCCGAGGCAGCTCACAATTTGCATTAAATTGCAGACAGCCTGCACAATATCAAAGCGGTTTCGTACATTCAAATGCCAAGGTTCCCTGAACAGTTAGAATTTTAATAGCAATGCTGCCACACCTGCCATTAGCTTTTAACTTTTCTTTTTATAGTGAAATTCACTAGTGATTGCACTAGTTCACATGGGGGTTATCTCTGTCCCCATAGTGCTAAACTGCTTTCTTGTATATAAGACACCAGATAATACTCAACTAACTAAATGGTATCCACCATAGAAATTGATATTCTACAATTACATTCAGCATGAGAGCACAGAAAACTAGGAGTGGTTGTTGAAACGGCAAGGAGTTCCAGAGAGATTAGGCTGAATTCCAATGCCAGTCCAGAAGCAGGTTTTTCCCGGTGAACAGGTGCGTGTTCAACAAGAACAGCCACATGGCCTCTTCACACAGTGGCTCATGAACCCTCCGATATCTCCAGCGGAAGATCTGGTAGGAACAAGGCCTAAACGTGTCAGAGGTAGAGTAGAGGTGGCAAAGGGGGATGGTATCTGGTGCATGCAAATTAAGAGTCAGGGAATTACTTCCATTGTCGCAATGAGTGGGTCTCTCAACTCCATGGACCAGGATGTAATCAGCGGACTCCATCCCCACGTGGTCCGACACGCCGGGCACACTTCTCTGTTTGCCTTGCCTTTACAAGGCCCTGTGCTTGTTGACGCAGGCCGTCTCCCATCACAGAGCGTTGACTGTTCTGGGGAAGACTTGAAGACCCTTAAAGCAAAGCCAGACCTCTGGGCCCCACTCCCTAAAAACATCTCACTCAACACACACACACACACAGGAGAGCCTCTGAGTCGCCTTTCCAGGCGGACCGCGTTTGTTTGTCCTCCGCGCAATCACAACCAGCCAGTCGACCAAACACCCCCCCCACCCCCCCCAAAAACCCAGGGCCGGGGCGTTTTCCTACCGGATAGGGGGGTTGGGAACCACAGGGCCTTGAATGCAACTCAATCACATCTCTGTGTGGAGGTAACAAAGGCCCAGTGAGAGTGAAGGGTCAGAGAGAGAGAGAGTGCACAGGGGCTCAGTGTGCCCGACCTGTGGCTCCGGGAACTGCAGGTAGTGTGATCTCTGGTTACCCGTTTCCCAGGGTGCCTCCCGATTTCTAATGTGTTCACACACGAGCAGCTTCAGAGGGCCAGATCTCTCCTGGTAACACTCTTAAGCCCTGGGGAGGAGCGCGGCGCACAGGATACGCAGCGGCACATCTGCCTCGCGGCACGAAGTGAACTGTACAAAACTCGGGTTTATATTACACCGCCTCTGTGAAACGGCGCAACGGGAGATCTGCACGATGCTTCGGCTATTATATTGCTATTAATATGTTGCTGACATCAGGAAGGGACATTTTTCTTTTTCCACAACAATTGATATGTATTGCATGCCGCAGGCTTTTTAAAACGGATGAATGTAACGCATGTTCCTTTCATACTATTCTATCACAGCACAGCACTCAGTGTAGTTTCTGTGACCTCGTTTCATCACAAGTCTTTATCTAGCCAGTATCAGTACCAGTAGTAGTGTTGCGTGACGATGACACCCAGCGGGGTGAAAAGCCTCGACGTTACGATGACTTTCTGTGTTTTTGCTCATTTAAATATTTGAACATGACAACCAGCTCTGCGTAGGCGGTTCCACTGTATCGTAATCATGAGTACGGGCCTTGTGGGAATGTAGACCCATTTTTACCGCCGGCCGCAACTCCCCAGCCAGCTGACAGGGGGAGAGAAGAACGACTTAATGTGCACGATTGAATGACCCATTATTGACAGTTCACTGACTCCATTCAGCCACCGAAGGGACCAATGGGAGGGAAGTCACCGCACCGACCCAAATTAAAGCCGGTTGTCTCAAGGCCCATTTCTCCGGCAATAAATGGCACGGTACCAAAAGTGAAATGCGCTAACAGCTTAGCACTTTCCCCTCTGAGGATTATCTCATATACACATTCTTGAGGGGTCTTGAGTCGTGGACTCTGTAACAGTGACTACATTGTGACGTCCTCCTGACTCGCAACTCGGGGACCAAAAAGGCCTTTGTTCCCCGTCTGAATTCTATGAATAAATGAGGCCATAATTGAACTGGAGCTTGAGTGTGGGGCAAGCAAATTGTTTTTGAAGCAGATATGGAGCGACGATTTTGAGATCTCGAAATTGTAATGCAATACCCAATTGAACTAGTAGACCGATTTGAAATCCCCAGATCCTTTCATAGCAGTGCCATGCTTCATTCAACATAGGCTTGCAGTCTCTGGTGGCGGATGATGTTCAGAGCCGGCCATAACTTCTGCAGTGACAACTTGACACTTTTGAATTCTTGAGGAAAATCACAGAATGTCAAATCTAATAGCTCTCATCAATCAAAATCAGCCACACTGATGGCTTGCAGACATTTTCTTTGATATTTCTCCATTAACACATTGAGTGCCACGGACGTTTTTTGTCGTTAGTTCATGCCGACCTTTGAGTGCCCCCGACGCTATATAGCGTTTGTTTGCCTTTTTTTTTTTTATTGGCGATTTGAATTCATATTTCATCAATCGAGCCTCGGGTTAGTGCTGCAGAGTCTCTCTGAGCTCAATTGGGAAGATACCGCCCCCTATCGCCTCTCCCTGTGTAACTGCACCCCATTACTTTAGACTGATGCAGGGGGAGTGGTCAGTTTGCTCATTTTACTTTTCCGTCAAGCCAACGGAAGAGACCAAGTGATCGCCGGCCATCAGAACAGCGTGGATTATGTATTTACAGTACCAACACTGTAATCAATAAGCGTGATCGATATTTGGAATGGCGATCAGGAATTGGAATAATCTTTTTGGATAACATCTGATCTCAGGTAAGGAATTTATTTTACCAGTCTTAGGATAATCAGAGCTTTTTTCACACAGATATAAGCTTTTGCCCTATGCGTGTGTGTGTGTGCGCGGTGATCAGGAAATGAGAGAATCGATTTTTTTGCCCGCCTCTATAGCGTGCATAAGTACACATATACTATCGATAATCTAGCGTTTATTTGAAAACGATTCATAAATAGGCCGAAAAATTACAAGTTTGTGTATGCTAGAATATTCCAGTAAATCCCGTTTATCACGGAATCTACCGTATATATTTTCCTTGAAAACGAGGGCTTTTCAAAATGCTATAAAACGAAAATGAACCGATAAAAAAACAATCCGTTTCGACAATGTTGACTGCAAACAAGTCATTGATAAACGACAGGCAGATTAGACACATAGCCATAATTTAAGAGAGAGATTATGCGTTCACAATGCTATCATTGAAGTGGGTGCTGGCATTCAATGGGGTTTCCAATGTTAATGGCTGGCACTCAAACTGTTAACAGCCGAGAAGAACACGACATGTTCAAACTAAGTGAAAACGGCTGTACTGTAGTGTGATGGAACAGTGAGTATATCTATCACCTATGGGTCCTCCGCCATCACACCGTTTATCCTTCATAATGTTGTTCGAGAGGGGGGGACAACAAGCTAGTAAAGCGACCCTGGTGTCAGGGCTGAAAGATGCGACACTAAATGGGACGGCATGGGAGAGCGGAACAATGCGGCTATTGTTGGCTGTGTCTATCTATCCACATAGTTTTGGTTTGCCACGACACCGCCAGGCATGAGATTCTGTGTCCCTGCAAATACGCCGTGCAGGTTCTTGTGGCCAAAAAGAAAGTATTACAAAATAAATCTAAAATGTGAGCGTCTTGTGCAGATCTCAACCGAAACAAGGAAAGATGAGCCGACTAGCCGGCGAGTTACATTTCGAGCACCGACAACCTTATGTTTTGACTACAGACACGCACCATTCAAATAGATCAGACAGCGAATGTCCCTAATTGACCGACAGACTCCCAATTGTTGAAACACGCATGTGTGGGAATGGTCTGGCTTAACTCGACTTGCCTAGGCTTGTTTTCTCTGGGACTAATCTAAACATTGCTTATTATTACTACAAGCATTGATAAATTAATCAATGTGAATTCACCTAATGGATGTTGGGCCGAGCAACAAGGCGGGGCAATTACAGGGAACCCGGACACATGATCTATGATATGTACTTAATGCCGGCCTTGCAACCAGAGTTAACTGCGTGCATTCGTTAACTTCCCTCAACACAAAGCAGAGAACCCAATTTGTTCCAACTAGAATCTGCTAATGCGATGATGAATGAGCCATGGAGACTTCCCAGCAGCCAGTGTCCTTTGTCTGGGCTGTGTGGACAGAGGAAAAAGGCCATGCAGCTCGGGCTTGAGCCGGACTAATGTTGGGATGCAGAGGAACATGGGCACATCCAGCAGCCGCTAATGGCAACAGGAGAGGGAATGGCTTGTGTGGTTATGATGGAGTCCTTGGAAAGAAACCGAGCAACACCGTGATGGATGCGTGGAGATTGTAAATTGCCGATAACAACATGTAATTAGTCGTTAGTTGTATTAGAAAACATTTTACAAGCAGACATGTCTTGAATGACAGGTCTAGATCACATTCTTGGCCTGCCTGCCTGCTTCCAAGGACTTGAACTCAACTCTGTGACTGTTTTTTTTGGTCACAAATGCACATGTTGTACTCTATGATGCTGGCACTGTAAGGAAATGTTAATACGTGTCGGTTCAAAATTCAGATGTGATTCAAAATTGTGATGTTCAAAAGAGCCACTAAGGTTGGTTGGTGTTCACGTGCAGCCTACTAGGTGTTTGTTTTTCGGTCTACAGGCTAGTAACAGTAACAGGTACTTGACGTACTTGTATTAGGCTACGGTGGTATTTACCTGACTGCTCAAGTTCTACCTCAATCTGCTTCTATGGTGATATTATAACATCACATTTCTAATAGGCGTCTACAATGACTGTGTAGATTAGCAATGCATGAAGTAGGAAGCTTACAAAATACTGGGGAAGCCATAAGAGATTAGCAAGAAACGAGGGGAATTGGTTCATGAGCTACTGCAAAGTGGTATAGCTACAGAGAATAAACAGGTTGTGAAAACAAGGCTGAACTATAACAAACAAGTGATGGAGCACTAAAGCAGGCAGTTGACCTTTAGACAATAAAGATAAGCTAACAACAAGATGGGGATTTCACAGGTCGCTGGCCTGGGCTGATAAGAGCAGGAAGGCCAGCAGGTGCGCTATCCAAACAAGCACTTGGCTAAACGAAAAGAGTCTACACACCGCCTAGAACGAACCGCCTCGGTATATTCCCTTTGATCGACGTCATGAATGAAAATCGAGTTATTGCTTTACCGCTTTACCAACGGTAGCCTCCCCTTTGCCTTGCATTCTCAGCTGCCCGACATGATGGCAACACCACTATGGATGGACTGCGGAGCTAAAACGAGCGCTCTCGCAACATTCTCTGTCTGAGGTTTATTCATTTCAGTCTGGGACCCTCGGATACTAGTTCGGGGCTTAGAATGGGGCGTGTCGTGGTCATTAGATATAATACCACATTACCACTGCACTTCCGCGTTACATGGAGCTTGTGGGGGGGAGGGGCGCGGGGGATCAAATCAATGAATGAATGTTGATTAGAGCCTTGACGCAAGTGACGGTGGTAGCCGTAGCTACAACCACTTACGTCAAGGCTCGTAGCTACAATCACTTACGTCAAAGCTCTAATCAACATTCATTAATTTGACCCCCCCCCCCCTCGCCCTCACATGAGCTAGATATAATACCACTGCACTTCCGCTTTACATGGAGCTTGTGGGGGGGTGTTGATTAGAGCCTTGACCCAAGTGACGGTGGTAGCCGTAGCTACAACCACTTACGTCAAGGCTCGTAGCTACAAACGTCAAAGCTCTAATCAACATTCATTAATTTGACCCCCCCCCCCCCCTCACATGAGCTCAAAGTACCGGAAGTATTGCGGGCTCGCCTGCTCGTGAGACTCCAGCATGTAACTGGCAGCAGGCACCATGATGATAAGTCTGTGGGAAGGAGAAGGGACTAGAGTAGTGACTAATATGCACCTGCCTCGCTCGACTTCAGACCCGAAGCCGAAGCTCATCTGCGTGGCTCACATCGAGAGGTCATTAGATAATAATAACGTCGATATGCAGGTTAGGAATTCATGCCGAGTGACTGCGCGGCTGGGGGAGGTGGACCGCCCTGCAGCAAAGTGCAATCTTTTTCTGTGAAAGGTGATGTTTCATCTCCATGATTTCAGATTCAGATCAGTTTTATTTGTCATATACAAAATGGGACAATGGGATTCTTCTTACTCCCCCTTTGCTCCACAGCATAAAGGAATAACAACAATTAATTAACAGAATACAAAAGCAGGTATTTATATACAATAAAGTCCATCCAGTACCATTTCAGAGATATGCGCAGTCACTTTCAGCCCAATAATAAGTAGGCCTAGACATACGAAGGGCTTTTGCTTTAAGCCTGTGATCACAACACATGCATTTTTAAACCCACTGACAAAACAGTGCTTGTGAAGAAGATCTGCAATGCGTAGCCAAGCTCAGCCCCGGTGCGTCCACAACGTAGCCAAATGATAGGTATTATTAGGCCTATAAAAACACACCTATGTTTTTAATAACGTGTACACTATACTCATATAAACAGTCAGCAAGCGCGTAAATTGACCTACGGGTGATTATTCCGATGACAGCTTCATGGACAAAGATCGATTCGAAAAATGTACATGTTACAGCTTTCAAATAAGCGTATAGCCTAAGTTAACATGTCGCTGTCAAATGATCCACATTGAGCAAAACAAATGCTCTAAATAGGCCTATAGGCGAAATATTAAGAAGAGCTTAAATTATACCCATGGCACCCACAAATAGATGAAATGCTGAGGACAAGAGGAGATCAGTGCATGGCGTTCATAATAATAGCCTAAAATAAAAACGTTTACGAAAATGTAAAACAAAACAAATAAGGAAAAATCAAATGGTTGTATTATGTGGTTAAACGGACCTAAAATAGACAGAATAATGTTGCGCGCTGCACTTGCTGCCCGGAGGAGCTCTGTACATCATCCAGAGCTGAGTCCGGAGCAGCAGGTTAAACACGCACCCCTCTTGTGCCCCTGTGGTCTGGAAGCTATGCCTCCGACAATTCATTAGGCTACAATTCATCTCAAATGTCTCCCTCGTATATTTCTAACCAGACAAAGACTCCGCCCGACACGTAAGTAGAGACAACACAGTGAGATAAATCCCGACTGGGGCTTTTTACCTTTCGCCGCTTCCACCGCCGCACATAATAGTCCAAGGACCAGTCCGACAACAACGGATGCAAATTGTTTATTCCCTCGGAACTGCATCCCGAATTCGAGTTAAACCACGGGGGCGATGAAAAGAGCCTTCTTCTATCCTCGTCGGGTCGGGTCAAATATTTATCTAACAAGAAAAATAAAAAATCCAGAAGATGTATTTCGGTAACCGTGGTAGCTCTAAGATGGCCGTCGCCACCGCCGCTCTCTGCTAGTCCCTTCAATCAGCGCCCTCTCTCTCTCTCGCAGGTTTGCAGCTGTATCCAACGAGACCGATGGGCAGTGACGTCAATACTGTTATTGTGGGAGCGCATGCAGCTAGCAAGGACCGAGGGCGGGGGCCAAATGCCTTCTTGTTGGTAGAATGAGGAGTTGCCACAACAGTAGCCACTTAAATGACCACAATGTGATGTGGATGTTATCTTAGGGACGGACACACAGGCACTACTACTGCTGCATAGGTCCATGGCATCTTTTTTCAGTCATCCCTACCCTGGTGCCCCAGGGACCTCCAGTCATCTGATGTGATTGTCCAGAGGCATGAGGAAGGAATCAATGTATACCTGGCTGCAGATGCATAATGTTTTTTAACAGAGCACCCATAATGTACCCTGGTCCTAACCACACTAGTTCACGTATAGTTAAGTATAGTGAAGTGAGTGCCCAACTCACTATATTACTGTATTATAAGATAAGATATTCCTTTATTGATCGCCTTGGGGAAATTCAGGCGTCATAGCAGCATGGGAGAGGGGGGGGGGTACAGGTATTGGGCATGGTAATAGTAGAAGACATAAATATAGGTAATACAAATTATAGTACAGATAAAAAATAAGCAGTATAAACAATATAATTAACTCTGAATATAAGCACATGAGCAAGTCGGCAGTGTAATCAAAATGTTGGGGGGGGGGGGTTCCTCAGCCAAATATATCAGACAAAACAGAGAGAGAGTTGCACAACATTCACTACAAACTAGCAGTAATATTGATCACACCGTTACTGGTGCACCTTACAACAGACATGACACGTGTGAGAAAATAGCGAGGTTCAGAATTACAAACGGGTTGATATCTAAGTAACATATATCAACACCCTTGTATAAAGGTGACACCCTCACAGTAGACAAGATGAGGTGCAATCAGATAAAGAGAAATGCCTCAGAATGTAGATTGCTTTGTATAATGATGAGGAATGAACTCGAATCCTACACATCCACAACCAAATCACATCAACTCTGTTTAGAGGCACGCCAACATTATGGGAACTGCGCTTACCATCTTCTCCAGAAATAGCAGAAATGTTTATTGTAAACAGTTGGGAAATTGTATATTTGGCCAATAAACCTAATGTGCAATGGGAGTTGAATAATTTTGATTGCAACCGCACATTTACATTTTGTCATTTAGCTGACGCTTTTATCCAAAGCGACTAACAAGTTTTTTACAACAAGACAGCAGGAAGGGTACAACTCTATCAGCAGAGTAACAATGTTCATCAAAGTGTTGAGTGCTACAGTGTATGTTAGTATATTAGGACAAGTGCATGATAGTAAGCTTTAAAAAAATATATATAATAATAATAATAATAATAATGTTGATAATGCATTTGCGTGGGTTTCCTATAGGTAGCCTCCTCCGGTTTCCTCCCACACCAAGATGGTAAATGCAGAGGTATAACCTCCCCACAGGGATTGATAAAGCTGTACTTAAGTCATTACATATTTCAGCGAGTCTCTTCATTTTGAACAAAGTTGGCAGGGAATCTTAGAAGCGCAAATGAATGAAAGTGTTGTGATAAGGACAAAGACCATCTACTACTAGAGCCTGGCCTCTTCAGTCATCTCAGTGGAAGTCGAACAGCCATGTGAGGCCTGATGGGTCTATCAACGGGGACGGTCTATAGCCATCAGCCTGGCAGCACAACCCCGGCACAAATGCACAATGCTCGTTTGTTTTGCCTTTGGCATGAAGTGGCCGGGAGAAAGTGGAAGCCCCCCCCCCACAGATGTCCATCCCTCTGGGAAAAGGAAGAGGGACAGAATGTCCATTGTCATTCCTCTTGGGGACAATGGAAGGCAATAGGAGGGCTTGCGGGGTACGTGTGAGACAGCAGTGAGGTATCACAAAGGTGTTACTTCCTCCAGACTGCTTCACGCCCACTTAAGTGAGTAACAACTCTTTTTAAAGAGGACAAATAATGTTACACAACTTCCTTGAAATCTGTGGAACACTTTGTTTACTTTTTTTCCTTGCAAAGAAACTAGTCTTAATCGTTTATTTTCCAGCACCGCTTCCTTCCCTTGTATGGAACAGGCCATTGTTGGTGGGTGTGACACACACCACATCATTTTATTTCTTCACTATTCCCCTCCCTGTCCGGCTGCCCCACACCCAAGAGTAAAACACCTTTACAAACTGGGCAGTAGGCAAGGTATGCAGTGTGCCCGGCTCCAAAAGGCACAGCTAATCAATTCATCAAAGTTAATTCATCCTCATATGACATCACAGGCTGCAAAGAGGCTCGGACCCTCACTGACACCCCCCACTGTGTTACATTAACACACCCTACTGGACTATATACTTGCCCACTGTATTGTTACTTCATTCTAACTAGTGTATATATTTGTATAATTGACCACATCTGCCCAGTTGCACAGCCCTGGCCTACTTCTATTTTATTTTGACGTATAAAATTGTACTATATCTTTTTTTTGTATTTTATTTTTTTATTATTTTTTAAACAAACATATAAACAAACATGACAACACACGATAAGATATACAAGCATTAATTAACAGTGCATATCCAATGAAATCACCATTTAGTTAAATGTCTTATACAGGATATACCCCTAATTAATACCTGTTATCTAGTACCCTACACACATATGCTCTAGCTCGTACCCCCCCCCGGACCCCCCATTGGATAATCCATCCATTATAACTTGTTCCTACCAGACACTACCTTTATATGCTAGCTTTTATTCTCTCCACCACTTCTAACCACATTGTCATTTTGGATTCATTGAGACCCAAAATTCTTGCTGTAGATATTTCTTGATAAATCACATCGAGATATGTAAGAATCCAGACCTTCCGACACATTTTTTCCGGTTGAAACCATCGTGATGCTATCAGCTTTTTAGCCACTGTGATACCAGTTAAAACCAATCTCTTTAGCTGTGGATGTACTGCACACTGAAAGACATCATTCAGCAGTAATACAGAGGGGTGTACAGGTATATTCAGAGTTAAGAGATTTAATTGTACTATATCTATCTATTGAGCTATATTTAATTTATTTTATATCCCACATAATTGTATTCAACCTCTTATACAGTCTTACAGCCCTGGCCTATATTTTATTTCATAAATATATTATTCTATTGTGCTTAACTTAGCTCATATTTTATTTTATTTTACTCAACCACTTATTGTATTATCTGTCTGTCCGCTAATGTCGCACCAGTAACATCAAAAGCTAATTCTTTGTATGTGAAAAGTATACTTGGCTGATTCTGATTCTGAATAATTCTGAACAGCTTGTTTAGGCTTGTTAATCTGATGACTCGTTAACTCTGGCTAAATAGGAGTATCTACTGTATGTCATTTCCCCATGTAGCACCTAAATTACATTTCAGTCTCACTGCCAAATCCATACAAAGACTAGACAAGATATGTCCCCTTTAAAGGAATAATTATGGCAGCATTATGGAAAATGCGCTTACTGTCTTCTCCAGAGTCAGACAAGAAATAGATACCAATTTCCTCTCTGTAAATTCAGAGGGAAGCTATCCGGCTGCAAGCTAGCCTAGCTTAGCACAAATGAATGAAAGTGGATACGGATCAGCTAGCAGTTGTTGGCCAAAAACACCTCTCCTGGAGTTTTAAGCTAGGCTAGCTGATCCGGATAGCTTTCTACTGAACGCACAGAGAGGAAATTGGTATCTATTTTCTTGTATTACTCTGGAGAAGACAGTAAGCGCATTTCCCATAATGATGCGTTTCGCAATTCAATAATGTGGAATGCCCTACCCACAACTGTGAAGGAATGTGAATCCCTACCCTCCTTCAAAACCGCTCTCAAAGAGCACCTATGGGTGGCTGCGATTAGAAACTGGCCCCTGTAAATGTCCAAATCCCCCCCCCCTCCTGATGAATTGAAAATGGGGGACTGATTGATTGATTGGTTGAAAACTTTATTAACAGATTGTAGAATGGGTACAATACAGTACGGCTCAATACACACAATTGTTAAATGGGAACTATCTTATAAATGGCCTTTTTCAGTGTTTAGCATTGTTTCCTAGCTATGTGGACTTAAATAAATAGGTTCTATGTCTCTAATTCTCATATTGGCACATTCTTCCAATTCTCCTCTCACAATATTCACCCTCACTGAACTGAGTCATCTGAAAATGTGCATATCTGTGATGTCAGAGGTTTCTCAGCTGCATAATAATGTGGCAGTTGGTGTGGCAGTTGGCACCAGGCCACACAGTGGTTGGAGCCCAGCCTCAAAACGGCTTAAGATCTTGAGGTAGAAAAATGCTGTTTTTGAGTACTTGATTAGAAATACAAAACAATGATTTAAAAAAAAAAATCCTTACAGAGGTGTTCCATAGACTCACAGGAATTGTGTAAAAGTGCCCAAATAGTGGGCGCCCCAGTGGCGAACCACATAGCGCGCTCAGCCGCGACACGGCCGACCCGGGTTCGACTCCCGAACCCATCGTTATTTGCCGAATGTCTTCCCCCCACTCTGTCTCCCATTCCTCCTCTGTCTCTCCCTACTGGACTGCCCAGTAGAAATAAAGCGATAAAACGCCAAAAAAAATCTTACAAAAAAAAAAAAAAGTACCCAAATAGTGAAATAAATAGTAAAATAGTTCCCCTTTAAGGGGATGCAGACCTGAATGAAGAGGCAAAGAGGATAATAGACTCTTTTGAAATGTGGACGCTGAGGAAGATGCTGAAGATAACATGGAAGGATAAGATCAAGAATGAGGAGGTACTGAGAAGAGCGGATATGCAAGGAGGACAGCTGCTGGAGAGGTTGAAAAAGAGAAAGATGGAGTTGTGCGGGCATGTTCTGAGAGGATCCAGCGGGGAGATGTTCAAGAAGGTGGTGATGGGGAAGGTGGATGGAAAGAGAGGAAGTGGAAGACCAAGAAGAGGCTGGGTAGACGACGTCTGTGATTGGAGCGGAGTGAGAGGCGGAGTCACGGAGTTGGAGAGAAGAAGTGGGGACAGAATGGGTTGGAGAGTGATAGGCAACCTTCGGAACGAAGAAGCCACCTAATGATGATGAGACCAGAGAAAGACTTTCGTCCTGTTTACATCAGGGCCCCCGTTTTTGAATTCATAATGACATTTATGACATACACAACATACAGATATACAGATATATATGACATTTATGACATACAGACACTACTGTTACATTTTGTGACATACACGATATGCAAATATACAGTACTGGATTCTTATTATTGTATTACTGTACTATGCACAATCGTTGCGGGCAAGACCCCCCGCATTTCACTGTATACTTGTATGCCGTGACAAATAAAAACTCTTGACTTGACTTGTCTGTATACAGAGATCCTAACAGAAAATATATACATACGAGGGGGAGGAGACTGTACATTGGGAGGGGGGGGGGGGGGGTTGGACATTTACAGGGGCCAGTTTAGAATTGCAGCCTCCCGTAGGTGCTCTTTGAGAGCGGTTTTGAAGGTGGGTAGGGATTCACATTTTTTTACGGCTGTGGGTAGGGCGTTCCACATTGATGTGGCATAATTGCGAAACGTGTTTAGTCCCTTGTCTGGGTTGAACATGATTTGTGGAACTCCCTCTGGTGTTGTGGTCGTGGTATTCACTGACCTTTGGGAAGTATTTCGACATGTAGTACATGGGTACCTTAGGGGTGTAGTGTATCTTGTAGACCAGGCCCATTGAAAGTTGCTGTACTCTGTCGTCTACTCTAAGCCATCCTAGGTTGTCAAAATGGGCAGGGGTGAGGTGGGTTTTGGGAGTAAGGTCAAGCAGTAGTCTGACCAGTTTGTTTTGTGATGTTTGTAATCTTGTTCTTAGTGCCTTTGAGGTGCTTTGGTACGATGAGGTGCAAGCATAGTCGTAGTACATTTGAATGAGTGCTCCTGTTAGAGTCTTCGGGGTATTCTTGTTTACCAGAGAGGAGATCCGGTACAAGA
This sequence comes from Notolepis coatsorum, assembly GCF_963971535.1. Classification (NCBI taxonomy): domain Eukaryota; kingdom Metazoa; phylum Chordata; class Actinopteri; order Aulopiformes; family Paralepididae; genus Notolepis; species Notolepis coatsorum. The sequence continues at coordinate 63,121,011 of NC_140181.1, forward strand.
ATCTTGTTCGTTGGTTGACTTTTTTGATTACATTGGATGCCATCTTGTCACAGGAAAGATTTGTCTCTAGAATGGAACCCAGGTATGTAATTTCATCTTTCCTTGTAAGTAAGTAAGTAAGTAAGTAAGTAAGTATTTATAAAGCACCTTTCATACATGTCATGTAGCTCAAAGTGCTGTACACAATTATAGGCATATATAACGATAAAAGCAATAAAGTCATAGTGATCAGTTAAGATCAATGTTAAAAAAAAATAATAATAATAATAATAATAGTAACGTAAAAATGAAAATAACGTAAAAACAGTCATTTGCTTACCAGTTTGGGAGAACAGGTCCGCACAAACATTTCCGCTCAGTGGCAACCGGAAGTGCACTAAACCAATGCACTTGTATGGTAGGTAGCAATGTTTAGGTCTTATAATGCTAGTGTAGTTACGTTTTTATCAGTGGTCATAGTTGGGTCCATAGTGCTTTACCAAGTCCCATGGATCCATCAGTGGCCGTGTATTGTGTGCGTATGTACCCGTTCGCTCATGTGGTCAGTGGCCAGAGTTGGGTCCACAGGACTTATCCAAGTCCCATGGACCCATCAGTGGCCGCGTCTTGTGGTAGAAAGAAAGAAAAAGAAAAACGTATAAAGAAAACAGTCTAAAGTTTGAAAGTTTGGGAGGTCCGCAAAAACACGCCTTCAGCTCAGAAGCTGAGGCGTGTCAAAAACTTTTGAAAAACTGGAGGCGTGTCTCCTATTGTACCCATTCCTTCATCTAAGAAGTTTGAAAGTTTGGGAGGTCCGCAAAAACACGCCTTCAGCTCAGAAGCTGAGGCGTGTCAAAAACTTTTGAAAAACTGGAGGCGTGTCTCCTATTGTACCCATTCCTTCATCTAAAAAGTTTGAAAGTTTGGGAGGTCCGCAAAAACACGCCTTCAGCTCAGAAGCTGAGGCGTGTCAAAAACGTTTGAAAAACTGGAGGCGTGTCTCCTATTGTACCCATTCCTTCATCTAAAAAGTTTGAAAGTTTGGGAGGTCCGCAAAAACACGCCTTCAGCTCAGAAGCTGAGGCGTGTCAAAAACTTTTGAAAAACTGGAGGCGTGTCTCCTATGTACCCGTTCCTTCATCTAAAAAGTTGGGTCCACAAGGCTTATCCTAGCCTCATGGATCCATCAGGTTTTTCCAAGCCATAACTATTTGTAAGCTAGACTGTATAGGTACGTTTTTAATTTTCCTTTAAAAATGTGTATAGAGCTGGCGTTTCTGATGTGTGTTGGTAGTGTGTTCCATAGTTTTGGGGCATAGTTGGCAAATGCCATACTTCCTATCCTTTTTTGGTTTCTGGGCGTGTCTTGTGACTATCTTGTCACCCACTGTAACAGAGAAGCCGTTGGTCTTGCTGAGTTAGTTATTTGATCCGAAGAGAATGGACTCTGTTTTACCCAGGTGTAATGATAGTTTGTTATCAGCGAGCCAGGTGCATATTCTGCCGAGTTCTGAGCTGAGGGTTTGTTCAACCTGTAAAACTTGTTCTTGTCAGAGACCAGCAGGGCTGAGTCGCCTGCGAACAAGTTGCAGTCATTTGCATAAATTAGGAACAGTAACGGTCCTAGTATGCTTCCTTGTGGAACACCACAGCTCACTGGGAGGGGGGGGGGGATAGAGTACCGTTTACCTCTACCATCTGTTCTCTCCCCTCCAGGTAGGATTGCATCCAGCTCACTGATAAACTATCAAAACCAATTGCGTTTATCAGAATGGAGTGATTGGAGTGGGATGTTCTGAAGCCAGATTGGAATTCGTAGATTAGATTTTTTCCCCGCAAGGTACTTTTAGACCTGTTTGTAGAATTTTTTTTCCATGACTTTCGAGATGGAGGTAAGAATAGAAACAGGGCGGTAGTTGCCTGGGTCTAATTTGCTGCCTTTTTTGTGCAGGGGGGGTCACTCTCGCAATTTTGAAGTCTTTGGGGAAGTGTCCCTGTTTTATGGAGAGGTTTATTATGTGTGTGATGACTGAGGTGATGGAGGGGATATTGTCATGGCCAGTGGCCTTGTTAGGTTGGAGGGCACTCAGTTTTTTGAGTACCTCATCTGTTGTTACCATTTCAAGTTTGAAGTCATCTTTGCGGACCCCTAGGTTTTTTTATTTTATTTTATTTTTTATATATTTTATTTTATTATTTTTTAAACATACACATAAACATAAACATAACAACATAAAATTAGATATACAAGCATTAATTAACAGTACACATCCAATGAAATCACCATTTAAATAAATGTATTATACGAGATATACACCTAATACTTGCTATCCTACACACATATGCTCTCGCTCGCTCCCCCCCCCCCCCCGGACCCCCACTTGGATAATCCATCCATTATCATTCGCTCCTAACCAGGCACTACAATTCATATGCTAGCTTTTATTCTCTCCACCACTTCTAACCACATTGCAATTTTGGATTCACTGACACCTAAAATTCTTGCTGTAGATATTTCTAGATAAATCACATCGAGATATGTAAGAATCCAAACCTTACGACACATTTTTTCCGGTTGAAACCATCGTGATGCTATCAGCTTTTTAGCCGCTGTGATACCAGATAAAACTAATCTCTTTAGCTGTAGGCCTATAGCAGGGGTCGGGAACCTATGGCTCGCGAGCCATATATGGCTCTTCTGGTGACAGCATATGGCTCCCAGACATTTTTGAGATATTTCTTAATAATACTGTGTCATTTTAAAGTAAACAGAAATTAGTTTTGAAGATACAGCTAATAGTATCTGTAGCTGAAGATATAGCGAGCAGAGCTGGCGAGGGAACACAAGTGGACAGAAATTAAAAATCTTCAACCTGAAGACCAGCTGATTCTTAAAACTTGGAACGAGCTTCCTGTGACATACCACACAATGCAGCGTGAGTATTGCCGTATTGACCATGTTTGGCTCTACATATGCATGTGGGCAGTCATTCTCGCATATGAGGAACATTAAGACCAACCTACGCTCACGTTTAACTGATGGAAGCCTCAACGCCTGCATGAAGCTCAACCTCACCACGTATGAACCAGATTACAAGGCCATCAGCAAAACCATGCAGCACCAGAAGTCGCATTAAAAGTAAGACATATTTAATTTATTATACGTTAAAAATACTATATGGCTCTCAATGAGATATATTTAGAAATATTTGGCTTTTATGGCTCTCCCAGTCAAAAAGGTTCCTGACCCCTGGCCTATAGGGACTGCAAACTCAAAGACATCGTTCAACAGCAATACAGAGGGGTGTACAGGTATTCAGAATTAAGAAATTTGATAATTGCTGGGACACTTCTTTCCAGAATATCTTAACTGGTGGGCAATCCCAGTACATGTGCATAAATGTACCCTCATCCCCATTTGTACATAAGGAGCATCTGGAGTCTTGTTTAAGTCCCATTCTGTTCAATCTTATAGGAGTCAGGTATGTCCTATGAATATAGTTAAGATTGATTTGTTGATGGTCCGGGTTACGTGACGCAAGTCGAACGTTTGCCCAGGCTTCTTGCCAATCAAAATTTATTTCCAGGTCTGGTATATCCCTCCTCCAGACTGAGTCTGGGGGGAGGATTCCATATGAGGACGTTAGTAATTGATGATAAAAATCTGATACAAAACCTCTCGATGTCTCTCTTTCATAGAAGAATTTGTGGTATCTGTGGTGTTCAATTGGTATCCTTAATGGGACTCCATGAGCCTTCAAACATACCAATAACTGTGCGTAAAAATAATATGTGGAACTGGTGAGATAAAATGTTTTATGTATGTCTTCATATCTACAAAAACCCTGTTTGTTGAAAACATCTCCTAATGTGTGTATGCCCTGCTTTTCCCATTTGGGGTATCTTATAGGTCGTTTTCCAATCAGGAGTGCATTGTTATTGAATAGGGGAGTATGACTATGCCATTTATGTGGGTTAGAATTTTTTTTGTGTGTTTCACGCCATATCCGGATCGCATGAGTAATAATGGAGCCAAATTTCAATTCGCATTGCTTAATTGATAATTTGGTGTATACTATGTCCTGCAGTCTATGTGGTGCTACTATATTTACTTCTAAATTTCTCCAGGATACTGATGCTTGGGAATCAAACCAGGTTGTCAGTGGTGTACGCCTTAAAATAGTGGTAAAAATCTGGAAATGCCATATCTCCGTCGGCTTTGTTTCTCTGTGCGGTGGATCTTTTTATACGTGGTGGTTTGTTATTCCAAATAAATTTGTATGCGGTAGAGTGTAATTTTTTCCAGTAACCATCTGGAGGGGGTAACGGTAGCATTGAGCTAATGAAGTTGATTCTAGGTAGGACATCCATCTTAACTATTGATACCCGTGCCTGTACTGAGTTTTAAGTTTTGACCACCTGTCAAAGTCGTATTTGATCTTATTTTGGATTTTTATGTAATTGTACTTCACCGTTTGGCTTATAGTAGGGAATACTTCAACTCCCAAACATCTAAAGTGTTTAACCATTGGTATTTCTTCTGGAAGGAGTATATTTTTTGCAGGGGCATTAAGTGGAAGGAAAGCCGACTTTGGCCAATTTATCCTAAATCCCGATAGATTGCCAAAGTCATCAATCAACTTGAGAAGATGAGGCATTGCGGTGTTAGGGTTTTGAATGAACAGTATTACGTCGTCCGCATATAAACTAATTTTATGTTGTGTGCCCTTGATTGCGATTGGTTCTATGGATTGGGATTGTCTTATATATTGTGCTAAAGGCTCTAATGATAAATCGAATAGTCCGGGACTAAGAGGGCAACCCTGTCTAGAAGAGCGTGATACCGGAAAGATTTCGGAGGTGATTATACCTGTTGTAATCATGGCCGATGGGTCTTTGTATAATACTTTAATCATATCAATGAATCCTTTTCCTAACCCCATCCTTTCTAATACTGCCCATAGATAAGACCATTCCAACCTATCAAAAGCTTTCATCGCATCCAGGGACAGCATCACCTTAGGTGTGGTGTCATCCTTGCTGGCATCTAGTACGTGTAGTAATCGTCTTATATTATCCGTGATCAAGCGGCCTCTTATGAAGCCAGTCCGATCCGGATGAACTAAAGACGTCATATGCTTTTGAAGTCTGATGGCTAATACCTTAGAGTACAGCTCGGTTCCCAGGAGGCTTAAGGGTCTATAACTACCGCAATCGGTGGGGTCTTTGTCTTTTTTAAGGAGGACTGTTATGAGTGCAATATTGTCGTTCTTATGGAAGTTCCCCTCCTTGATTGAGTATAAAATCATATTAAGTAATAGGGGTCCAATTACGTCCCAACAAGAGAGGTACATTTCTGGTGGGATACCGTCGCTTCCAGGAGCCCTACCACTTTGCATTTCAGATATGGCCTCCCTAAGTTCATCTAGTGTGATGGGTGTTTCTAACTGTTTAGCGTCATCCTCTGATAGTTTAGGGAGGTTAATTTGATTAAGATATGTGTCCATTTTGTTTTGATCGAAGGTCGTTTTTGATTTATACAAGTTGGAGAAGAACTCTTTGAATGTCTCGTTGATTTTTTTAGGGTCTGTAACAAGTCCTTGTTGTGCTTTAATGGTAGTTATATCTGCAAATTTTGCGTTGACTCTTAACTGCATAGCTAGTATATGACTTGGTTTAGAACCATGCAAGTAGTGCTGTTGTCTTGTGCTACGTATTTGTACTTTAGATTGTTGTTTATAAATGGCATTAATCTCTTTTTTTAACACATTAATTTGAGTTTCCAGTCGAACCGAGTAGTTGTATTGTAAAGAAGAAAATAACGTAGAGTAAAGCGGTTCCAGCTCTGCCAGTTTTGAGCAACGATTCTTGTGTATTTTGGAGGAAAAGTACCCGGTAAAATCCTTGTTCAATCCTTTTACCGACATCCATAATATTCTGGGGTCCTGTACCGATTTCGCATTCTCCAGTAGGAATACAGAAAGAGCTTCTTTGAGTTGTGTAATGAATTCCTTGTTATTCAGCAATATCGAGTTAAATCGCCATCTTGGGGCTCGGGATGACAGTATACCAAATGATCCTTTTAGGAGTAAATAACAGTGATCTGATAGTGCATTGGGTACCATTTCCACATCATAGTTATCAAATAGTCTCGGGGATGCAAAAACATAATCTATTCTGGAAAGTGTGTTATGTCTTGCAGATCGACAAGTGTACTTCCGGGTCGTGGGGTTGAGTGATCGCCATAGATAATTTACACCTGTATTCTTCGACCAATCCTTTAACGCATTAGATGAATCTTTCTGTTCGTTGGAAAAGGTGGGATAAAATTTATCCATCCCAGGATCCCAAATGGCATTAAAATCTGCACCAATTATAAATGGGTATTCAGGAAGGTCTAACATTGTTCTGGTAAGTGTAGTGTAGAAATTAGCTTCGTACAAATTTGGGGCATATACCGCTACCAACGCTATTTTCCTATTCCTGTATACAATCTTAGCTATGGTTATCCGACCATCTGCATCAGACCATACTCCCTTCAATTCAATATTCAACTTCCGTTTTACGACTATAGCAACTCCACGGGTTCTCGTTCCAAAGGAAGAGTGACTAATGTTATGGTATATGTTGTCCGCTAACGTAGCTTTGTCTTCCACTAAAATGTGCGTTTTGCTTAGAAGAGCCACGTCAACCTGTTTGTTTTTCATCAGTGTGAGCACGCTTTTGCGTTTATGTTGATTATTTATTCCCCCAGTATTCCAGATCATTATATTCAAACTAGCCATAATCTATACATGTTGTTTTGTAGTTGTTGGTAATGCTTCTGGAGTTGAGAGCCGAGCATAAAAACATACATATATACAAATAAACCCCTGATCCCCCCTCCCTTAAAGAGCCATACAAGGTACCTATTTGATACCTCCTTCGCGTACAACTCCATCCTATCTTGCACCTCCGGTCAGCCCAGAATGAGCAATTTATCCTAAACTTTCCTATGTAAATTACCATAGAATCTAAACTTTTAATTCTAATTTAATAGAATGTCACCTGTGGCCAAGCCACTCTCCCGTTAATGTAATTAAACAAAATGAAAAATATACCTCAATTAGTATACTCATTTAAACCTCTTTTTTTATTTTTTTTAAACCTTCTACTAACATGTATTGGTTAGAACATTTCAGAAATAAAGAAATAAAGAAAAAGAAAGAACGATGTTTAGAATTAGATTATCGAAATCCATAAAATCAGGGAATAACTACTTAAAATCTTTTTTTTTTTAAATAACTTTGCATGTTTACACATCTAGATAACAAGGAGGTTTTTAAATACTTGTATGCAGATCGTCCCCCCTCAAGAGTGGTCATTAATCTGTTATGGTGGTCGCTGTTCTTCACATCTATTTCATGTCCAAGTCTCATATCGTTGTTATTTTCCAGGGCCATCATTGAAAAAGGCATTGTATTCCAGAATGCTGTCAGCCGATCATGACTTGCAGATTGTTGTTGTAATGTTCCAGTACATACCTCGTGTCATAGAACAATATCAATCCAGTGTATTCCAGAATATTCCATTATGACTCATAGCCTTCAAGTAAAAAAAGAAAATACAAAATTCTAGAATGTTCCAAAAAACAATTGGTATCAAATCATGACCTGCATATTACCATGAATCTATATAGTGTTAAAGGCCAACCTTCACGTTGTATTTTTGTTCAATAAACAATGTGGACTAGGCCAACGGTGACTTTCATGAAGAAGGAAAAAAAAAGTATTGAAATTGACCCAGTTTTAGCGTTTTTATCAAACATTTTGTCTGCCCAACACAATCACCACGCATGTGGATATTTTAATCAATGGTTCATAACGTGCGTGTGTAATCGAAATGATCTCGTCACAACAGGTGCAGGGCACCAGGGGGCTCACCAGGGGGCGCTGAGAGTCACACACAGCTAGTGGCAGGCACTGCAGGCAGAGAGCCTTGCTACCATAGATATATGCTTGCTACTACTAGCCGAATGAAAATGTATCTGTTTCACCTAACACTATTGCTCCGTGATTATTAGGGATGGGAATTGAGAATCGGAATCGATTGGGAACCGGTTCCTAATTGTCCGATTCCTGGAATCGCATGCCTCCGTGACTATCGATTCCTCTTATCGATGCCATGTTTTTCCGACAGTTGCGCATTTAAAAACAATAACTTTAGCGCCACGCATGCAGTCATAGCAGACTATTTGATTCCTTGACTAGGAAAACCTAAAGGGCTCGATATTGCGACTGTTTTGTGTGTGCAGTGAAAACTGAAAGTGCTTTGTGTGATGCCATGCTCATTGCAGAGAGAGACAGAGAGAGAACACTGAGCTGGCCTTTATTTATACAGGTAGGTTATTGCTAACAAATTCTCTTTTGCAATAACGACCTATTGAATGCAACTATACAGTTCAATAGATTAAATTAGTTCTCAAATACATTATTTTATTTAAGTGTATAGTTAATTTATTTTTTACAGTTTTTGTATTTTTCTGACATGGGGGCTCAACAATAAAATGCTAAATGACAATCAGAAATGTCAAGTTGCATGTTGGTATTCTAACCAGCTTAGTTATGTTGCATTTCCAATTAATTTATTTAAAATATAAATGTATCAGGAATCGATAAGGGAATCGATAAAGAATCGGATCAGTAAGCAGAATCGATAATGGAATCGTATCGATAAAATCTTATCAATTCCCATCCCTAGTGATTATAGCCATCCATCTCTAAAGCTAACCACTATTTGTAAAAGCCACAACCACGTTACCATATTTGTAATAATGTAAATCATTGTGTCGTTGTACATATTGTGTTTATAACGTTAGTAGCTAACATAGCTTAGCTTGGTAGCTATTGTGCTAACAACATATCCCGACATCCGGCTCGCTGGCCGGCATGAACGGCCGACCCAAAATGGTTCTCTCCTCTCTGTACACCCCGTCCCCACGGGTACCCTGCCGGGGGGCCCATGGACGCGACAATGGCGGCAGCCGTAGGGTGCTCGAGCCCGTAAAGGCTAGTGGTACACGATAGCTATGAGCTAACTAACGCTACAGGCTCAAACACCCTACGGCCGCCACTGTTGTCGCGTCCACAAGCTCCTCCGCAGGACACCCGCGAGGACGGAGGCACACAAAGAGGAGAGAACCACCCGCAGGGACGGCGGAGCTATAGGCTAACGTCAGTGTAGTGGTCCCGACTGTAGCAGGGACGGCGGAGCTATAGGCTAACTGTGATGCACCGAGTGGGCCACCATTGATCTACATGCCCCGATCTCAAATGGTTCACGACAGTAGACATAATGCTAACGTTAGCCAGCGCCATATATCGAGTAGTACTATGACCCGGACGGGCAAGGCATACGTTTCCTGAAGTGACGTTACGGCCGTGCTAGCGTCTGATAAGCTTTTAGATTCGGCTCATTAATATGCACCTGTAGTGACGTCGGCGTTTGATAAGCTTTTTTGTTATTCGTGCGTGGACCTTTTTAACTCTTTCGGAGTGGCATTTCCAGTGTCAAATGGAAAAAAATAAATAATGAAATTATATACCAATGATGTAAACTACCCATAATTGATCAGTAGGGTTTAACCTGGGTGTTGGGCTTTAAGCGTTTTATATTAAATTATTTATACCTCAATGTTGTCAAAAGCTTGTATGATGCCGTTTTTGATGTCTGTGCGATTGCAAAGTTATCCAAAAAAGATGAATCTTGTCATCCACTTTTTGTATTCTTCATGTAATCTTCTGCCGCCTCAAGCGAACGTAGCACGAATCTTTTTCCATCTCCCTCCACAATGGAAAGATTAGCTGGATAACGTAGGATAGAGCTGATGTACCACATCCTTGTAGCGGGCACATAGAGTTATGGCTTCCTTGCACATGTCCTCATAGAACAACACTTTTTTCCCTTTATATATCAGTTTTCCCCATTTCTTGCGTGCTTCCCTGATGATCGTGTCTCTTGTTTCAGTTTCACGTAGGCTAGCAATGATCACTCTTTCTTTGTTGTTGTTGTAGTTTACGGTGCCTATTCTGTAGCGTTTGTCCACTAACGGTTCTGTAGGTAGGATTTCAGAACCTAGAATTTCGACTAGCACTGCAGCAAACGAGGCATCTGTGCATTTGACTGATTCATCCAAACCCACTATACGGATATTAAATCTGCGGGCGTGACATTCAATTTTGAGCAATCTGACCGTGTTTTTCTCGTTGTTGTCATGTATCATCTGCCAAAGCTGTTTGTCCCCCACTTGCATCTCCTTCGATACTTCAGCGATATTATCATATAGATCCTTATTCTTCTCCTCTTGTTTCAGTGAGTATTCGTTCACAGTATTTGCAACTGCCGTTATGCGATCGGTTTGTACTACAGCCTCTGTCCTGAGGTCTTCAAGTTTAGCTTCTATAGCTAACTTAAATGCGTTAGCATTAGCTTCGGCTCTCTCAACAGCCCTATCCGCTCTGTCAGCTATATTACCAGCCTTGGCATCAACGTTATCAACCTTGTCGGTTAAGATCTTTATCAGAGTGGTCAGCGTTTTGAAATCGGGTGAAGTATTCTCCATGTCTGTCTCGGATGAGGTCGTAGGAACGTTGGATTCCATGGTATTGTCGAACATTTTATTCTCAATCGCGTCCGCTTTCTCCTTCACGGAGCGCGTCACCGCAGCGTCTACCGTTAGAGTGTCTGCTTCACGTCTCTTTGTAGTATCTTTCTTTGCTGGCATGTTGATTTTTCCTGTTGATATAGTTAGTTGAAGGTCTTAGTTTTTTTTTTGATCCACTTTTTCTCCCATTTTCTATATATTTTCTCCCATCCCAATTTCGTATCATCCAATTCAACCCTCCCCTGTCACGAATGCTGTTTCTTGCCTCCCACAAGCAGGCTGCAATGTGGACTAAGTCATACATAGCACAAGTCCCCTCCGGTACTTGAGGTAACAGCAGTCGCATCTTTTCACCTGCGCAGCTCGATCTCTGTGGCGAGGAGTAACGCGTGGGAGGCTCACGCTGCCCCCGACACTTCCTGATTCTACTGCGCAGGCGCACCAACCGACCTGTAGGAGTCGCTGTCCACAACGCCCGATCCCCACCCATCAGTTTCCCTAATACGGCCAATGTGTATTAGTACGGACGACCAGCCAAACTGAAAGCAAATGTGGAGAGCTGGGCTCGAACAGGCGAGCCCAGCGTCTCCAGATTTTGTGGCGAGCGCCTTGCCCACTACGCCACGTAGCCGCCAGTTGAAGGTCTTAGTTAATATATACGTCGAGGTTTAAACACATTAGTGTTGTAAAAAGTAGGTTTTTAAGCGAAATTAACAAAAACAGGAGCGGAGCGTGTGACCAATGCGACCGTCACATGTCGTTGTCAAACCGGAAGTCCGGACCCCTAGGTTTTTGTAGTAGGCTAGGATGTGTTCTACCCCAAAATGCCCTGAGTGGGAGGGTAGTTTATTAACCAGTGTTGTGGCTATGTTTGTGAAGAATATGTTTAAGTATTTGGCCACATCCAGTCTGTGATGAGAGTGTTTTCTGTCTTTATGTTTATGTTTGTAAATCTGGTTTTTAGTTTTTTGCTGCAGCCTAGTTGGTTGTTGAGTAATTTCCAAAGTTCACAGGGTTTGTTTTAGTTTTCCTCAGTTTTGTCATTGATGACATTATTTTTGCGGATTTGATCATGGTGTTTACATCGTTTCGTAGTCTGTTTCTTTGTATTTTGAGTTCATCCACGTGGGCACTGTTTGAGCTTTTGGCAAGCTTTGTCTGACTTTTATGACCCCGTAAACAAGACGAAAGTCTTTTTCTGGTCTGCATCCTCTTAGCAGTTGTTTTATATTGAGCCGTACTGTATTGTACCCATTCTGCAATCTGTTAATAAAGTTTTCAATCAATCAATCAATGCTGTGTTCTTTATCCATGGCTGTCTTCAAATGCAGGCCTATTGGCATTTAATGTCTCTTTCCTGTGTAGTCAAACATAAGCATGGATCCTCTAACTGTATGTTGTACAACATGTTGCACAGCTGTACTATCCAACAAGGGCAATTGGACTTTGGACTCCTTATCCTCCCATGTTGCCATTGCAGAGAGAATACAGAGAATACTCACTTTGCTCACTGTGAAATTGTGAGCAACCATATGCATGAAGAAAAGATATCCCCTTACCCAACAGCTTCTCAGTCTGAGGCTTCCTCTCCGGGCTCCATCACTCCTACAGGGTTAGAGGATTAGATTGATCCTGTTATACATATTATTCAACATTCTCCCACCTCAATTTCCATTCTGCCTAAATTTTCTCACGCTCTGCCCAGGGAGAGTCAACACTGTGTCTGTCTGTCAGAATGTGAGACTGACGAGACTGTGAGGCTACTGTTGTAACTTAATAGGTCAGGTTACCTGATTAATGTTGAGTTATATTTCATACGTTAATATTGATTATTATTTACATTTGAAAGCAAGGTTGGCAGAGTGTTTGTTCATTATAGTCAGAGATACTATTATAAAAATGTATTGCCACATTAGTTAGTAGAAATACAAGTCCCAGAATGCCTAGCGCCTAGTAACCTAGTAACCAGCCGTGTCCATTTATAGTGATTGAAGTTGCAGACTGAAGAGAGTGTATGTGAAGTAGAGAAATGTAATGTAATGTGCACCGGTAAACTTCTATATAAAGGATACTTTACACGTATTATAACCCGACGTTTGGACAATCCATTATTTGGAAAGTAGTTAACAGCTACAATTGTCCGCCTCTCTCTGGTGTGTGTGAGACATATTAATTTACCGGCCATAGGGTTTCACCATATACTATGTTAGTAATGAGTGTGTTCGAGACATCGCAGGCAGTCGAGCCTCGTGGGTGGCTGGCAGTAGATGGAGCATGAAAGACAGTGTACTGTCACAGGAAAGAAGTTGTGGCCATTAAACATCCCTGTCTCTCACAAGGAAACTACAAAAGAAGGATGGGTCATGATGTCAGAATACCAGCGTTCTATCCTCTGCTTGGTGCCAGACTTTGGTGGCAGTTCTATTGAAGCCTGTATTCAAATTCTAAATATACAAGCTATCTGAGGAAATATACATCAACCAATATATCAAACATTAGCAAACAATGCAACAAATTGCCAATGATCCTGACATCCAAGGTAAATAACCTGTTTAAATGAGAGGTCATAAACGAGGAGACAGCTGATCCCATTCAACTCAATGTCAATGTCGGCCGAACTGAACGTTTCCAGCAACTTGCAATGGGCCTGGTCTTCAAGATACACTACACGACCAAGGTACCCATGTACATGTCAAAATACTTCCCAAAGGTCAGTGAATACCACGATCACAACACCAGAGGGAGCTCCACAAATCATGTTAAACCCAGATTCGGCTCAAACAAGGGACTAAATACGTTTCGCAATTATGCCACATCAATGTGGACTGCCCTACCCAAAGCTGTAAAGGAATGTGAATTACTACCCACTTTCAAAACCACTCTCAAAGAACACCTACGGGAGACTGCAATTCGAAACTGGCCCCTGTAAATGTCCTAACCCAACCCCCTCCAATGTACAGTAAATGACCAAGTATGGTTTTGTCAATATTCCAATGTACAGTTTTGCTTGTACAGTTGAACAGTGTTCCCCACCCACCCCTCCTACCCAACCCCCCCCCACCCCACCAACCACCTCCAATATACAGCCCCCCCCACCCACCCAACCCCACCCCACCTACCCAACCTCCTCCAATGTACAGTTTTTACGTCAAATGTATATACTCTCTTTTTTAGACTCTTTTTGTATCACAAACAGTACTGTATTTGTAAATCTGGTATGTCATAAATGTATAGATGTAGCAGTACTGTCTATCTGTATGTCATATATGTCCTTATTAATTGAAAATGGGGGACCCTGATGTAAACAAGACGAAAGTCTTTCTCTGGTCTGTGTGTATTGAGCTGTACTGTATTGTGTACCCATTCTGCAATCTGTTAATAAAGTTTTCAATCAATCAATCAATCAATCCACACTTGGCACCAATGTGCATTCACAGTGACGTGATGACTCTTCATTATTTTATAGTTTCCTTGGTCTCTCACCTCCTCCTCCTTCTTCCCGGGGTCTGGGCTTTAGCTTGTGTTGCTTAGTTACTTCCTACAGGCACCTTCCAGGATCTTTGGGGAAAACACCACTCAGTAGATGTATATGACTGACAATTCAATGATTTGGTCCATTTTCCTGTGATAACCACAGAATATACTGGTGACAATTACAATGGAATGTGCTTGTCCAGAGAACACAGTGATCTATCTTGTGAGGTTGTGTGATTGAATATTCATGGGGTAAACAGATAAAGTGATGATTTGTTTGTCTGTGCCATTGCCCAAAGGAATAGTTTGTTTCTGAATAATATTTAAGTGGCACAGGGAGCGAGCTCAGTAAAGATATTTCAGATAATTTTGATCTTTGGGGAGATTTACATATCAAGATCCCCTCATTTTCAGTTCACTCACATAATGTATTTGTTTTGTATCTGATGACCATCTAAAAACATATATACCCACTAAAATATTTACCACTTCTGTGTGAATTCTCGGGTTGGTATCAGTCTGCATCTCTTTTGGTACTGACCAACTGTGGCTTTCATTTGGAGCCAAGTTCATTTGTGGATACAACAATATAATCTAAATTCTAGATTAGATTCGAATTTATTGTCATTATACAACACAAGTACAATACAACAAAAAGGACAAGTGCATGACAGTAAGGTTAGTTAGGTATTTATTTAAAGTTTGTTCCACCATTGGCGGCCGGAAGATGCAGAGCATAGGGGTCTTGAGGGTGTGGTGGTTAGAGACCATTGACAGGAGGTAGGCGGGAGCCGCTCCCTTCGCCGCACGATATGCCAGGTCGAGGGCCTTGAAGCGGATTCGTGCGGCAATGGGGAGCCAGTGCAGGTCCCTAAGAAGTGGGGTGACATGGGCTGACTTCAGTAGGTTTGAGATCAGGCGGGTGGCTGCATTCTGAATGAGTTGAAGAGGCTTGGTGGCAGTGGTCGGGAGGCCAGCAAGCAGTGCGTTGCAGTAGTCGAGGTGGGAGATGACTGTTGATTGGACGAGGAGTTGGGTGGCTTCTTTTGTCAGGAAGGGGTGGATCCTTCTGAAGTTGCTCAGAAGGAATCTGCAGGTTCTGGTTGTCGCTGCGATGTGAGCGGAGAAGTTCAACTGGTCGTCGAGGACAACACCAAGGTTCTTGGCGGTCGGGGACGCGGTCACAGCTGCATTCTCGACTGTGATGGAAAGGTCGGTCAGGGGGGAGGATTTGGCCGGCAGGTGAAGCAATTCTGTTTGGCTTAGGTTCAGTTTGAAGTGGTTGGTCGTCATCCAGGCGGAGATGTCGGACAGACAGGCCGAGATCCGCTCAGAGACATGGATATCCAAGGGAGGAAAGGAGAGGAAGAGAGTTGAGTATCATCAGCATAGCAATGATACGAGAAGGCATGAGACGTGATAATGTTACCCAGAGATTTAGTGTAGAGGGAGAAGAGAAGGGGTCCAAGGACCGAGCCCTGGGGGACCCCCGTCCGCAGGGGGGCGGGAGGCCGACAGGGTCCCTCTCTCCATGACACTTGGTAGGAGCGGCCCTTGAGGTATGATGTCAGCCATGTCGGCGCAGAGCCAGCCACTCCCATTCCTGCGAGGGATGCAAGGAGGATCTGATGGTTGACTGTGTCGAAGGCTACAGACAGGTCTAGGAGAATCAGGACAATATACGATGTACAGGTGATTAAAGTGGGTATAAAATATATAAATTAGTACTACGAGTAATAGTGCTAATCAGATGTGGGTTGTAATACCAATATGTAGAGTGATACAGATATAAAGGCAGTATGGTCAAAGTCATACTGGCCAGCAGCGTAACTAGTAGAGTAGGTAAGGGATACAGAGTCAGATATGTAGATATAGTATCTACAGTTATGTAAAAGGATTTTGTGCAGGTATGTACAGACAGGTGGATAGATATATAGATGTTAAGAATAAATATATATATATATGCTAATTTCAAGTTTGATTTTCAAACAGTAATATTACGGGGCTGTTTGGAAAGGCTTTAATTTTTTATTGTAAATTCAGTTCAACTTTATTATCCCAGATGGGAAACTTGACTTGCAGAGGTTTGGGCCGAGAGGTGTTAGGCTAGCTGGCCATAATGTTGGTGCATTCTAAAATCTACAACCTCAAGTTCAAGTTCAAGTTTCTTTATTAGTTGTCATACAAAAATACAGAATACTTTTATATGAAATGCTTTTTTCTGTTTTGCTCCTGAGAGTGTGCTAGATAAAAATAGATAAGTATAAAATAGAAAGTCAAAAGTACGTAAACAAGTGTAAACAAAAGTGTTCAATATACATATACAATATACAATGCAGAGTAGGAAAAAAAGTTAGAGTTACTGTAACTGAGGGGTACAATTCCCTGACTGTATTGATAAGTATGGTATCATTAAACCACTACCGCTTGATGTACTTTAACTTCTGGCCATCCAGTACACGATATCTAAGTATGATGAACACTTTCCCACATATGAAACCAGGTCCACACAAATATAACAGTCGAAGGTTTAATATAGCAAAAGGTATATACAACATTCACTTAATTACATTTATGATTTGAATGCACTTGTAAGGCAAATGAGTATTCGTAGGCAAATCAACACTGAATGTCCAATCTCTGGTTACGCAGGAAGCAAGTATACAACCTGGTTCTTTAGGGAACTATAGCGATGGTACTTAAGGATTATAGCGGGATACTAAAGGGGTCCTGCTGGTTGTAAGTCAGTAAGGGGGGGGGGGGGGGTTTGGAGAGCCGTCAGCTGCATCCCATCTGGCCAACGATTCCTGGGGAGAATTCAGGTACAGAAAACAGTGCCCGCAGGATCTTGATCCACAGATGAATACACTTGGGCCCTCTTGTAGACGGTAGCTGTAGGTCCACAACGAAGGAGAAGCGAGGCGGCCTCGGTCTGGGTTGAGCGCCGTATCACCTGGGCTCCTCTCGGGGGTAATTCCAACACTCACTGGCGTTGGCTGTTATCCGCTCCACAAATCAAAGCACCCAAAGCAAATAGATATTCCATGCCGTATAGGCTCAGCAGTCGTCCGGGTAGGTAATCCAATGTGCAGGTCCACTCGTCCTCGCCCAGAACTCCTCGGATGAAAGCACCACGCGTGGTCTGCCCAGCCTGGTTAAGACTCTAGATAACGCGAGGAAACGATGGGGGTGCTGCTCACTTTAGAACTTTAACCGAACGATGCACCATACATAATAGACTATTATTAACTTAATAGAAATACGTCCCACTCGACGGTACAGTGCCAAACTATGACAATTCAGCTATGAATTTACACGAGGTCTCAATGCCTATTCTGGGGCCAAATAGGCCATACTGCACCACACGTGGGTCGTGGGTGAGGCTTCACGTCTGTTACTAGGTTGGAGGGTAAAGGACTAATGGACTAAAAGAAAGTTCTACTTTACTTGCGCCCTATTTATATGCACGGTGAACAAATAGTACCATTCGTATTTCGGTAGCCGTATTCCTACGCGGAACCGGGGCTAGTTGGGACATCACCCGGGGAATATTGAATGGCACTATTGAACTTGACTCAAGGGGCCTGTCTGCTGGCGACAGGTTCTTGTCCAATGAGAGAATGAACTATTATGGGCTGTAGTAGACTAAAGGGATATTCAGTGTATATGTACAAAGAATATACAAGGGATATCAAACGATATACAAATACTATTAAATATATATCCATAAATAAATATATATATTCGGTTTAATCTGATCCTTCACAACAGCCGCCCCCTAATTAGTCCCACCTAATTAGCTAAGCAGAGACAGATTAACCGCACTGTCTACCACTCAAGGTCCGCTGTAAGGGTCAGTCAACTCACAAAGTCATGGGGTCATGGTCGTCATCGATAGTGTCTGGGAGTCTTGGCAGTTCTATTAGCCTCGCCACGGGTCGTGTGTAAGTTCGCCCTTGGACGAGCACTTCAGCTGCTCGGACCTTGCCATCGGCACCGGTGATCACTTTGCTTACGCGGCCAGCCGGCCACATAGCTCTGGGTAGTGACTGGTCGATAATCATGACGACTGTTCCTTCTGTCAAATTGTCTCTCTCTTTTACCCACTTCTGGCGGGTCTGTAGAGACGGTAGATAGTAAGTAAGTAAGTAAGTAAGTATTTATAAAGCACCTTTCATACATGTCATGTAGCTCAAAGTGCTGTACACAATTATAGGCATATATAACGATAAAAGCAATAAAGTCATAGTGATCAGTTAAGATCAATGTTTAAAAATAAAATAATAATAATAATAGTAACGTAAAAATGAAAATAACGTAAAAACAGTCATTTGCTTACCAGTTTGGGAGAACAGGTCCGCACAAACATTTCCGCTCAGTGGCAACCGGAAGTGCACTAAACCAATGCACTTGTATGGTAGGTAGCAATGTTTAGGTCTTATAATGCTAGTGTAGTTAAGTTTTTATCAGTGGTCATAGTTGGGTCCATAGTGCTTTACCAAGTCCCATGGATCCATCAGTGGCCGTGTATTGTGTGCGTATGTACCCGTTCGCTCATGTGGTCAGTGGCCAGAGTTGGGTCCACAGGACTTATCCAAGTCCCATGGACCCATCAGTGGCCGCGTCTTGTGGTAGAAAGAAAGAAAAAGAAAAACGTATAAAGAAAACAGTCTAAAGTTTGAAAGTTTGTGAGGTCCGCAAAAACACGCCTTCAGCTCAGAAGCTGAGGCGTGTCAAAAACTTTTGAAAAACTGGAGGCGTGTCTCCTATTGTACCCATTCCTTCATCTAAAAAGTTTGAAAGTTTGGGAGGTCCGCAAAAACACGCCTTCAGCTCAGAAGCTGAGGCGTGTCAAAAACGTTTGAAAAACTGGAGGCGTGTCTCCTATTGTACCCATTCCTTCATCTAAAAAGTTTGAAAGTTTGGGAGGTCCGCAAAAACACGCCTTCAGCTCAGAAGCTGAGGCGTGTCAAAAACTTTTGAAAAACTGGAGGCGTGTCTCCTATGTACCCGTTCCTTCATCTAAAAAGTTGGGTCCACAAGGCTTATCCTAGCCTCATGGATCCATCAGGTTTTTCCAAGCCATAACTATTTGTAAGCTAGACTGTATAGGTACGTTTTTAATTTTCCTTTAAAAATGTGTATAGAGCTGGCGTTTCTGATGTGTGTTGGTAGTGTGTTCCATAGTTTTGGGGCATAGTTGGCAAATGCCATACTTCCTATCCTTTTTTGGTTTCTGGGCGTGTCTAGTAAACCTGTAGTGGATGACCGTAGCGTTCTTGAGGGCAGATAACTAACTAGGGAATTTGCTATGTATTTTGGGCCTTGCTCATTAAGAGCTTTATATGTTAGGAAAAGGACCTTAAAATCAATTCTATGAGTTATTGGAAGCCAGTGCAGAGTGGCCAGGACTGGAGTGATATGTTCTCTTCTCCTTGTATGAGTTAGTAATCGAGCTGCAGAGTTTTGGATAAGCTGAAGCTTCCCAATGGTTGCTTTGGGAAGACCAGTGAACAGTGCATTACAATAGTCAAGCCGACTTGATACAAAAGCATGAATAAGTTTCTCTGCATCCTTTTTATTTACGAAAGGTCTTACTTTCGCTATGTTTCTTAGGTGGAAGAATGACGTTTTCATGGCCTTATTTATATGAGACTTAAAGGTCAGGTCTGAGTCCAAGATGACACCTAGGCTTGTAACCTCAGTCTTTACATAGGATGACAGACTCCCCAGGTTTTTACAAAGCACTTCCCTTTTCGCTTTTGGGCCGATCAATAGGATTTCGGTCTTGCTTTCGTTTAATTTTAGGAAGTTATTGTTCATCCACTTGTTTATTGCTAACAGACAATTTGTAATGGACTGTATGGCTGTAGTGTTATTTGGTTCTGCGGAGATATATAGTTGTGTATCATCAGCATAACTATGGAAGCATACATTGTGGTCTCGAATGATGTCCCCGAGGGGCAGCATATATAGTGAGAAGAGTAATGGACCAAGGCAGCTTCCTTGTGCGACTCCAAAATTGCTGTCATGTTCCTCGGATACATTGTCTCCAAGCTTAACATAGAACCTTCTCCCCTTAATGTATGTTATGAGCCAATTTAGTACATGATCGGAAAAGCCAACCAGTCTTTCTAGACGACTGATCAAGATATTATGGTCAATCGTATCGAACGCTGCACTAAGGTCCAATAGGACAAGAATTGAGACTTTGCCAGCATCGGAGTTTAGCCTGAGGTCGCTAACTATTTTGGTAAGGGCAGTTTCAGTGCTGTGATTTGTTCTGAAACCTGATTGTAGTTCCTCCATGATGTTATTATCTTTGAGAAAGGAGTTTATTTGTACTGAGACTATCTTTTCTAATATCTTGCTGATAAATGGAAGGTTCGATATTGGCCTATAGCTTTTTAGTTCGTTTACATCTAAGTTTGTTTTCTTTAGTAGTGGTTTAATAGTGGAGTAGGAAGCTATTCCAAAACTTGTCAGCCAGTACTTGACTGTACCTCCACATTCTTCGGCCGTTCGCTTCTTCAGGCCTGTACATTGTCTGGGGTAGCGCGGGGTCCAGCCGCCCCATCAAGAGTGTGTTGGGGGTGACTGGGTCGACATCTGCTACATCACTTGAGACGTAACCGAGGGGCTTGGAGTTCAATACTCCCTCGATCTCCGTGAGGACTGTCATTAGGACTTCTTCCGCCACAGTCTGGGCCCCAAGCACGGCGTACAGGGCTGTCTTTATAGAACGTACTTCTCGTTCCCAGGTTCCACCGAAGTGGGGTGCGTTCGGGGGATTAAACTGGAAGTCAATCTGGGATGGAGCGAGGTGGGTCTTAAGTTCTGGGCCCATAGCTTGGAAGCTCTCTCTCAGCTCTCTTTCTCCGCCTTTGAAGTTTGTCCCGTGATCAGACAACAATGTAGACGGTTTTCCTTTCCGCGATGTGAATCTTCGGAAGGCCATAAGGAATGAGTCTGTGCTCATGGTTGGAAGGAGTTCGATATGTATCGCTCTGGTGGTCATGCATTTGAATACAATACCCCACCGCTTCTCGGTTCCTCTTCCTTTCTTTATATACAACGGGCCAAAACAGTCCATGCCTGTGGAGTGAAAGGGCTTGTCGCCGAGTCGGAGGCGACAGGGAGGTAGGTCAGCCATCCGGGGTATGCTGGGCTGCGCGCGCCACTTTCGGCAGTCTAGACAGGTTCGCTGGAAGCGTCGCACTGCTTCTCTCCCTTGAAGTATCCAATAGCGACGTCTGATCTCCGCAAAGACTCTCTCTGCTCCTGCGTGGTGCACATCCTCGTCGTATTTCTTTATGATCAGCTCTGTGACCTTGTGTTGGCTGTTCAAGACTATCGGGTACTTAACGTCATCCGGTAGGTCGGGGGCTCTCCGCAGACGACCACCCACTCTGATGAGATTATGGGCGTCACTCTCGGGTGCCAGGTGGAGCAGTCTGCTGTCTGATGGGACGGGCTTTCCTCCCTGTAGACAGTCTAGCTCATCGGGGAACGAGTCTCTCTGGGCTCGTTGTAGTAGAAGAAGTTCTGCTTCTTCGTAGTCAGCTGCTGAAATGTCAGTGGTGGGCTGAATCTCTGGGTGGTGCCACAGGAATGTCTTTAGCTGCGCACTCTGTAGGGTGAGGCAATCATCTATGTTGGGGTCTGTGGAGGCGACTGTGCTCAATCCACAGAACATAGGTTTCTTGTTTTCAGCCTCCTCTTTACTCGCTTCCCGTGGGGTGGGCGTAGGCCACTCTTCTTCCGGGAGCTTGAGGAACTCTGGTCCGTCACTGTAGATGTTGTGACGGGTGAGGTCATCTAGGGACATTCCCCGGGTGATGACGTCAGCTGGGTTGTGTTTGGTGTCCACATACCGCCAGCTCGCTGCTTCTGTTAACTCTTGAATCTCTGTGACTCTGACTCCCACGAAGACCTTGTATCTGCATGAATCAGACTTGATCCATGTGAGTACTGTCGTAGAGTCTGACCACAAGATTGTTCTTTGCACCGGGATGGTGAGTTCACGTTGGATTAACGTGGCTAGATGCGCTCCTGCTAGGGCTGCGCAGAGCTCTAGACGCGGGATAGATTGTTGCTTTCGTGGGGCTATTCTTGAGCGAGCCAGGATGAAAGCGGTGTGTATCTCTCCTCCCTTCTCTTGGGCACGCAAGTAGGCCACAGATCCATAGGCTACTTCGGAGGCGTCGCTGAAGACGTGTAGATCCATCTTGCATGTCTCTGGCCTCACTGTGGGTGGGAAGTAGCTGCGGCGTATGTTGACGCCTGGGAGTGAGCGGAGTTCCGTCTCCCACTCTCTCCCTGTGGAGGCAAGGTGTGCGGGTATTGGGTCGTCCCAGCCCTGGTCCTTGTCCCATAGTGCTCGTACAATCATCTTTGCCCTGGTGGTGTAAGGTAGAATACATCCCAACGGGTCATATTGTCTGGCGAGTGTTCTGTACACCCTCCGTCTGGTGGTCGGTATCGCCGTCGACCTTCCGTGGTCAGGGGTTTGTGTCTATAGTGGAGCGAGTCTGTTTTGAAGCGCCAGACTAGTCCTAGTGTCATTTCTTGGGCTTCTCCTGGGATGGTCGCCATCCAGGTCTCGCTACTGGCTGCCTTGTCCGCGGGGGAGAGGCTGCGCAATACTTGCGGGTCGCTGCTGGCCCACTGCCTGAGATCAAAGCCGCCTTTGATCAGGGAGGCGCGTAGCTTGAGTAGGAGAGCCTCGGCTTCTTCTTGGGTCGAAACGCTTTGTAAACAGTTGTCCACGTAGAAACTGTTCTTCACACTGTGTCGGACCTCTTCATCTGCTGCTGGGTCCTCTGCGACGTGTTTCTGCAGTGCAAATGTAGCACAGCACGGGCTGCATGTGGTTCCGAAGGGGAGGACTTCCCATTGGTAGATGGCTGGGTGCTCATCTCCGATCCTCTCTCTCCATAGGAACCGCAGTAGGGGCTTATCCTCCTCCACTAGTCTCACCTGCAGGAACATCCCTTTGATATCCCCGCTGATAGCCACCTTGTCCTGGCGGAAGCGTAGTAGCACGCCTAGTAGAGAGGGGCCGAGTGTGGGGCCGGGCAAGAGCTCTTTATTCAGATTCTGGGATCCGATCTGGTAGCTGCAGTTAAACACAATGCGATCCTTGCCGTTGTGGTGGACCTTGTGGTGCGGCACGTACCATGATTCGGTCGTCTGATCGGCCTCTTTAATGTCAATCTTCATTACGTGTCTCGCTGTGATTAGCTTCTCAATCTCAGCGCGGTACACACTCTCTTGAGCGGGGTCTTTGGCTAGGCGCCGCTCTGTGTTCAATAGATACCGCTCCGTAGCTTCTTTCGTGGCGTGAAAGGTGGGCATTCCCTCTCGCCTCAGGAGTGGAGTTGCGTATCTCATCACTCCGCCGACTGTGACTCTCTTTGTCCCTTGCTCGAGGAGGTTTATGGCGTAAATGTCTTCTTTAGAACGAATGTCTTTCTTTTCGTTCTTAAAGGGCATTGTCTCTAGTGTCCATAGCCTCTCGACATGCTGCAGGAGAGTGGTGTCTTCTTCTGTCACTCTGGAGTGGAGGCAGCTAGTGGCTGCTGTTCGGTTGAGAGATTTAGCGAGGGGGCCTTGTAGTGTCCATCCTAGGCGGGTCTCGACTGCTGCAGGACAGCCTCTGGGTCCTGTATGGACCCGGTCTATCGGGACTATGAGGTCAGCATGGTCGGAGCCTATCAGCAGGGTCGGGGTGGCGCCGTCTATGAGCGGGATAGGTAGTTGACGCAGGTGCACATATTTATCCATCAGCTTGGCGATGGGGTAGGTGTACTGTGATAGTCCTATTTCTTGGCTGGTGAAAGCATTTGTAATCCTATACCGTCTCTCTGGCTGCCCGCTTGCTGCGATAGTGAAGGAGACATTCTCGCCTTTTATCGTCTTTAAATCTCTTCTTATTGTCCGAATCGTCATCTGGTTCTCGCTACCCCGCAGTCCCAGCTGGGCCGCAGCGGATGCGAGGAGAAGGGTCTTCTCTGACCCGTCATCAAGGACGGCGTAAGTGTCCATGACTTTATCTTGGTGGCTCAATGTTACACGGACTACCTTTAAGAGCACCTGGGCGCCGCTGCTGCTGGCGGGGTCAATGTACATGACACTTGCCTTTGTGCTGCTCGATGGTGCAGGTGCAGGCTTTCTTCTGTTACTGTCGTGTAGGACATCTAGGTGGGCTCCGTCACACCGACTGCACCTCTTCTTTAGGCGGCACTCGGCTGCCATGTGACTGCGCGCACATCGGTAACAGCGCCTGTTGGACTTTATCCATTGACTCACTTCTTCTGCATTCATCTTCTTGAACAGGTCACATTGTGACAGCCAGTGTTCCTTCTCGCAGTACGGGCACACCATCTTCCACTTCTCTTTTCTCGAGGGGGTACTGTGGTTCTTACTGCTCGGTACTGATTCTGATTGGTGCATGACAGTCACTGATCTTCTTCCATCGTTTACTCTCCTAGGTCCCTCTCTGGAGCTTGGTGTGCTCCGCACGAATGTATCCAAGCGTAGGCTGCTGACTTCTCTCGTCAGGAAGTCGGCTAAATCGAGGAGGGATGGTTCGGGACCGTTAGGATCACGGTGGTCTCTTTGCCGCCTAAAGCGCTCTTGTCTGGCGGGCGGCAGCTTCTCTAAAATCCTCTCGACGTTAGAGTTGGCGTATAGCTCGTGCATACCCTTTTCTCGTTGCGCTCCCAGCATCCCTACCAGGGACTGCACTTTTATAGACAGGTCGTCTAGTGAGCGATTGTCTGTTGCTGGGGGTAGGCGGTCAATATGCCTTATCTCTTGGATTACGTAATCCCATATACGTCCATATCTCTGGTCCAGCGCTGCTAGAGCCGCGGTGTATGGGGTCGTAGAGGTGGCATAGGCTAGCGCTATATTGTGCGCTCGGGGTACTTTCAGGTGCTTCAGTAATATTGCATACTTGTGGCGTTCGTCAACGACATCCACCATCATTGTCTCTAAGCACATCCGGAGCTCCGTGTACTGTGCTCGATTCTCATGGGTCAAGTCTGGAAACGTCGGTGTGCCAATGTATGACGCCGTGGATGGCTGGCACATCGGTGAGCGTTGGGAGAGAGGCCTCCTAGGCGAGTCTCCTCTTGCGCCTTTCTGTGGGCTGGTACCGGCAGGGTACCATGGCCCGCTGGTCCAGGTGCTGTTCCTCGGGGCTGGTCGTGCGTCATGCTCACCCGTGAATAGAGTCGGGGGTCTGTAGCGCAGCGCCGCGGGGGTATAGCCTGGGCTGTACTGGACCTCCTGGTCCGGTGGAGTACTGTGCTGTCGTCGGGCTTGGTTCTCCTCCTCTCCCTCTTCTTCTTCTGTCAGGTCCTCTAGATCCTGTAGTCGTTTATTTAGCCTCTCCGCAGTGTATGCTGCTCCTTCCTTGTAGCTGGGTCTCGCTTGGACCGGTCGGGGAAGGGGGTCTGCGGGGGGTATAGGCTCTCTCTGGTGGTCAAGTTCAGGGTCGCTTGGTCGGTTAGGGGATGCTGCCCTTGACTGTTGTCTCGACGAGGCCCTTGAACCCCTGGCGGAGGGAGAGGGTGTTGCCCTGGTGATCAGCTGCTCCATTAGCTGCGCTTGTAGTCTGTCGCGCTCGCCCTGTAGTCTGTCGCGCTCGGCTTCGCGCTGGATGGGGGCGATGTCGCGCTCTGCTTGTCTTTGGGCACCGTCAGCGGCGCGCTGGGTGTCGGACCGGTCTCTTGCCATATTCTCTTCCGTCTGAAGGCGTCTCATCTCCAGGCGTATGTGCTCTTCTTCGCTCCGTTGCTGTGTTTGGAGTCGATCGCGTTCACCCTGAAGTCGATCGCGTTCACCCTGGAGTCGATCGCGTTCGGTAGAGGCTGTCAGGCTGACGAGGAACGCCTGTGACAGCATCCTCTCCGCCTCGCTGGGGGAAGACGCTTGTAGAGGTGAGCCGCTCCTGGCTGTACTCGTTGGGGAGTCCTGGAGCTCTATCTCCTCGGCGCTCTCCTCATCTTGTTCCGTGCAGGGTTCCACCTCTGGAGGGTTGTCTTCCTCCCGGAGCTGGTCGGGGACTACTTCTTCGGTATTGGCGGGGGGTAAAGGCATGTCTGTTCCCTCCTGGTCCCCACCGTGAGCTTGGTCAGTTACATTAGAACCCACTAGGGCCTCTGTGGTCGGGGTAACCTGGTCGTTAAGGTCAGACATAATTTTACTTTCTACTTTTACCGCGTTTACCGTCTGTAGAAGGCTAGGTAGTTGACTGACAGCGTAATCCTCTAAGTACTGAGGTGTCTGTCGTCTGCGCCGCGGGCGTTCTACGTTAGGAGGACCGTTTCGTGGAGTGTTCATCATAGGCCATTTCGATATTAATAACACTATATTAATATTACACTAGTTACCCTCCGGCTCGAAGGACCAATTGTAACTGAGGGGTACAATTCCCTGACTGTATTGATAAGTATGGTATCATTAAACCACTACCGCTTGATGTACTTTAACTTCTGGCCATCCAGTACACGATATCTAAGTATGATGAACACTTTCCCACATATGAAACCAGGTCCACACAAATATAACAGTCGAAGGTTTAATATAGCAAAAGGTATATACAACATTCACTTAATTACATTTATGATTTGAATGCACTTGTAAGGCAAATGAGTATTCGTAGGCAAATCAACACTGAATGTCCAATCTCTGGTTACGCAGGAAGCAAGTATACAACCTGGTTCTTTAGGGAACTATAGCGATGGTACTTAAGGATTATAGCGGGATACTAAAGGGGTCCTGCTGGTTGTAAGTCAGTAAGGGGGGGGGGGGGGGTTTGGAGAGCCGTCAGCTGCATCCCATCTGGCCAACGATTCCTGGGGAGAATTCAGGTACAGAAAACAGTGCCCGCAGGATCTTGATCCACAGATGAATACACTTGGGCCCTCTTGTAGACGGTAGCTGTAGGTCCACAACGAAGGAGAAGCGAGGCGGCCTCGGTCTGGGTTGAGCGCCGTCTCACCTGGGCTCCTCTCGGGGGTAATTCCAACACTCACTGGCGTTGGCTGTTATCCGCTCCACAAATCAAAGCACCCAAAGCAAATAGATATTCCATGCCGTATAGGCTCAGCAGTCGTCCGGGTAGGTAATCCAATGTGCAGGTCCACTCGTCCTCGCCCAGAACTCCTCGGATGAAAGCACCACGCGTGGTCTGCCCAGCCTGGTTAAGACTCTAGATAACGCGAGGAAACGATGGGGGTGCTGCTCACTTTAGAACTTTAACCGAACGATGCACCATACATAATAGACTATTATTAACTTAATAGAAATACGTCCCACTCGACGGTACAGTGCCAAACTATGACAATTCAGCTATGAATTTACACGAGGTCTCAATGCCTATTCTGGGGCCAAATAGGCCATACTGCACCACACGTGGGTCGTGGGTGAGGCTTCACGTCTGTTACTAGGTTGGAGGGTAAAGGACTAATGGACTAAAAGAAAGTTCTACTTTACTTGCGCCCTATTTATATGCACGGTGAACAAATAGTACCATTCGTATTTCGGTAGCCGTATTCCTACGCGGAACCGGGGCTAGTTGGGACATGTTCGTCGGCACTATTGAACTTGACTCAAGGGGCCTGTCTGCTGGCGCCAGGTTCTTGTCCAATGAGAGAATGAACTATTATGGGCTGTAGTAGACTAAAGGGATATTCAGTGTATATGTACAAAGAATATACAAGGGATATCAAACGATATACAAATACTATTAAATATATATCCATAAATAAATATATATATTCGGTTTAATCTGATCCTTCACAACAGTTACAATACAATATACAGTACAATGCAGAAATGGGATGAGGTACAACTTAGGGTAAGGTGCAATGAGGTATGAGTTGTAGTGCAAATCTCTTTACCAATAAATATAAAGTGTGTTAAAGTGGGTAAAGTCGACTTTAGTCGCCGTTGACTAAAGACGCACTTCTTCAACCATTATCTGACATTTAAAAAAAAATCGAACCCTAACTAACCTTACTATAGAAGCTCCTTCTGAGTCTCTCTGTGCTTGCCATGAGACTCAGAAGGAGCTTCTATCCCCAGGCCATCAGGATGCTCAACGACAATAACACTATGTAACAAACCATCAAATACACTCTGCACACACATCCACACGCACACACTCACTTTAATAAACAACTCACTGTAGCACCCACTTCACCCACTTTAGACACTTTAACACACTATGAGGACCTGAGGATAGAGTCTCAAATTCAGAGCGAAGGGGATGGTATAAAGTGTCCAGTATAGACTTAATTAGCCTTGCGGAGAACTTGCTGGTCAAAGATAGCTAACAGTCTGTGGGAATCTATCACCTTCACGTTCAGGCCGCTAAAACAGTAACACAGTGGCATGGCGGCACGGTGGTTTAGGGGTTAACACTGACGCCTCACAACAAGAAGGTCGTGGTTGCCAGGTACCTAGGTGGGGTATCTCCCGGGCCTGTGTGGAGTTTGCATGTTCTCCCCCTGTTCGCAAGGGTTTCCCCTCCCAATAAGATAAACCAAATGGAAAAACATGGGTCAAGCAAAGAGAGGCATTTCATCTGTGACCCAGTGTGTTCCTGTGTGTCGCCCAGTGGCGACTGGTCATTAGGGGCAGGTGGGGCAGAGCCGCACCTAGTGTCACCAAAAAGAACTGCAGACAAATGTTATTCATTCTTAAAAATTTGCCTATTATTTGCTCAAATGTATTATGTATCAATGTTACTAAATTGCATTTACATTTTATTAGTATTTTAGTTCATGTCATCGATCTGCCTTGCTGTTTCAGATTGCGTTCTTTTCCCGATCGTTGGGTCTCAAATATCACGAATGGGGCTAGCCCCTCTCAAGTCAAGTCAAATCAAGAGTTTTATTTGTCACGGCATACAAGTATACAATGAAATGCGGGTGGTCTTGCCCGCAACTATGTGCAATACAGTAGTACAACATATAATAGAATCCAATAGACAACATTGTGCAATAAACAGGTAACATAGTGGGACATCACGGTATTTGTACATAGTTATTTACAGAGCATGAAGGACATGCTAGGTCCCTTGGTAGTGCAATACACTGTTACTATTCTATTTTTAAAGTGACCTTTCCTTTGTGGCCATAAGTGTGGGCGTGTGCAGCATGAGTGAGTGCTTTCTCATGTTAAAGTGGCTGCTAGTGTGCGAGCGTGCACAGCGTGTGTGTCGTGTGTGTGCTAATGTGTGCTTGTGTGTGTAGGGTTCAGTGTTCTGTGACCCTCAGTGTTCATTGTTCAAGGCTCTGATGGCCTGGGGGAAGAAGCTGAGCCGAAGCCTCTCTGTCCTAGTAGCTGGGGTTCGCAGGCGTCTGCCTGACCTCAGCAGCATGAACAGGCTGTTATTGGGGTGGTGAGGGTCTTTCATTATTCTGCAGGCTCTGGATTTGCACCTCTTGTTGTATAGAACCTGCAGGGGAGGTAGTGCAATACCCGTGGTACGCTCGGCAGAGCGCACCACTCTCTGTAGGGCCTTCTTGTCCTGTGCCGTGCTGTTGCCATACCAGGCAGTGATGTTTCCAGTCAAGATGCTCTCCACAGCCCCGGAGTAGAAGGACTGGAGTATCTTCCCTGATACTCTGAACTTCCTTAACTGTCTCAGGTGGTAGAGGCGCTGCTTCGCCTTTTTTACAACTGTGTCTATGTGTGTTGACCATGTCAGATCCTCTGAGATGTGGACCCCCAGGTACTCTCTATCAATGCTGTATGATAAGTGGGAAAATCCAAGTGCGCATGCTCAGGGTGTTTTATCATTCACATCAATTTGATGGCAAGTGGGGCTCGGAGCTCCTAGCCCCAAGTGAAACGTCATTTCGTATTTTAAAGTTGATTGGCTAGCGATGCCTGGTGTCGGATTACAGTCGGCAAAGAAGCTTTTCATTGCTAACGGCAGCTACTGTGAACGACCTAGCTAGTGACGTTACGTGAAAATGAACAAGGTGGATTATTTACTCAAGCACAGGTTTGAAACCCTGAATTTGGAGGAAAACATTTTAATCAAATGTATGGGTCCACACCAAGCCACTGGATATCGTTATAACTCAAACAGCTTGCAAAGGTAACTGGTAACATCCGTCCATGAGAACAACCTAGAAGACGCTTTTACTGAGACCGTCAGTCTGCTGAAAATCATCATAACAACTCCTATGATGACATCTGAGTCAGAGAGGAACCTTTCCACGTTAAAGAGGATAAAAACGTTTACTCACAATACCATGGGACAGCCGCGACTTAACGCATTGGCCAGCATCGAAAGCCAGTGCTGCCTTTCTCTTCAAGTGAGCCCACAGTTTTTCTTTTTTAAATCCTCTTTTTCTCCGCCTGATTTTCTGTGCTTTTCCTCCCATCCCAATTTAGTCGTTATGCCAATTCCCCCCTCCCCTACCTGGTCGTTGTGCGCATGTGCCCCCTACTAGTCGGTCAAGGGAGCCCTGAGGTCTACCACATGCTTCCTCCGACACATGCGGAGACAGCCAGCGGCTCTCTTTTCACCTGACAGCGCGGACTCTCATTGGTGAAGTGTTGGTGTTTAAAGACAAGGTTGTCATAATGTGGTTGTCATAGAATAGATAATGTGGTTGTCAAAGTTGTCTGTGTGCTTTGGTGTGGCCTTCAATGGCGTTGAGCTCTATAATAGCAGTTAATTTAATCCATCACAAAGTGCAAAAGAAATCATCAGAATGCAATAAATAAGGTGATTTTTACACTAAAAACATAGCATAGCAACCGCTTTCACCCCCACACCTACCGCCAGGCCAGAAAAAAGTCATTGCCCCACCAACATTTTACATATTAGGACGGGAGGACCTAAGCCAGGAGCGGGATGTGAACCTTGCACAAGATGTCAGACTGGGCTATATGGCACCTGGGAGGTGGGGGATAGGCTATATATAGGTTGGTGTAGAGGAGTCGGTGGTCCTGGATGCCTACTCCCTTCTGCTCATAATTCCGTGGCTCCCTTCTCTTCGGTCTCATCTTGGACGTGGTGGTGCTTCAACAGAGGGTTTTTGGGGAGGTTAGAGAGAATTTTTTGCTTAAAGTGTGGTACCTTTTGGGTGGAGGTATCTATGCATATATGCAATGTATTTTTATGTTTTGTTCCATAAAATAAAAGGACGGTCTTCTCATTCTCAGTTACATTCTTGATTAATTCAAAACATTAATTTCATGTCTTCCTTGAACACAGTAAGAGCTTGAGCACATTTTTACATTTGAATGCAGATCTCCCATTGACTTTAACCATGAATACATTTTTAAAATCCTCGGGTGGAAGAAAATCTAAGCTTCAGTGGAGACTTTATGGAATGTTGTTAATTTGCCTCAAAGGAAATATTTAAGTCCTTGGGTTTTAATACAGCCTACAGAGTCTGGCTGCGTCTCAAAGAGGCAGCTGAGGACCTACGGCTTTCAGCGGGCTTCACCTGCCGCTGGATGCACGCATTCTCTGTTGAGAACATTTAAAACTGATCCTTGGTGATTGATTCTCTCTGTCCGACGCTGCTGTCATTTATCTTACAGTCTGTGCTGCTGTCGCTCAAGGTCATTTCTTAACAACCTCGCCTCAGTCTCCTCTGGCTGCCTATTGCCTACCTGCATTCACTCTCATTTCAGAATATTCTGACCAAGTTCTTTCGGTTTTCTATTCAAGAGATTTGCATTCAACAGAAGCCCAGAAGATGATTCTTGTCATGGATAACGAGGGAGTTACTGCAGTTTGTCTGGTCTCCTGTGAATATTAAAGCTATATATTTCCCTATTTGGTTTTCATTTCCATATTGATGCTGTTCTGAATCCTGTTTGCCTACTTCGGTTTGTGTACAAGGAGGATAGTGTAGGGAGATCTGTATTTTGTACGTAAGTACAGTGCAGAGGTTTGGGCCGACAGTATATTATCCTTACACACTTTTACAATGACAAACCTCTTGCCTGCCACTGCTCAAAGCATATATCTCCTTTGAAGCCCTTCTATTATATATTGTGATGCTCCTTTGGTGTGGAGGAGGTTGTGGTTGGTAGTGGACAGCCAGTAGTGTCAGCTGTCCCAGGCCCCTTTGTTACTGATACAAGGCCAGGCCACTAACACACAGGGCAGCAGTGGGTGGGAACCCTGACAGATGGGGGTTTAGATGAACCTCACACAGAGCACCTCCTTTGCCTCCATAGAACTATCAGGCACTCAGAGGCTTAGGCGTTCTGGTAGAAGAACCTCGGACCACATCCATATTCATGAGAGTTGCACCCTTGATCCTTAATATCAGATTTATTTAGATTTGTTTATTTGGATATCCAGTATTATTGGTATATTTTGAGCCTCTCCCTTATCTTAACGGAGAATTCCTCCAGATGGAAGCCATGTTGCTCGGGGGCGTGTGGGAGCAGTGTGGGTGCCATGTTTTTGAAGATGTTGTCTTTTAAGACCTTGACCTTTGACCTTCACAGAAGGTCACCTCTGACATGCATGAGTTCATACGGGGGGGTCAAGCTGGGGGTCAAACTCTCACCTCCTTGGCTTTATTACCTCTGGGAGGTGGAGGCGGGGTACTGACATGGCTGTCATGACGTGTCTAATCACTCATGTGTGATAGGAGGCATGACCTTTTGGCCCCCAAGGGACTCCCCCCTTTTTCAGCCTTGAAGATTAGGGCCCCTGGGACAGCAGTTGAATATAGATGTGTTGGAAATATCAATAAAAATCAAGAGGCTTATACGCAGGTGTGTCAAATCTCTTTCTCTCATTCTATCTTTCTGATTAAACAAACACATTTGTACATAATGTACACACACACACGCAACTTCAACTCCCCTCCCCCACACACATACACACACACACACACACACCGGATAAAGCTATTAATACAGACTCCAGACACACTGGCCACCCATAGTAACAACTCCCTAGTTGACACAAGTCTGTGATTAAAATCTGTGACCCTCCGTTTGTGTGTAAAGCTGAGGGAAAAGCTGCTCTCCAGACAGCGGAAGTGAGCAGGCTGCTCCCTCGTTACCCTTGAAGGTTCACATGGTGAGTGGGTGAAGCGGAGGAGGAGAACACGGCTCAGATTCAGGTCGGCCTGCGTCTCTCATCTAACCATGTGTGTTGCAGAGACCCAGCCTGAGACTGACCCGGGAAATATACTGTATAGACCCAAATATGGTGTGAACTGCTTCAGGTGGGCTTAAGCGATTTCGCCACATATTCCAAAAGGCATTAAAAGGACATGAATGAAACACACCCCATGTCGGTTGCATTTTCCTTTCAACTATCAAAGTGTATTCCCAATCAGGATCAGAAACACTTTATCGACATGTACATTTACCTATATGTACAAGGAATTTGTCTTGGTGGATTAGTGCATGCCATCATTCTGCAAGAAGAAGAAGAAGTAGAAGAAGAAGAAGAAGAAGAAGAAGAAGAAGAAGAAGAAGAAGAAGAAGAAGAAGAAGAAGAAGAAGAAGAAGAAGAAGAAGAAGAAGAAGAAGAAGAAGAAGAAGAAGAAGAAGAAGAAGAAGGAGAACAACAACACGTACACAAAATAATTGTTATAGTGGGAAAATACTTACGTACACAGAAGAATGGATATACTGTAAAGGATACATATAACAGTGTGGAGGCCTAGCATTTACAGTAAATTGTTGAGTTCATAATGTACACTACTACAGGACCGGAGGATGGAGTGCTGAGCAGTGGAGTGGAGATTGTGTTTCAGTATCTTGAACCAGACATACAGATATTAAAGAATGGATGGTAAACAATGATAGTCCCGGGATCACCATGCCAGAATGTGTCATAGTATGGGTTTGTCATGACTGATCTAAGGCCAGATCTAAGCCCCAAGGATCACCCTCAGACCTTCAGACTGTCTGCTTTCTGTCTAATGGTGGATGTTCATGTTTCTCGTTCTTTCTGCTGAAACCAGGGTCTGATCCCCTCCTGTGGCTTTTGTGCCCCCCCCCCCCCCCCACACACACACACACACTCAGACCTTCAGACTGTCAGCTTCTTTCTGTCTAATGGTGGATATTTGTGTTCTTCACCAAGGTCTGATCCCCTTCTGTCATACAAAGACAGCGGGTTGAGGCTGAACTCTGGTTCCAGTTGAGCAGAGGGGACGAAAGTGGCTCAGGAGGTAGATGAGTCGTTTGGTAAACCAGAGGTTCTCGGTTCGATTCCCGCTCCTCCTGGGCAGCGTGTCGAAGTGTCCTTGAGCAAGACACTTAACACCTAATTGCTCCCGATGTGCAGGTTGGCACCTTGCATGGTTGCTTCTGACATCGGTGT
This sequence comes from Notolepis coatsorum, assembly GCF_963971535.1. Taxonomy (NCBI): domain Eukaryota; kingdom Metazoa; phylum Chordata; class Actinopteri; order Aulopiformes; family Paralepididae; genus Notolepis; species Notolepis coatsorum. The sequence continues at coordinate 63,155,450 of NC_140181.1, forward strand.
GTGAATGTGTGAATGAATGGGTAAAATGTGAGAAAAAATTGTAAAGCGCTATCAGCTCTATCTTTAATCTTTCAAAATGTTCAGTTGCTATTGCATGCACTCATCTGTGTTTCACTACACACTTGAGTGCATGCTTACCAACTGTTAGTCTGCAACACTACTATCACCGACATCTAAGAAGGGAGATCCCCCCTTGAATGGCCCTTCTAAGGTTTCTCTCCTCCACACTGCCTGTGGAGCATTTTCCCCTATTGTTAGGTTTTAGTGAGTTTTTCCTTACCTTCGCGTGGGGTATGTCTGGGAGTGCTTGCATTCTTTCATTTATTTGCATTTATTTTAAATTTGTTGGACCTTATGGTGTTCTTGTTCTGTTCTTGACTTATTGTTATGTTTTCTTCTTGACTTGTTTAAAGAAGACTTGTACGGCCCATGGGGACATTAACGTGTGTTGTCGGGCCTTATAAATAAATTTGATTTGATTTGATTTGATTTGATCATGCACGCACGCACACACACACACACACACACATGCTCAAACACACAAACACAGACATGCACAGTAGGGTCTGGTGGTCAGACAGTCAGTAAATCAGACATAGCGTATCCTCAGATCTCTGCAGTCAACCAAATCATTATTGTTGAGGTCCCGTTCCGGTCTCCCTCCGTCCCAGTCCCTAGCTGGTGGTAATTACGCCGGCAGGCGGTTATTAACTGGGATCAGTGGTCATTAGCTGGCGAGGTCAGTGGGCAGGCACTACTGCCGGTCAGACTCCCCACTCTGCTCATGGTCAACCCGTTGATAAATGCTTGTGTAACAGGAAACGACTTGGCACTGTGATGTGAACCATGACAAATGACGCAGCGGGTTTGCGACATGCTATTTTTCAACTGTCTTTCGGTTGACTTGCTGTAAAAGAGATGTCTGGATAAGCCAGTCAGAAACACGCCAACGCATCAACACTTGCAGAAACACAAGATGTGAAACGAACAAGGTTCACGCGCTTCATTTTGTGGTTTATTACGTGGACAGATGTTGTTGAGTTTGCATTTAGTCAAAACCTCCGACTTGCATCCAAATTAGAACACTTCCGACGTGCTCACTGAATAATATCACAAGGGTAGGCTATGTTTGCACGACCTGACAGGGTTTTGTTTGAATAAATCAAACAAAGGAACTGTCTGTTCAACTCAAATGTCTTCAGAGTATAGTGGGTGCCGACCCAAGGATTAGGATGCTGAGGAAAGCCTAGGCCTGAAACGCGTCTGTGAGCAGGCCTACCGCTGCTGTGTGTTAAATACAAATATATAAAAATATATATATATTACATTGTTATTTGTGAGTGCTGATGTCTCTGTCTCCGTTTGATATTTCGGTTTGAATAAATCCCATGGTGCATTACTGTTGATATATCCTATGACCTCGCATTGTGAGGAAGCAGGAGATTTTGACCTGTGCTGCGCATATTAATGGCAGATTACGGCATTATAGAGTTAGATCACCGTCTATTCCCTCTGTGACTGTGGTTGTGTATCAAAAAGCATTAAAGACAGCATTATGCTGTGTTGCTGCTTGTCCCAGTGACCAGCATCTCTATATGTCCTGCTCCCTTCTCTACATAACCAGCATCTCTATCTGTCCTGCTCCCTTCTCTATATAACCAGCATCTCTATCTGTCCTGCTCCCTTCTCTATATAACCAGCATCTCTATCTGTCCTGCTCCCTTCTCTATATAACCAGCATCTCTATCTGTCCCGCTCCCTTCTCTACATAACCAGCATCTCTATCTGTCCTGCTCCCTTATCATAACCAGCATCTCTATATGTCCTGCTCCCTTCTCTATATAACCAGCATCTCTATCTGTCCTGCTCCCTTCTCTACATAACCAGCATCTCTATATGTCCTGCTCCCTTCTCTACATAACCAGCATCTCTATCTGTCCCGCTCCCTCTCCACATGACCTTTTAATTATTGATTCTCAGCTGGCTATAGCTCATCTCCCCCTCTCTCTCGCTCTCCCTGTATATCTCTGTAGCCCTCTCTCCTTTCTCTCTTCTTCAACACACAACCACATTTTGCACAAAGAGACACACACAGACACAGGCACCCACACAAGCATGCATACAGGCACACGCACGCACGCACGCACGCACGCACGCACGCACGCACGCACGCACGCACGCACGCACGCACGCACGCACGCACGCACGCACGCACGCACGCACGCACGCACGCACGCACGCACACACACACACACACACACACACACACACACACACACACACACACACACACACACACACACACACGCACACACACATAGGCCTACACATCCTCTTCATCTCATTCTCTCCCCTCTCTGTTCCCCCTCTAGCTCTCTGACTGTGTGCATATGAAAGCGGTGCGGTGCGGTGGCCTCCTATAGCTGCGGTGTCAGCAGGGCGAATGGGGAAGGTAATTCATACCAGGCTGTCAGGCAGGCTGGGCTCGGTGAACGCAAGCCTTCCCGGAGGAGACGCAGACAAATGAGCCCTAGTGGAGGAACTGGCAGCCATCAATAATCCCAGCCCCTCGCGCACGCGCTAAAGACTCATTAGACACCACCAAATGCTCTTTGCTCGGTCATATTTATATAGCAGCAGAAACTGGTGCAAACCTTTGGGTCGAGATAAATGAGGGGTGCCTGGGGGTGCATCTCTCCTCCCCATAATATCCTCAACGGTGTGGTGGAGCCGCATGAATAATTGTATCTGGACACAACCACATATCATTGAACTGAGGAGATAATAAGATAAGATAAGATATTCCTTTATTGATCCTGTTGGGGAAATCCAGGTGCCATAGCAGCACAGGGGAGGGGAGGTACAAGTAGAGACAGGCCACCCCCTTAATACGATGCAATTCCTTACACAGGAATGCGAGAGTCATGAGACCGAGGTTGTTTATGTAAAGCCTGTGTCACTCTCCTCTACACCCACGGGAGGCTGGGGGCGCGAGTTTGTGCGTTTCTTCCATTAACCCAGCCCTGGGACGGCGTACTGTAAATAGGCTGCTTGTTCAGGGCTGTCATAACTCTCTCTGGGTCTCTGTTTGGAGAGCACTGACACACACACACACACACACACACACACACACACACACACACACACACACACAGACACACACACACACACACACACACACATACATGCATACATACATAGACACCAAGATACACAGGAATACACACAAACACACGTGTAGACACACACAAACACATGTGTAGACACACACACACACCAAGATACACAGGAATACACACACAAACACACGTGTGTGTACACATACACACACACTCATCAACATGCCAACCAGACCACTACATTAAATACACAGTTGAAAATAGGTATTTACGTGCACCCACTCCCAAAAATGCCCCCAGCTTCATTCCATCCTCTCCGCATTTGCCCCCAAGATAATTCTGTCCAGGGTATTTTAGGAATCCGTCTCAGGATAAGATAATCCTGCGACAGCTGCTCTCTAATTTTAAGTGGAGGGCCTGAGTATATGGGTGTCATTTAGAGCGAGTCAGTGGACGTTCAAGTCAGCACGGTGCCAAGTACTGTCAATTTCTCATAATTCATGTGTCCTTTAGCCTTTTCATAACCAGAATCGGAGTCTCATAATTCACTAGTCTGGCCATAACCAGAATCTGAGTCTCATAATTCACTAGTCTGGCCATAACCAGAATCTTAGTCTCTTAATTCACTAGTCTGACCAGATGTTACTGACATAAGGGAAGCTGTGGGTTTTATTAATGTAAACCTGATTGGAACACCTACACTACACACAGAGCAGCGGCATTAAACATTCTCTATAGCGCCTGTGTCTCGCCCTCCACTCGACCGTTTGAGTGAAGTAACTGGAAACCAATCAATCACTAAATTCAGGGTTGGAGCACTGAGCCTCTACCCATTTGGATAAAATAGTAGCTATTTAGCTAACATCCCAAACACCTCCTAACAGATACCACAGTGAGTACAGCTTAGCATGGGAAGGAAGGTTAGTTCACTATAGGCTTCTCATTCTTTGGACTGATGCCCGGTTCTCTCTCTCTCTCTCTCTCTCTCTCTCTCTCTCTCTCTCTCTCTCTCTCTCTCTCTCTCTCTCTCTCTCTCTCTCTCTCTCTCTCTTTTCCTCTTTCTCTCTCCACCTCTCTCTCTCTCTTTCTTTCTCCTTTTATTTCTCTATCGCTCGCTCCTTCTCTTTCTCTCTCCATCTCTCTTTCTCTCTCCATCTATTTCTCTATCTCTCTCTCCTTCTTTCTCTCTATCTCTGTCTTTTCCCCTCTCTATTTCTCTCTCTCTCTCTCTCTCTCTCTCTCTCTCTCTCTCTGTTGCCTGATTGTTGATTGTTATCAGAAGCCCCCTGATAGCCCTAAACTCAGTCCCATGGGTATTAATACAGATGGCATGAATTGAGGTTACTGTATATTTTCACATAGTGCTCCATGGGGAGACTAGGTCAGGATGATCTCTGGCTAGAGAGAATAGACACCAACTCATGATTCACACAAGTGACAGACTTCATCCACCGTTGCTATGGCAACAGCACCTGCAGACCTGCACTCAGATGAGAGGACAATGGTGACACCTCAGACACTCAATATGCTGTGATACTTGGGTTAGAGGGTGTGTTTATGTGTGTGTTTGTATGAGTGTATGTGCCTGTGTAACACTTTTTGTGAGAATCTTGTTGGAGGACTAGTTTGTGTGTGTGTGTGTGTGTGTGTGTGTGTGTGTGTGTGTGTGTGTGTGTGTGTGTGTGTGTGTGTGTGTGTGCGCGCGTGCGTGTGTGTATGGACTGCATATGAGGGTGACCCCTGATCCAAATCAAACACAGACCAAATTGCTTTATAATCCTCCCTTTGATTAGCAGAATGATAGCTGCTCAAACAGCGCTACATCTGCTAATAACTGATGCTGCTGGTAGCCATTAAATATACTATTACATAAGAGGCTGGTCCTTCCCTTATACAAAAGTATCATGGTATGTACAGTATATTCTTTTTTGGTTACTATGATGAAAAGATGATAAAAATACTATGATACTATTGGTATCATGGTTTAAATTCGATTATACCGTGGTATTATTTAAGTACAAAGGTGATACCATGATGATACATAATACCATGGTAAAACTGAAATGACCATCAAACTACCATGATACCTTTATGTAAGGGTTTTCTGTGCATCATCAAACTATTGCATTTGCATTTCCTTGTATCCTAGCAGTCATAATATACTGGCAATAGCTGAATAGTAAAACCATGCATGTGTATTTCCAGCAGAAGCAGACATGAGATATTGCAGTCAGTATTAATAAGGCTGTGCTTGATCCGGACTCCGGCCTCATGGTAACCCAACATGATGCTCACAACATGCCCGTTTCTCTCCTGCTGTTGTGGGGCTGATTTCCAACCTATACTGGGCTTAACTCCATCTAATGCCTTCAATCGCATTCAGGAGTTGCATTATGGCCATTTCTGAGTCAGTAATTACATTTCCCGCACACGGCACGAGTACTACAAATGGATTTGACCCTGGGCCAAGCTGGGTCAGTAATATTTCTTCTCGGTCAGCACGCGGCGGCCGGCCAGCCGGGAACAGACAGAGCCAGGAGTCACTATGTCAGAGCCAGCATCAGGTTCCTATAGAGGCCCCCGACAGACAGCGGCGTGATGGATGTACCCCCTGCCAGCTCCCGCTTAGAAGAACGCTGAGTCATTCTATGCATTCCCAGCATTCAATACTTCACAGGGTACACAATGCCCCCAATCACTTATTTTTCGGTCAAAGGTCCCCAAATAGCAGTCTTTCAGTGGGCCACAATACCTTGCTTTATCCCACTGTAATGGTCAGATTTGATTGTGTATTTCGGGGCATTTCTTCCGAAAAGCAAATCCTAGGACTCCGGTCTGTTGTCTCGGATGAATGGGGTTTACATGGAGGACATGTTTTCTCTCTCTCTCAGACTATTGAAAAGGTTGTGTTTTTGCTTTTCAGACTTCATCATCAATCGACCACCTAGAGGAGGACGGGGAAAATAATAAATGTGGCTTTGAACTTGTGAGCCTGGTGTCGATTTTATTATTCAATTCCAGACCCGCCCCTTCCCCTCCATTCTCCACCCTCCCTCTCCCCTCTCTCCTCCCTCTCCTCCTTCTCCCCTCTCCTCTCTCCTCTCTCCTCCCTCTCCCTCTCCTCCCCTCCCTCTCCTCTCTCCTCCCTCTCCTCCCCTCCCTCTCCTCTCTCCTCTCTCCTCTCCCCTCTCTCCTCCCTCTCCTCCCTCTCCCTCTCCCTCTCCCCTCTCCCCTCTCCTCTCTCCTCTCTCCTCCCTCTCCCTCTCCTCCCCTCCCTCTCCTCCCTCACGATCTCCTCGGGCAGGAATTTTATCACTTCAAGGTTCTTCTTCTTGAAGTCCTCCGGGGGGGGGTGAGACTCCTCCTGCACCAGGGTGCGTTACGGTGAGAGGGAGAGCTCAAAAGGAATCTGATCAGATAGCCTTTGGCCTCTCCTTATCAGAAGCCTCTCTGGGGGGGGGAAGACGTGAAGTTGAACAGTGTTTCTTTTTAGTGTTGAAGAAGACAAACTATTTTTTTGGAGAAACGGCACGTCGTACAAAAGGCTAATTCCTATTGTGAATTCCTGTCGAGCCTTTTCTGGGGGTTTTGAGGCTCAGACGCTGTCAGCTGCGCCACGTTCTGTTATTGTTGAAGCTGGATCCTTTCTAAACACCGTCTGGCAACGCCGCCGCTCCCGCTGATGTGTCAACAACAGCAGTTGCCCGCTCAGGCACAAGTCAGTCAGCGTGAGGACGTTACTGACGCGATCTCACACTGTGAGAATGTCTTTGTTATGACAGGTTCCGGGAAAATACGCGTACAGAACAGCCCAGTCTTGTGAAGTTCAAGGCTGTGTAAGCGATAGAGAGGAAACTTGCGCGTCTAAAATCGGAAATAGCCATGGCGGTCACATGAGGCCTGTTTATATTTGTACTTAATGCAGACCTGGCCTGGCTCCTCTGAGGACTACGTCGTTCTCTGTCTGGAAAAGCCTGGTGACACTCTGGTGTTGGCGAGCAGCATTCTGTCACTGGGAATAGCTTGGTGCCTATTATAATTATAGCTCTCAAGTCTGTCTAATTTCACTGTCAGTTGAATTCACCCGCTGAATGAACAAGCGGATGAATCCACGATGAACCTGCTTCGTTATCACAGCCCGCCGGCGCCGCGGCACGAGACACTATCAACCCGAATTTGACGAACCCCTTCTGTTACAGATGACAACGTGATGACCGATGAGAACGTTGACACCAAACACCAAATCAAACAGAGACGTTTGGTTCATGTAACAAAACCAAAAATCTAGACTCTAGCAAATGAGATGGTGAAGGCAGACGATGTGCTCCTGAACCAAGTGGTTGACCATGTGTCGAAAGTCTTCCTACAATATCCTCCTCTTCACAATAATAAATGCCCCCCATTGGATAGCGGAGATGACATCTCCATATATTTCTCCCACTCAACGACTGTATCATCGGAAGAGGGGGTGGCGGGAAGACGCTGTTAAATCTACAGCAGTGCAAGCGGCATTGAGTGGGAATCCTGTGGGTGGACAGGTATGTTGGTCCTCACAGTATATCGTGGAAATAAGCTTCTGTCAAACAGATAGCAGCTAGAAAGAACTACTTGAACTGGCTGGATTTACTGTGGAGCTGTCAGTGTACACAACAGAGAGAGGCTGGCTGCTCTCACATGCTGCTCTGTGAGGGGGAGACTGAGGCTGGCTGCTCTCACATGCTGCTCTGTGAGGGGGAGACTGAGGCTGGCTGCTCTCACATGCTGCTCTGTGAGGGGGAGACTGAGGCTGGCTGCTCTCACATGCTGCTCTGTGAGGGAGAGAGGCTGGCTGCTCTCACATGCTGCTCTGTGAGGGGGAGACTGAGGCTGGCTGCTCTCACATGCTGCTCTGTGAGGGGGAGGCTGGCTGCTCTCACATGCTGCTCTATGAGGGGGAGACTGAGGCTGGCTGCTCTCACATGCTGCTCTGTGAGGGGGAGGCTGGCTGCTCTCACATGCTGCTCTGTGAGGGGGAGGCTGGCTGCTCTCACATGCTGCTCTGTGAGGGAGAGACTGAGGCTGGCTGCTCTCACATGCTGCTCTGTGAGGGGGAGACTGAGGCTGGCTGCTCTCACATGCTGCTCTGTGAGGGGGAGGCTGGCTGCTCTCACATGCTGCTCTGTGAGGGAGAGAGGCTGGCTGCTCTCACATGCTGCTCTGTGAGGGAGAGACTGAGGCTGGCTGCTCTCACATGCTGCTCTGTGAGGGAGAGACTGAGGCTGGCTGCTCTCACATGCTGCTCTGTGAGGGGGAGACTGAGGCTGGCTGCTCTCACATGCTGCTCTGTGAGGGAGAGACTGAGGCTGGCTGCTCTCACATGCTGCTCTGTGAGGGAGAGACTGAGGCTGGCTGCTCTCACATGCTGCTCTGTGAGGAGGAGACTGAGGCTGGCTGCTCTCACATGCTGCTCTGTGAGGGAGAGAGGCTGGCTGCTCTCACATGCTGCTCTGTGAGGGAGAGAGGCAGCTAGAAAGAACTATTAGAAATGGTTGGATTTATTGTAAATTCTGTCAGTGTAACACAACACTCAGCAGTCAGCCGAGAGCGGCAGCAGTTCTTTAATTAAACTTCAAATGCGCCTGTACTGAAGACCAGCGTTAGGCAGCTTTAAATCGTATCGGTTTAAATCACATAAATGAGATGACTGTATGTAGCACAGGAGCGTACAAATGATCCCACAACAGCTATAAACAACACATGGCCCAGATTTGGAACCGCCAGGTGCACTAGGAACAAGCTTACTTGAAAGCAGCAGGGAGGTTGTCAGCAAAACCTGCTTGCTGGAGGCTACAATTACTCCAGCTACTTAAAAAAAAGAAAAGAAGAAAGTGTAGCTACGGACGTTTATAAATCAAAAAGACGCTGAAAAACTGATCATGCCTTTATCTCAAGTCGACTTGACTACTGTAATGCACTCCTCACCGATCCTCCCAAAACCGCTACTAACTAGAACCAAGAGGAGAGACCACATCAGTCCAGTATTAGCTAACCTACACTGTGGCTTCCGGTAACATTTAGAATCGATTCCAAGGTCCTCCTCCTCATATAGAAAGCACTAATGGAACAGGACCAAGCTACATTGCAGATTCTCTAGTCAACTATGTGCCTTCTAGAACATTGCGATCATCTACTGGTATATTGAAGGTTCCAAACGACAGCCTAAAGAGAATCGGGGATGCAGCCTTTGCAAACTATGCACCAAAGTTATGGAACACACTACCTATGGACTGAGCCCTGCTGGTCTCTGACAAGAACAAGTTGCAGGTTGAAAAAACCCTCAGCTCGGAACTAGGCAAAATCTGCATATGGCTCGCTGATAACAAACTATCATTACACATGGGCAAAACAGAGTCCATTCTCTTCGGTTCAAATAACTCAGCAAGACTGACGGCTTCTCAGTTGCAGTGGGTGACAATATTGTCACAAGGAAAGACGAAATTACCTACCTGGGTTCCATCCTAGAGGCAAATCTTTCCTGTGACAAAATTGCATCCAATATAATAAAAAAAAGTCAACCAACGAACTAGATTCTTGTACCGGATCTCCTCTCTGGTAAACAAGAATACCCTGAAGACTCTGGCAGGAGCACTCATTCAAGGGTACTACGACTATGCGTGCACCTCATGGTACCAAAGCACCTCAAAGGCGCTTAAAACTAAATTACAAACATCACAAAACAAACTGGTCAGACTACTACTTGACCTTACCCCCAGAACCCACCTCACCCCTGCCCACTTTGACAACCTAGGATGGCTTAGAGTAGACGACAGAGTACAGCAACTTGCAATGGGCTTGGTCTACAAGATACACTATACGACTAAGGTACCCATGTACATGTCAAAATACTTCCCAAAGGTCAGTGAATACCACAACCACTACACCAGAGGAAGCTCAACAAATCATGTTAAACCCAGATTCGGCTCAAACAAGGGACTAAACACGTTTCGCAAATTATGCCACATCAATGTGGAACGCCCTACCCAAAGCTGTAAAGGAATGTGAATCCCTACCCACATTCAAAACTGCTCTTAAAGAGCACCTACGGGAGGCTGCAATTCGAAACTGGCCACCGTAAATGCCCAAATTTTGGGTAACCTGAAGCTTCTTTTTTATGGTCACTGTCAGGCCCTCGAACCAAGACACGCTACCATAGTCAAAGTGGCAGAGTACTAGGCTATTTGCTAGTAGCCTGAGGCTATCTCTGCCAAGGAGGTTGGCTAGGTACCTGGTGCGGGCGTTGACTTTGCCCAGGCCATAGCCTCCCCATCTAGGCTCCCGTCTATCATACAGCCTAGATACTTCGCTTTTTTGTTGCTGTTTTAGGGTTACAGCTCCTAACTGGATGTTAAACTCCCGTGCTTTCCTGAGCTTGGGCTTGGAGCCCAATAGTACTGCCTCTGTCTTACCTAGGTGAAGAGAAAGCCTGTTGTCCGAAAGCCAACTGCTAACCCCTGCAAGTTCTTCTCCTAGCATCTGTTCTAGTGTGTTCTGATCCTTGTGTGAGACTAGCAGGGCTGAGTCGTCTGCAAATAAAAACAAGTTACATGAGCATGCTGCTGACATGTAATTTATGTACAGTAAAAAAAAGTTGCTGTACTCTGTCGTCTACTCTAAGCCATCCTAGGTAGTCAAAGTGGGCAGGGGTGAGGTGGGTTTTAGGAGTACGGTCAAGTAGTAGTCTGACCAGTTTGTTTTGTGATGTTTGTAATCTTGTTTTAGCGCCTTTGAGGTGCTTTGGTACGGTACCATGAGGTGCAAGCATAGTCGTAGTACCCTTGAATGAGTGCTCCTGCCAGAGTCTTCAGGGTATTCTTGTTTACCACTTACCAGAGAGGAGATCCGGTACAAGAATCTAGTTCGTTGGTTGACTTATTTTTATTACATTGGATGCCATCTTGTCACAGGAAAGATTTGCCTCTAGGATGGAACCCAGGTATGTAATTTCATCTTTCCTTGTGACAATATTGTCACCCACTGTAATTGAGAAGCCGTCGGTCCAGTAGCGGCTGCTGGTTCTCTCTCCACTAGGGGCGCTATACCAAAACATTTTGCAAACATGTACAGTACCACGCAACCGACTCATGGCAAGACGTGAGCGATTCGACTCACGCTCACGGCAATGAATCGGCTCTTATGAACGAGTCGCTCAGCTGTTACTACAACAACACACAACCAGTCAAATAAAGTATAGTCTAATTCACAACTTGAAACACAATATATAAATAGAAAAGTTAGAAACAAAACTCGCTCCGTCTCCAAACACACGCAGATCTCTCCCTCTCTCTCCTTCTCTCTCTCACACACAGCGCGACGTGGAATCGATTCGTTACACAATCAGACCTAGTATATGTAGTATTTTATACCAAGAATAACTTCAGTATGAGTACAGGGCTGTACACATATTTTGCATATTGTTAAACGAGCCAAGGCTAGCTATTAAACTATCGATATGAATCGAAAATCTGGGACCCTGATGTAAACAAGACAAACGTCTTTCTCAGGTCTGCAACCCCTTAACAATTGTGTGTATTGAGCCGTACTGTATTGTACCCATTCTGCAATCTGTTAATAAAGTTTTCATTCATTCATTCATTCAAACATAGACGATATTGAACAAGCCATAATCCACGTATTTTCAATCCAAAAGAAAGAGAGAGAGAGAGAGAGAGAGAGAGAGAGAGAGAGAAGATCGCTAATCTACCTTGTTGTTGGCAGAAGGGCTTGTTGATAAAGTATATCCACTCCATGGCATTGTCCATCCAGCCTGTGTTGATGTCCATCCATTGTCCATGCATGTCCCTCCACACTGCATCCATAATATAGCTTGTTAATAGCCAACAAGTACTGTGAGTGCCTTTGTCCATGTCCGCCTCGAACAGCCTGCAAACTACCTGGTGTTCTATCGCCATGCTCTAAGACAAACTCTAACCTTAACCAACTTTGAAAGAGTGCCTAAGCCTAACCGTTGAAAGAACTTGCCATCATGCTCCAAGACAAATATCTGCATCACACAACACAACAACAGCATAAACTCACTTTGTTGAACTCATGTTGCAAACTGCGGTTACGGAAAGTACAGCGTCAGCCAATCAGAGAGCTTATAGACGCTCGGCTGCTTGCTAGGTCGCTTCAAACCAGCGCCCGAGTTCCATCATAATACATCATATTCAACGCACAGCGCGTGGCTGCGACGGATACAGCGATGAACCAGTGCACGGCGGGCACGCGCACTCCAGGCGCAATTGCGCCTAGCCCAGAGAGAAATACGGTGAGGAGAAATGCCTGCGGCTACGGTAATGAAAAGGTCTATATCAGACAGAATCGTCACTTCCTGTTCAGGAAAACTATTATTAATCTTTGTAAAATTAAGTTATATTGTGCATTGGAAACACAAACATACTTAAAATGAGTAAATATTATTCATTTTAAACATGTTTATATTATTTATAGGGCTAAAAAAAAAAGATAATTTTTCTTGTTCTACTCTCATATAACCAGGGGCCTGAAGGGGGGGCGGCGCCCGTGCGCCCCTAGTGGCGAGCCGCCACTGTGTCGGTTACAGTCTGTTATTTGATCCGAAGAGAATGGACTCTGTTTTACCCAGGTGTAATGATAGTTTGTTATCAGCGAGCCAGGTGCAGATTCTGCCGAGTTCTGAGCTGAGGGTTTTTTCAACAAGATTCCCCCTTTTGTGTGTGTCTGCGTGTGTGTCCTACACCCCCCCCCCCCCCCCCCCCCCCCCTCTGATAGTCTATTGCTTTTTATTACAGGTTCAAAACTGTTGGGTATTAAACAAGAAAGACTGTCAGGCTTTAAAACTGTAGGACCCAGGCCTAGAACTGCACCCTGAGAGAGGGAACTGTGCCCTGAGAGGGAGGTTTGCCCTGAGTGGGAGGTTCGAAGGGTCAAAGTGGGTATCAAATGGGAGGGAAGACTGTCAGGTTTTAAACTGTGGATACCAAACAGAGAAGGTAAAGACGACTTTAAACTATTAAACCGTAATCCAGAACTATTTTATTGCACTGTAAAAAACATAGATTTGATATGTCTGCACTTTATGTGCTTATTTCATCTATATTCTATTCTACTATGCACTGCAATATTGGCCTGTTGGGATGTTAGATCCTAATGTGAAAAACTGTGATTTTATGTCTGCACTTTATGTGCTAATTTTATGCCTGTCTTTTTTCTGTTGTGAAGCACTTTGAGCTGCAATTTCTGTATGAAAGGTGCTATACAAATAATTATTATAACGTTTATTATTAAAACTAAACCGGGGGTGTCGTGGCATCAGATACCTCTCATCTCTCAGATCACACAATGATCTCACCAAGATACCATACAATCATACTACACCTGTGTGAAGGATTTAGGAGACCTCCAGCTGGATAATAATAATAATAATAATAATAATAATAATAATAATAATAATAATAATAATAATAATAATAATAATAATAATAATAATAATAATAATAATAATAATAATAATAATAATAATAATAATAATAATAATAATAATAACAAAAAAGCACTAAGTCATGAAAAAAGAAATAAGAAAATAAAAGGGAGGTGACTTCCTGACTTCCTCAGTGAAGACGACGTGGGATGCTGTGAGGGAAAGTGGAGGAAATATCATCTATTAGTCATGAGGTTTAGCGTGGAGGACGAGAGTGGATCTCGAGCACGTTGTGTGCATAATGCTGTCAGTGATTGTGCAGTGTTGCATTACTCCGCAGCATATGTCCTGGACGCCAGCAGTAGGCTACGCCTCAGCATTGGGTGGTGGATCCCTTCTGGCTTCTCTGCTTAATAATGTTGAGTCATAAGGAGGGAGGGACACACACCTCTCACTCCTGCAGCCGCCACGCTCTCTTTTTGAGCTCCTGTTCTGCTTTAAGGATGAAAGGAGGAGCTGCTCATATAGTCCTTTGCCAGGTTTACCGTACATCCTCCCTCCCTTAAATGTATGTGGTGGAGTTGTAACTCAGTGCTGTTTCCGGTGTAAAAAGTAAGCAAAGTTGCAGTAGAGCTGGTCAAGTGCGCGCTGTTGTGGTGTAGCTAATGGGCTTTAAAGAACGCGCCAACATGACGGCAATGCGCATACTGTCTTCTCCAGAGTCAGACGAGAAGATAGATACCAATTTCCTCTCTGTGCGTTCTGTAGATGTGTAGAAAACTATCCGGCTGCAAGCTAGCCTAGCTTAGCACAAATTAATGGAAGCGGATATGGTCGGATCAGCTAGCCTAGCTATTAGCCAAAAACACCTCTCCCAGAGTTTTAAACTAGGCTAGCCGATCTGTATCTGCTTCCATTCATTTGTGTTAAGCTAGGTTAGCTTGCAGCCGGATAGCTTTCTACTGAACACACAGAGAGGAAATTGGTATCTATCTCCTTGCCCACGCAGATGCAGGCCCCACAAAAATGACCTGCATGATGATCCCTATTTACACCATAGAGCATGTATATGGAGATTTATTGTAGGTCAAGGCAGTGTGAAAAATATCCTGCCTGCCTTATCTTACTGAGACATCAGTGATCCCATTGTACCACTGTTAGTATTGCTGTGTGGCTGTGCAGTGCTGGTAATTAAAGATAACAAGATGACCCAGTCAGATACAGCCTTTAGATGGCCGGATAGTCCAACGTCTACCCATTGGCTTGCGTGTAAAAGAAAAAGAAGAAAACTGCTGCTTTTGGCACAGGACCAAGTCAAGTCCCATGTCATTTGTGACCAATCTCGTCAAGTTCTCAAAAAGTACAAAAAAACTAAAGTAAAAGATCATTTCTTTATGATTTTCAACAAGATTTGAAAGGGCATTTAATTATAAGGCTAATGAATTGATGCAGCTGGGTGGCGCAGCGGACATTGCGCTCGTCACCAACGCAAGAGACACCGGGTTCGAATCCGGCTGTCGGCGTTGCCTCTGGCTTTTTGGCAGAGTTAGCGGGTGGGAAGTCGAAGGGTGGTAGTCTGGTCGTTGTGAACAGCGACTCCTACAGGTCAGTTGGGGCGCCTGCACAGCAAAGTCAGGAAAATGGCGGGGGCAGTGTGAGCCTCCTACACGTTACTCCTCGCCAAATGAGAGTCCGCGCTGGCAGGTGAAAAGATGTGACAGGCTGCCTCCACATGTATCGGAGGGGACATGTGATGCAAGGTTTCTATCCTCCCTACAACCGGCCAGTGGGGGGCATATGCGAGCAACGATCAGGACAGGGGAGGGCGAATTGGCACGAGAGGTAAATTGGGATGGGGAGAAAAATCACAGAAAAAGGAGGAGAAAAAGTAGAAAAAAAAGGCTAATGAATTGATAATATGTAAACTACCAACTAATTTGATTGTAGATATGTAGGCTACCAACTAATTCGATTGTAGTTTATGTATTTATTGATCTATTTATTATTCATCATGAGTAGTCTATATTCGCCAATTCTTCACTGATGAAGGTCTGGTTGAGTCTGAGCAGCTACTGTAAGTCTCAAGTCAAGTCATATTTTCTAAACATGTAAGTCTCAAGTGAAGTCAAGTCTTTCACCAGGTGGGTCCAAGTCAAGTCAAGTCTTCATCATTGCAACTCAAGTCCCCAGCTCTGAAAAAACCCGATTTGCACACTCTTGCCTCCCTTGACCTTTATGTGTATGGCAGGCCATGGCTTAATACTTGTTGTCTAAGCTTGAATAGAAAATGTGGCATTTAACATTTTGGTCATGGTCATGCAACTGAAGCTCACTGTGCACCTTCATCTGGTCTGCTTCTGAACAGTCTACCCAGACAAGCCCCCTTCCCCATGCATGCTCAGACATGCCACAGCCCCCCCCCCCCCCCCCCCCAGAGCAGAGGGCTGGTATGCTGTCCAGGAAGACTCACTGTTGCATAACGTGATGTGCTGCCGTTGTGGCAGTTATTGGCTGGATGGGGCACAGGAGGGTTGCTGTGTGACGAGCTCAGGGGACTGGTCTGTTCGTCAGATAAACACGGCGGCGGCGGCACTCACGTGTACACTGGCTCATAATGTGAGGAGGAGACTCAGGCTGGCTGCTCTCACATGCTGCTCTGTGAGGGAGAGACTGAGGCTGGCTGCTCTCACATGCTGCTCTGTGAGGGAGAGACTGAGGCTGGCTGCTCTCACATGCTGCTCTGTGAGGGGGAGACTGAGGCTGGCTGCTCTCACATGCTGCTCTGTGAGGGGGAGACTGAGGCTGGCTGCTCTCACATGCTGCTCTGTGAGGGAGAGACTGAGGCTGGCTGCTCTCACATGCTGCTCTGTGAGGGGGAGACTGAGGCTGGCTGCTCTCACATGCTGCTCTGTGAGGGAGAGAGGCTGGCTGCTCTCACATGCTGCTCTGTGAGGGGGAGACTGAGGCTGGCTGCTCTCACATGCTGCTCTGTGAGGGGGAGACTGAGGCTGGCTGCTCTCACATGCTGCTCTGTGAGGGGGAGACTCAGACTGACACTGGCTGCTCTCACATGCTGCTCTGTGAGGGGGAGACTGAGGCTGGCTGCTCTCACATGCTGCTCTGTGAGGGGGAGACTGAGGCTGGCTGCTCTCACATGCTGCTCTGTGAGGGAGAGAATGAGGCTGGCTGCTCTCACATGCTGCGCTTAAAGCCATTAGCAGATACTTGTCAAGGACACTTTGTCAACCACTTGTGTCATGCAGTTATAATAATACAATAATTCCAGTCCACCCTGTACCATGCTCTTGTTATAGTTTTCTTGCTGGCTGCTACAGTTGCAATCAAAATTATTCAACCCCCATTGCATATTGGGCTTTTTGGCAACATTTTTAAATGGTCAGCTGTTTGCAATAAACAAAGTAGACAAGAACAGTTTAAATAGTTAAATTAAATGAATGGTTTTAATTTTTTTTTATTTAAGATTTATTTTTTAGCGTTTATCGCTTTTCCTGGTCAGACATGACCGACAGATGAAGTGAGGGTGAAACGGGAGAGAGAGCAGGGGAAGACATTCGGCAAATAACGGCGGGTCCGGGAATCGAACCCGGGTCGGCCGATCCGCGACGCAGCGCGGTACATGGTGTGCTACTGGAGCGCCCAAATTAATGTATTTTTTTTAATCAAAATTCAACACAAAATGCTACCTTTAATCACTACTGCAGTCTCAAAATTATTCAACCCACTGTCTCAAGATTATGCAACCCCCTGTCTCAAGATTATTCAACCCCCTGTCTCAAGCACACCTGGTGCAACTAATCAAGGGCAATTAGTTCAAGTGTGCTTGAGATAGAACACATAAATACTTGGACTGGCTAGGAGTTTGTTGAGAGTGACGTTTGAAAATTGTATCACATCACACCAGTTTTGTCCGCCTTACACTGGCTTCCTATTCAAGCCAGATCTTCTTTTTTTTGAACAAATGTTTTTTTATTTACCCTTTTTTAACATAAAACTAGACACACAATACATTAACAGTAGAAATCCACAATAAATCACAGGACTATGACCGACATAATAATAACAATAATGACAGTCCAGTACTTAAAGAGGATATGTACTATAAATGTCATTTTTCAGTTTCTAGCATTGTATTATAGTAATAGGAGTTCGTATCAATGTGTTTTAGTGTCTAAATACCATATTGGCGGATTGCTCAGATTCAGCCCAGCCCCTTTCCTCCTCCAGTAAATCAGGCCATTTTTATTTGAAGGCCTGAGTCACGTCATTCGGGCTCTGGGTAGCGCACAGTGATGCGATTGGCTCTGTGGTTGGAGCTAATGCCCCGCCCCCATTCTACCTAGACTAGACAGCGAGTGGAGGAAGCCACTTCCTCAGCTGCGAGGCGGAGTGGGGCCGTGCGCTCTGGAGGGAGAGAGAGATGGAGAGAGAGGGGGCACTTGGGGGGGGGGGGGTACCTGCCGGCCGCGCGCCACACACCCGCAAACGGGCGATTGAAAGAAAGAAAAAAAAAACACAAGCTGCCGCGTCTCATCACCGAGAGCCGAGAGGGAGAGAAAGGAAGAGAGAGGGAGGGAGGGAGAGAGGGGGCCTTGTCATTAACGTCTTTTTTTTCTCTCTCTCTCTCTCTCTCTCTCTCCCACCCCCTCCCTCTCTCTCTCTTTCTCTCTCTCTCTCTCTCTCTCTGCCGCGCGTCACCGAGAGGGAGAGAAAGGAAGAGAGAGGGAGAGAGAGATGGAGAGAGAGGGGGCACTTGGGGGGGGGGGGTACCTCTCTCTCTCTCTCTCTCTCTCTCTCTTCCCCCCCCTCCCTCCCTCCCTCTACCAGTGCAGACTGTGGACTGACTGTCACTCAAAGTGCTTATGGGCGGAGCCAGGCCATAACAGCCTGATTTCTTGAGGCTGAAAAATGATGGTTTTGAGTACTTGATTAGAAATATAAAACAATGCATTTTTTTGAAAAAAACCTTACAAATGTCTTCAATAGACTAACAGGAATTGTGTAAAGTTGCCCAAATAGTGCTAGGAATAGCAGCACATAATAAATACAATACAATACATATGCTCTTGCTTGCTCTCCCCCCCCCCCCCCTCAGGACCCCCTCTTGGACAATCCATCCATTATTCCGTTTAACACCAGGAATTACAAATTCATATGCTATCCTTTATCCTCTCCACCACATCTAACCAGGTTGCTATGCTGGCTTCATTAACACCTAAAATTCGTGCGGTAGATATCTCTAGATCAGTGGTTCTCAAACCTGAGAATGTAGCTGGCTCTCCAAGTACCACCATATGACCGGCGTTAAAATACAGTCTATTCAGCTATGCACAGTTCACGCAGGAGGCAAATGTATTCCTAATACCATTATTTATTGTTAACTTTTGTCAGACACAGCCACAATGTACAAAGGGATAGCACTAGAACTAGCAAACGCTTCCACACAACTCATACAATGCAAGGGGCATTGAGAACATAATAACTAACATTCTCACATAGCAAGTGAGAAAATTAAGAACAACTGTATTTCAGCAAATGTACTTAATTCTCTCTCTATCTCTCTCTCTCACACAGCAAGCAATTGTCCATCATTCTCTCTCTCTCTCTCTCTCTCACACACACACACACACACACACACACACACACACACACACACACACACACACACACACACACACACACACACACACACACACACACACACACACACACACACACACACAATTATTTTGTTACAAAAACTTAATTTCCTGCATTCTGGTGCAGGACTTTTTGAATTTTTACCCTTTAAATGCCAGTGTTTGTGATGGGCATCACAAATTATTGTTAAAAAAAACACACAAAGTAAAATATTTTCAATATATCAAATGCAAAGTACATTTTTCTGGGGGGGATTATTACAGGCTAGGCATGTGTCAATGATTAGCAGCAACACAGATTTTGATGGATTTTTTGTAATGTCAGATTTAACACCAATTCTTTTCAGAAAAGTGGGCGTATTTAATTTTTTATCTGACATTACAAAAAAAAAAAAAAAAAAAAGGTTATGATCAGGGCTGAAGTTGAATTAAAGATTTATGAATGTTTAGACTGAATTACTCTCTGTCACAGTGATCTCCTGGTTGTTCCCCACTTAGGTTATCTAACTATCGCACCGCCGCAACCAGAAACACTGGCCTGGCCTGCTTCTAAGTTCAGTGGCCTGACTGAAAAAAAAATGTGTGCTTTTTTGTAAATGTTTTCAAGTACCACCAGCAGTACCACCAAGTACCACTAGTGGTACGCGTACCACAGTTTGAGAACCACTGCTCTAGATAAATCACATCGAGATAGGTAAGAACCCATACCTTCCGGCACATTTTATCCGGTTGAATCCAGCGTGATGCTATCAGCTATTTAGCAGCCGTAAGACCGGACAAAATTAGTCTCTTTACTTGTATAGAGGCTGCTAACTGAGAAACATCATTCAACAACAATACAGAAGGTAGTACAGGTATGGTCAGAAATAAAAATTCTGATAATTGCGTGGTTACTTCTTCCCAGAATATCTTAACAGGAGGGCATTCCCAATACATATGCATAAATGTACCAATATCACCGTTTAAACATAAGGAGCATCGAGGGTCTTGTTTGAGCCCCATTAGGTGCAAACGTCTAGGAGTTAAGTAAGTCCTATGAATAAAATTAAGATTAATCTGTTGATGATCCGGGTTGCGTGATGACAGCCGTACGTTTGCCCAAACTTCATCCCAATCAAAATCTACTTCCAAGTTTGGTATATCCTTCCTCCAGACTAAGTCTAGAGGAAGGACATCATATGAGGACGTAAGTAAGTGACGATAAAAGTCAGAGACGAAGCCTCTCGATGTCTCCTTTTCATAAAATAATTTGTGATATCTGTGGTGCTCAAGTGGCACCTTTAATGGGACTCCATGAGCCCTTAAAGCTGCTCTTAATTGTAGATAGAAATAATAAGTGGAGTTGGTGAGGTTAAATTTGTTAGATATATCTTTATAGCTGCAAAAACCCCGGTCGTTGAAGACATCCCCCAATGTATGTATGCCCTTCTTTTCCCATTTGGTAAATCTGATAGGTTGTTGTGCAATAAGGAGTGAATTGTTATTAAATAGGGGAGAATGACTATGCCATTTATGTTGGTTAGTAAATTTTTTCTGTGTGTCACGCCATATCCGGATCACATGTGTAATAAGAGGGCCAAATTTCAAGTTGCATTGCTTAATTGATAAGTTGGTGTATACTATATCCTGCAGTCTATGTGGTGCCACTATGTTCTCCTCTAATGGTCTCCAGGATACAGATGCTTGAGAATCAAACCAGGTGATCAGTGGTCTTAAAGAGAACGCTTTAAAATAGTAGCTGAAGTCTGGAAATGCTAAACCCCCGTTGGCTTTATTTCTCTGTGCAGTGGATCTTTTTATTCGTGGAGGTTTGTTGTTCCGGAGTGTAATTTTTGCCAGTAACCAACAGGGGGGGGGGGGGGGGGGGGGGGGTAACGGCAACATCGAGCTGAAAAAGTTGATTCTAGGTAAAACATCCATCTTAACTATTGATGCTCGGCCTGTACTGAGTTTTTTAGTTTTGACCACCTGCCGAAGTCGTTTGTGATCCTATCTAGGAATCCGGTATAATTATACTTCACCGTTTGGCATATAGTGGGGAATATTTCAACTCCAAGACATCTAAAGTGTTCTACCATTGGTATATTTTAGGGATGCCCCGATCGATCGGCCACCGATCGTTATCGGCCGATAATCAGTATAAATATGCGATCGGGGAATTCCGATAATTAGTCATATTCGCCGATCGCGGAAACTGATCAAGTGGATATCTCACTCGCTTGTCTCAGACGCACAGGACCTGCAAACTGCTCCTCCTCCCTAGCCCCGCCCGTACCCGTGTAGAGTTTGTAAACACAGAGGAGGCGGACCTCCTCTGCTGAGTCTAGATAGTGCATTCGACCTGAGCTAACGTTAGCTACCTAGCTATCGTTACTGTTTAAACAAAATTACCCAGTCAACTATTCACTTTTAGTAGGCATTGTCTAACGGTATTTAGCCGGCTAGCTACTGATAGCTCCGGATATCAACAAATGCCCCAGGAAGTCTAGTAGTCCATGTTGATATCTCCGTTAGCTTGCGTTAGCTGACGTTAGTTCACAGTTCAAAACGAAATGTCCGATTGAACTAAATAGTTGTCTTAACGTCATCTAGCCGGCTAGCAGTAGCTACAGATAGCTCCTGATATCAATGTCTTATAACATTGATTGAATGCGTATTCGAGCTGAGGGCTTGCTGAATGTGAAATGACCAAAGCATAACGTTACCAATAGGGTCCCGCTGCAGCGCCGGAGAATCCTTTTTGGAGCTGGAGGCTACTAGAGTACACACAGACAGTGGAGCTGTTTGCAGATAGCGAGCATTTTGACTTGTTGCGTGGTGGCAATGTCTCGCAGATAATACAAGTACAAGTCTAATTATATAATATATATATTTTATTAAAAAAAAAAATTATATAAAATAATTTTTAATTTCTTTTTAATCAAAAACGATCGGTATCAGATCGGTATCAGCCGATATGGCTCACGACGATCGGTGATCGGTATCGGTGGCAAAAAACGTGATCGGGGCATCCCTAGTATATTTACTGGGAGTGAGGTAGCCTTCGCAGTCACATTAAGTGGAAGGAAGGCCGATTTTGGCCAGTTTATTTTAAATCCCGATAGATTGCCAAAATCATCTATTACCTTGAGAAGATGAGGTAGTGAGGTGGTAGGGTTTTGCATGAACATTATTACATCGTCCGCATATAAACTGATATGATGCTGTGTGCCCTTAATTGAAATCGGCTCTATGGATTGGGATTGTCTTATATACTGTGCCAAAGGTTCTAGAGATAGAGCAAACAGTCCGGGACTAAGAGGACAACCCTGTCTGGACGAACGCGACACAGGGAAGTTTGGGGAGGTGAATTTCCCTGTTATAATCATGGCCGACGGATCTGTGTATAGTACTTTGATCATATTAATGAATCCATCTCCTAACCCCATCCTTCCAAGTACTGCCCATAAATAAGACCATTCCAACCTATCAAAGGCCTTCATCGCATCCAAGGATAATACAGCTACAGGAGGTACAGCCTCCTTGCTGGCGTCTATCACATGCAGTAACCGTCTAATATTATCCGTGATCAGGCGGCCTCTTATGAAGCCTGTCTGATCAGGATGAACTAAAGATGTCATATGCTTTTGAAGTCTGATGGCTAGTACCTTAGCGCAGTGGGTGGGCCGCGAGCAGCCACGGGTGGGCCGCGAGATGATTAAAAAAATAAAAAAAAACATTTTTATTTTTTTTTGTCAGGCCACTGAACTTAGAAGCAAGCCAGGACAGTGTTTCTAGTTGTATTCAAAAATTATATTCTATTGTATTCTAAAATGTGACTATATGGTTTTATATTAACTTAATAAATAAACTAAAACGAAAAATCTACTTATTTCAACGAACATTTCAAACTAAATAACAGATTATGCACATAAAACGCTGAAAACAACCGAAGCAACAATAGTATTTTAATGAGGCTATTATTATTATCATTATTATTTTGCAACAAGTTAGCCCTCTCATAAATAGCACATATAAATGAATAACTAACTTGAACTAACTTAATAGGATTGAAGTGATATTTGGCTTAAAAAATCTGCCACATGGCAAAAAAAAAAAAAAAAAAGCCTGACGATGTGCATTGGGCTGCGGCTCTCTGACGCCTTATTTTCTGGGTCAGCGGCCTGAAAAGTTTGGGAACCCCTGCCTTAGCGTACAGCTTAATATCGGTTCCGAGGAGGCTTAAGGGTCTATAACTACCACATTCGGTGGGGTCTTTGTCTTTTTTAAGGAGGACAGATATGAGTGCCATATTAACGTCCCTGGAGAAGTTCCCCTCTTTGATTGAGTATAAAATCATGTCAAGTAATAGGGGTCCAATTACATCCCAACATGAGAGGTACAGTTCTGGTGGGATACCATGCCATCCAGGGGCCTTACCACTTTGCAATTCAGATATAGCCTCCCTAAGTTCCTCTAGTGTAATAGGTGCATCTAACTGTTTAGCGTCTTCCTCTGAAAGTTTAGGTAGGTTAATTTGATCAAGAAATGTATCCAGTTTATTATGATCGAATACCACTTCTGACTTGTACAGGTTAGAGTAAAACGCACTAAAAGTCTCTTTGATTTTCTTGGGGTCTGTAACAAGTCCCTGTTGGTCCTTAATAGCGGGTATATCAGCAAATTGTGCATTGGATCGTATCTTCATAGCTAGTAGGTGACTCGGTTTAGAGCCATGAAAGTAATAATGTTGTCTTGTACTGCGTATTTGAAATTCAGATTGTTGTCTTAAAATGGAGTTCATCTCTTTTTTTAACACTTTAATTTGAGACTCCAATCGACATGAGTAGTTGCGTTGTAAAGAGGAGAACAACGACGAGTGAAGCGTTTCCAGTTCTACCAATTTGGATTGACGTTTCTTGCGGAGGTTGGAGGCAAAGACAGTAGTGTTTTCCTTAATAAAACCCTTTACCGATCTCCATAACATTCTGGGGTCTTGTACCGAACCCGCATTAATCTGCAGGAATTCATTTAGTTTAATGTTGAATTGTAAATTGAATTCAGTGTTTTTCAACAGTGTCGAGTTAAAACGCCATCTTGGGGCTCGGGATGTCATTCTACTAAATGAGCCCTTTAGGAGTAAATAGCTGTGACCCAATTCCACGTCAAAGCTATCAAATAGTCTAGGGGAAGCAAAAACATAATCTATTCTAGAAAATGTCTTGTGTCTTGCTGAGAAAAAAGAGTACTCTCGGGCCGTTGGGTTGAGTAATCGCCACAGATCATTTACACCTGTATCCTTGGCCCAAGCCTGTAATGCATTAGAGGCCTGTTTCTGATCATTGGAAGTGGTGAGATTAGATTTATCAATCAAGGGATCCCAGATGGCATTACAATCTGCACCAGTTATAAATGAATACTCAGGGAGATCCATCATTGCTCTAGTGAGTGTAGCGTAGTAGTTAGCGTCATAAAGATTAGGGGCATAAGCCGCTACCAAAGCGGTTTTCCTGTTACTGTAGTCTATCTTAGCAATGGTTACTCGGCCGTCTGCATCAGACCATACGTCCAACAATTTTATATTCAACATTTGTTTCACGACTATAGCTACACCACGAGATCTAGTTCCAAAAGATGAGTAGCTTATGTTTTGATATATTTGATCCGCCAGCTTTACATTGTCAGCCAATAAAAGGTGCGTTTCGCTTAAAAGAGCCACATCAACCTGTTTGCTTTTCATCAATGTAAGCACGCTTTTGCGTTTATGTTGCATGTTTAGACCCCCAGTATTCCAAATCAATATATTCAAACTAGCCATAATCTAAACATGTTGCAGTATTCCTGTGTGTAATTCGTCTGGAGTAGCGATTCATAATAGATATATATCCAACTATTGAGGTCCTGTTGAGAGCCGCGCTTGAGCATGATAACAAACATATAGAAAACACATACATATAATCCCCTATTCCCCCTATTCCCATTTCCCTCCCTCCCTTTAAGTACACGACCAGTCTGCCCAAAACGAGCAATTCATCCTTAATTTTCCTATGCAAATTGCCATAGGATCTAAAACTATCAATTCTACCATTAGTAGAATGTCAACAGTGGCTTGGCCACTCTCCTGTTAAATAAAAAGGAGATATGAAAATAAAATAAAAATAAAAATATGCCTCAAATATCATAGTATATTCACTTAAACCTTATACGAACTTGTGTAAGTTAAAACACACCGAAGAATAAAAGAGAGGTATTGGACTAAATTAGAGAAACCTCAAAGAGTAGAGAACATTTACTTAAATCTTAAAAGAACTTTGCTAAGGGCGGTCAGGTGGCGTAACGGAGATTGCGTTCGTCACCAACCCCGGAGTGGCTGGATTCGACTGTTCGAATCCAGCTCACAGCTCCGGGGTTGTCACCAGCTTGGCTGGCCGTTCACACTAATACAATTGGCAGTATTAGAGGGTGGGAGAAGCTGGCGGGGTGGGTCCGGGTCGTTGTAAACAGCGACTCCTACAGTTCGGTCGGGGCGCCTGCTAAGCGCAGATAGGATCTAAGTGGGATAGTGTGATCCTTCCACACGCTACGCCCTCTCAGTGAGAATCCGCGCTGCCAGGTGAAAAGAAGCGGTTGATTGGCTGGACGTGTCGGAGGAAGCACGTGGTAGCCTCCACTCTCCCAGACTGACTGTGGGGGGTAAGTGCGCAGCGACCAGGAAGGGGATTGGGAATTGGCATAACGACTAACATTGGGATGGGAGAAAATCGGAGGAAAAAGGAGGGGGGAAAAGATCAATAAAAAAAAAATAATAATTTAAACACCTAGAATAGATGAAATAAAATGGAAAAGTAGTGGAGCTATTGCAAAATAATAAAAAGAAGGTTTTAAATACGTATATGCAGTTCGTCCCCCAAGCCAGGGGTGGGCGATGTTCCGCTGTGAAGACTGTTGTTCCTCCGGAGGTGATCTAAGCCGTGTGTATAGTCACAGAGTGTTGTTAAAGTTCCAGAACATTCAATATGTCACAGAACGTTATTAAAGTTCCAGAATATTCCAATATGTCACAGAACGTTGTTAGAGTTCCAGAATATTCCAATATGTCAACAACAGGAAAGTGTACCCACACGGGGAAAACCTCAGGCCCCACTCAATGACTTGCATAAAACTCATAGATCTAGCCGGCCCAGATATAGCGAACCATTAAACTAATACGATATCCAGCGTCACATATTAACCTATTTATAAATCAAGGTTACAACATTTATTTGACGCCGTTTGGTGTTTAAGCCATAACGAAGTGATCAGAAAAAAAGAAAAAGACCGTATATAGCCTATCCTCCACGTAGTGGGTTCTCCATGTAGTCCTCTGCGTCTTCAGGCGAGGAGAGATGGACCCTCTGTCCTTTTTTATCGTTGATGGAAAGCTTTGCAGGATACCACAGTGTGGGCTTGAGACCTTTACCATAAAGTAGAGACATCACTGACTTGTAACAGGCTCGTAGAATCACAACTTCATGGCAGTAATCCTCGTAGAAATAAACTGGTTCCCGTTGTATTTCAGAATACCCTTCTTCTTCCGTGCCTCCCGAATAATCATATATTTTATTCCAATTTGACGTAGGCTAGCAATAATCACCCTAGGTTTGTTGTTGCTGTTATTTCGGGACCCAATTCTGTAGCACTGATCCACTTCAGGTAACATAGAGAGGATATCCGGTCCCAGAATTTGAAGTAACACTGCCACAAACGAGACATTGGGTTGTACACAGCTCACTGACTCATCCAGACCCACTATACGAATATTCAATCTGCGGGATTGGTACTTCGAGTATCTTAGCCGTTAGCTTATCGTTGTTTTCCTCTATCTTAGCCGTTAGCTTCTCGTTGTATTCCTCTATGGCTCCGTCAATCATGCCAGATCTGACTTTAAAGTGCTACTCCTCACCTACAAAATTTGAAATGGACTCGCACCGCTCGATCTATCCGATCTCATCTCTCGATATTCGCGCTCTCGTGCTCTGTGCTCACAAAATTCGGGGCTTCTATCAATTCCTAGGGTTAAAAAGAAATCTGCCGGCCACAGAGCCTTTGTCTACCATGCTCCCTACCTGTGGAACAAATTACCTGCCGTCGTCAGGGGCGCTTGCTCTGTCGAAGCTTTTAAATCCCTGCTTAAGACCCTTCTTTTCTCTCTCTCCTTCAACCTACCCTGATCTCACCTGGTCAGCTTCATACCTCCTTCTGTCTGGCCTGCAGCGCTGAACCTTACCTACTCCTCTGCCCTGACCAATTCTGAGTGGTTTTTCCTGCCCCCCGTGGCATACAGCCCTGAGCTATTGTCTTGTATCTCATCCTGTATACATACGCTTGTAGTTCTATCTAAAGATAATTTTTTTTGGCGTTTTATCGCTTTATTACTACTGGGCAGTCCAGTAGGGAGAGACAGATGAGAAATGGGAGACAGTGTGGGGGGAAGACATTCGGGAAATAACGACGGATTCGGGAATCGAACCCGGGTCGCCCGTGTCGCGGCTGAGCGCGCTATGTGGTTCGCCACTGGGGCGCCCGAGTAGTTCTATCTATTACTCAATTTCACAATTTTCTTATATACTTTGATTCTACTGGCACCATGTATGCATATGCTCACTACATGTATTTATTGCTCCATCTCCGCCCACTACAAACATGGGAACTCTCTAACCCCCCCCATCTCTCTGAGTGGTTGTCTCGTAGTGTTGACCAAGGTGGTGGATGTCTCGGGGTCTTTGCCAAGATTGCAGTGACTGTTCTACGTGCACCACGAGGCCATGGATCAGCTTCTTACCGTCTTCTGTCCGTGGTCTGTCAACGTGGTTTAGACGTTGAGTTCATTGCTGGGTTAAGTACTTCTATTCTATTCACATAATATGCTTACTACATATAAATGGTAAATGGCTGCTTTTTTATATAGCGCTTTTATCCAAAGCGCTTTACAATTTGTTACTCACATTTTACCCATTCACTCACACATTCACTCACACATTCACTCACACATTCACTCACACATTCACTCACCGACGGCGGAGGCAACCATGCAAGGTGCCAACCTGCTCATCGGGAGCAATTAGGGGTTAAGTGTCTTGCTCAAGGACACATCGACACGCTGCCCGGGAGGAGCGGGAATCGAACCGGGAACCTCCAGATTGCCAGAAGACTGCTCTACCTCCTGAGCCACTGTCGCCCCCATTTACCATTTACTACATATATCTATTCTATTCACATATATGCTTACCACATGTATCTATTGCTATGTCCGCCCATCACAATCACGCAAACTGTCTAATGCCTGTCCCGTCTCCCTGTCTCCCTGTGAGTGGCTGTATCGTAGTGATGACCAGAG
The DNA here is from genome assembly GCF_963971535.1 of Notolepis coatsorum. Lineage (NCBI taxonomy): Eukaryota > Metazoa > Chordata > Actinopteri > Aulopiformes > Paralepididae > Notolepis > Notolepis coatsorum. The sequence goes on from NC_140181.1 coordinate 63,184,019, forward strand.
TGTTGGACGTCCCGTGATGATGACTGGGAGGATGCGACCCTCTCTGCGCCGCCCCCATGCCTCAAATAGATCCGCCATCAGCTCTATTTTTTATCTTTCGAAATGTTCAGTTGCTATTGCATGCACTTATCTGTGTTTCATTTCACATATGAGTGCATGCTTACCAACTGTTTTGCCTGTTTTATTGCAACACTACTATGACCGACATCTAAGAAGGGAGATCCCCCCTTTAACGGCCCTTCTAAGGTTTCTCTTGATTGCATGTTAGAAATAAGTCAAAATAATTCCACCTCTCTGTAGTCTGCTATGGTCTTGTGCGGTGCTATTCCCAAACCAGGAGGTGATATTGCCAGTCAGGATGCTCTCTATTGTGCATGAGTAGAAGTTCTTAAGGATTTTCTGACTCACTTTGAACTTCCTTAGGCACCTAAGGAAGTAGAGGCATTGCCGTGCCTTCTTGACTACACTGTCAATGTGTGTGGTCCATGTCAAGTCCTCGGATATGTGGACTCCGAGGTACTTAAAACTGTTCACTCTCTCGACTGGTGCCCTGTCGATGCTGAGGGGGCTGTAGTCCCTGACCCCCGACCTCCTAAAGTCCACAATCATCTCTTTTGTTTTGCTGACGTTCAGGGAGAGGTAGTTCTCCTGACACCACCACGCCAGATTCTCTACCTCTTCCAGGTAGGCCCTCTCATCGTTTGCAGAGATCAGGCCCAAATTTGATGATTGTGTTGTTGTTCCGCTGTGCCACACAGTCGTGTGTGTACAGTGAGTAGAGGAGGGGACTCAGAACACAGCCCTGGGGGGCCCCTATGTTGAGGGTGATGGATGAGGAGGTGCAGTTGCCTGCTCTCACCACCTGGGGTCTACCCGTCAGGAAGTCCAAGACCCACTGGCAGAGGTCATAGTTCAAGCCCAGGTCCCTGAGCTTGGCTATGAGTTTGGAGGGGACTATGGTATTGAATGCTGAGCTGTAGTCGATGAACAGCATTCTCACATAGTTCCCCTGCCTCTTGTCCAGGTGTGATGCTGCTGTGTGCAACACATGGGCTATGGCGTCCTCCGTGGAGCTGTTGGGGCGATATGCAAATTGCAGGGGGTCCAGGTTGATGGGGAGGGAGGAACAGATGTAGCCCTTCACAAGCTTCTCAAAGCACTTCATGGCTATGGAGGTGAGAGCTACAGGGCGGTAGTCGTTGAGGCAAGTGGGCGTAGATTTTTTGGGTACAGGGATAATGGTGGACTTCTCCTTAAGAACTTCTACTCATGCACAATAGAGAGCATCCTGACTGGCAATATCACCTCCTGGTTTTGGAATAGCACCGCACAAGACCGTAGCAGATTACAGAGAGTGGCACGTTCAGCCGAACGCACAATTGGAGGTGGACTTCCCACTCTCTAAGACATTTACAACAAGCGCTGCAGGAGTAAGGCTAAGAGAATAATCAAAGACTCTAGCCACCCAAACAACTGCCTCTTTGAACTGCTGTGGTCAGGCAAGCGATATCGGAGTCTCATGGCAAGCACAGAGAGACTCAGAAGGAGCGTCTATCCCCAGGCCATCAGGATGCTCAACGACAATAACACTATGTAACAAACCATCAAATACACTCACAGCACACACATCCACACGTACACACTCACTTTAAATAAACAACTCACTGTAGCACCCACTTTACCCACTTTAGACACTTTAACACACTTTATATTTATTGGTAAAGAGATTTGCACTACAACTCATACCTCATTGCACCTTACCCTAAGTTGTACCTCATCCCATTTCTGCATTGTACTGTATATTGTATTGTAACTCAGTTACAAATTTTTTCCCCACTCTGTATTGTATATACTGTATGTATATTGAACACTTTTGTTTACACTTGTTTACGTACTTTTGACTTTATATTTTAGACTAATCTATTTATATTTTTATCTAGCACACTCTCAGGAGCAGAACAGAAAAAAAGCATTTCATATCAAAGTATTCTGTATTTTTGTATGACAACAAACTTGAACTTGAAACTTGAGAATTGTCCAAAAAGTTCAGAGAAGAGATAATTGCCTTGCACAAACAAGGAAAAGGATACATAAAGATAGCAAAAGCACTGAATGTTCCTAGAAATACAGTTCGAAGCATAGTTCGCAAGTTCGAAGTTAAAGGAACAGTGGCTACACTACCTGGACGTGGCAGAAAGAGGAAGCTATCAGCGGCTGACACCAGATTCCTGAATAGAATAGAATAGAATAGAAATACTTTTATTATCCCGTGGGAAATTTGACAGTGCAAATCGCTCAACATTTAAACATTTAGACAGAACAGGTCACAAATAAGAATAATAAAACAAATCAAACCAAGTTGCCTAAGATAAGAGTAGAGTAAAATAGGATAAAAATGGAATAAAATTTGCGTAGGCTATTTAATATTTTATATACCCCTTCACCCTCGACACCTGAGATTGCTCTGTCATTAGATGCCGAAAAGGCGTTCGATAGGGTGGAGTGGGACTATTTGCTTTTTACTCTTGGAAAATTCGGTCTAGGTGAAAGGTACATTTCGTGGGTAAGGCTCTTGTATAACTCGCCCATGGCCCGTGTCAAGACAAACGATGTATGTTCCCCTTATTTCCCACTGAATCGTGGAACCAGACAAGGATGCCCATTATACCCTCTCCTGTTTGCAATTTCTATAGAACCTTTAGCTATGAAGTTGCGAGCGGAAGACAGGATCAGGGGAATCCATAGGGCTGGCCTAGAACACAAATTATCCCTCTATGCTGATGACCTGTTACTTTATGTGTCTGACCCCTTGGAATCGCTTCCCCATGCTCTTACCATTTTCAGAGATTTCGGCTGTATCTCTGGATATAAATTGAACATGCATAAAAGCGAGTTGTTAGCCGTTAACAGTGAAGCTGAGGAGATCTCATTTGAGGCATTTCAATTTAAGGTAGCGGATCATCTGACTTATCTAGGCATCAAGGTCACTCGCTTACATAAAAATCTATACGAGAAAAATTTCGCACCACTCCTGGAGCGTACTAAATCAGATCTTCAAAGATGGGATAGGCTTCCCTTATCACTAATTGGTTGTGTTAACGTTGTTAAAATGAATGTCCTGCCCAAATTTTTATATATCGTTCAGTGCGTCCCAATTTATTTACAGAGACAATTCTTTAACACACTAGATAAACAGATTTCGGCATTCATTTGGAATGGCAAACTTCCAAGGATTAGGAAGCCATTTTTTACAAGAGGCGAAACGGTCAGGGGGGCTGGCCTTGCCAAATTTTCAATTTTATTATTGGGCAGCAAACACACGCAATATTCTTTACTGGATGGGGGATCGATTGACTGAGACTCCAGCGTGGTTGCATATTGAGTCCTCCCACTGCGGAAAAACCTCATTGCAAGCTTTGATTAGCTCAGCCCTTCCGTTAAAATTGGATGCATACCGACATAACCCGATAGTGCATCACTCTCTTAGAATCTGGATACAATGTAGGAAAAGGTTCGGTCTACAATCAATGTCGTCTCGGGCACCAATCCCTTGCAATCATATGTTCCCACCATCCCTATTGGACTCGGCTTTTAAGATCTGGAGCAATAAGGGTATATCTAGTTTTAAAGATCTGTATATTGACAATGTTTTTGCCTCATTTACTCAGCTGACTCAAAAGCACGACATCCCCCGGACTCATTTCTTCCGCTATAGGCAAATTCGTGACTTTGTACGCAACAGTGCCTGAAAAAACAACTTTAGATGAATTTCTAGATGTTAATGTATATAGAAGGGGAGCGATTGGAGTATTGTATGATATATTGTCGACCCTACATTCCCCCTCTCTCACTATTATCAAATCACATTGGGAGGATGATCTGTCTGTAGAATTTTCGGATGAACAATGGCAATCTATTCTCCGGAATGTTCACTCTTCCTCAATATGTGCCAGACATGGGCTCATACAGTTTCAGGTGCTACACCGTCTACATTTCTCAAAGGAGAAGTTGGCTAAGTTTTATCCAGGGACAGATCCTTTGTGCAATAGGTGCAAGACGATGACGGGTTCTCTCGTTCATACATTCTGGACGTGTCCAAATTTATATAACTATTGGACATCTATATTTGATACTTTTTCTGCAATATTTGGAACCAAAATTGACCCTTCCCCTATAATCGCAATCTTTGGAGTGGCACCAGAGGATATACCTATTCACATAAAACACTCGAAAATCATTACTTTTTCTACCCTAATTGCTAGGCGTTTAATACTTATGATGTGGAAGCAGGAGGCCTCTCCCACACATGTCCAATGGACCAGAGATGTAATGGGGTTCCTGCACTTGGAAAAGATGAGATGCACCTTAGGAGGCTCTACGGATAGATTTTATAAGACATGGCAACCTTTTTTGACGTATATGGAGAATGAAAGGTTGGGTACACTTCCATAGTTGACTCTATGAGACTATGTTGGGACCTCGGAGCAAGTTGAAGATGTGAATGTGTTTTTGTTTTGTTTGCATTTTACTTATTTCTGTTAGTTTAGTGTTTGCCTAATGTGAGTCTGAAAGTTGAATCTGGGAGGGGGGGGGTGGGCTGGTGGGAGGGAACTGGTGGGGGGATGGGCTGGTGGGAGGGAGTGGGGGTGGGGGGGAAAAAATAACCAAAATGAATGATTCTCTATTTTGACACTGACCATATCCTGTATGTATCCATGCTGGTTGAAAATAAAAATAAAATTATCAAAAAAAAAAGATGGAATAAAATATACAGTAAATAAATACAGTAAAAATATACTGAGGTCTACAGTAGGTATTGCTCAGTGCTGTTTCAAACTAAGTCCAGGAAGATGGTAACTGCCACTCTGTGCTCAGTGATGCAGTGAGGCACAGTGATGCATTGTATAGTCTGATGGCTGTTGGAATGAAGGACTTCTTGTGCCGTTCAGTGCTGCACTTAGGAAGTGTGAGCCTGGCACTGAACCTGCTCCTCCTGTCCGCCAAGTCTGTGTATAGTGGGTGGGAGGGTTTCCCTGATGGCCTGGAGCTTAGCAAGGCTCCTCCTCTCCGCCACCCTCGCTAGGGAGTCCAGCCCCACCCCAACCACGCTACTGGCCTTCCTGACCAGCTTATCCAGCCTGTTTGTGTCCCCTGCTCTCAGTCCTGAAGAGGCAAGTGGTCAAAAACCCTCGAGTGACTGCAAAGGACCTGCAGCAAGACTTGGTGGCAGCAGGCACTGAGGTTTCAGTTTGCACAGTAAGGCACACTAAACACTGAAGGGTTCCATGCCCGGACTCCAAGACATACACCACTACTGACCCAAAAGTACAAGAAAAGTTGTCTCCAATATACTCAAAACAATATAAATAAGCCACAGAAGTGTTGGAGTTCTGTTCTGTGGAGCGATGAAACAAAACTGGAACTCTTTGGGCCTATGGATCAGTGGTATGTCTGGAGGAAGAAGAATGAAGCATATGCTGAAAAGAACACCCTTCCTGCCTACAGTGAAGCATGGTGGAGGAAACATCATGCCGTCTGTGATGAAGCTGAAGCTTGGGCGTCATTGGACCTTCCAACAGGACAATGATCCCAAGCATACCTCAAAGTCCACCAAGGCTTGGTTTCAGAAGAAGAAATGGAAGATTTTAGAGTGGCCATCACAATCACCTGACTTGAACCCCATAGAGAATCTCTGGTGGGATTTGAAGAGGGCAGTTGCAAAACGCAGACCAAAGAATATCACTGAACTGGAGGCCATTGTAGCATTTTGTGTTTAATTTGGATAACAACCCTTGTAATATTAGTTTCATTAAACAACTTAAACGATTCTTGTGTCATTTGTTTATTGTAAACAGTTGGGAAATTGTATATTTGGCCAATAAACCTAATGTGCAATGGGAGTTGAATAATTTTGATTGCAACTGTACATTTACATTTAGTCATTTAGCTGACGCTTTTATTCAAAGTGACTTACAAGTTTTGTACGACAAGTCAGCAGGAAGGGTACAACTCTATCAGCTGAGTAACAATGTTCATCAAAGTGTTTAGTGCTACAGTGTATGTTACGAAGGATCAGATTAAACCGAATATATATATTTATTTATTGATATATATTGCATAGTATTTGTATATCGTTTGATATCCCTTGTATATCCCTTGTATATTCCTTGTACATATACACGGAATATCCCTTTAGCCCAGACCATAATAGTTCATTCTCCTATTGGACAGCGGTCCACCGGCGCCAGGGACCGGCCTCCGGAGCCAGGTTCAAAGTCACCGTCAAGATGTGTCTGGACATGCCCGGCCTTGCCCAGGGATACGCGACAGAAATGAGAGTGGAACTAGTTTGTTCACCGTGCGTATAAATACGGCGCAGGTGAATATAGAAGCCCCTTACCTCCTTACCTTCCTTAGCATGTTACCGATAAGTTGAAGCCTCACCCACGATACAACGTGCGGTGAAGTATGGCCTGTTTGGCCCCAGAATAGAGCATCGAGACCGCGTGCGAATTAGTAACTGAATTGTCAGAGTTTGGCGCTATACCGTAGAGTGCGACATATTTCTATTAAGTCTTTAATAGTCTATTTGTGTATAGTGTATCGTGCGGTTAGAATTCTACAGTGACCAGCATCTCCAACGCTTTCTCGTATTAGCTAGAGTTCTTATCCAGGCTGGGCCGACCGCATGGCGCTTTCACCCGAGGAGACCTAGACGAGAGCCGTATGGACATGTACACTGGATTAATCTACCCGACGACTACATAGCCCTTTGCGGCTGGAATATATTTGCTTTGGTCCTGTGATTTATGGAGCGGATAATCGCCGACGCCTGCACGTGTTGGATTTACCCCGAGAGGAGTCAAGTCGAGTCGGCGCCCAGAGAGCCTGAGGTCGACTAGCTTTCTTCCCTGTGGAGCTACAGTCTACAAGAGAACCAAGCTGTATTCGTCTGTGGATCAAGAGGCTACTGCACCGGCTTCTGTACCTGAAGTCTCCCTAGTCATCGTTGACCAGACGTCCTACTACCGACAGATCTTCTACCCCCCTTGCTGGCTTACAACCAGTGGGAACCCCTTCCAGTATCTCCCGCTATATTACTAGTGTACCATAGATATAATTCCCTAAGATTCAGGTCGTATAATTACCTCCTGCGTAACCAGAGAACGGACATTCGTTATTGATTCGCCTACGCATATTCCTTTGCCTTACAAGTGCATTCAAAGAATAATGTAAAGTATCCTATGTACCTTTTGCTCCATTAAATACTTGATTAATACCTTTGACTGGAACCGATTTCATTGTGGGAAGTGTTCATCATATTCATATATCGTGTACTGTATGGCCAGTAATGAAAGTACATAAAGCGGTAGTGGTTTAATGATACCATACTTATCAATACAGTCAGGGAATTGTACCCCTCAGTTACAGTGTAGGTTAGTATATTAGGACAAGTGCATGACAGTACGTTTATTTTTTTCCATTTCAGATATTGATTGAAGAAGTGTGTCTTTAGTCGACGGCGAAAGATTGGTTGGGTTTCGGCTGTCCTAACTGGTGGGAAGTTCGTTCCACCATTGTGGGGCAAGGACAGAGAATAGGCGGCTTCTCTTTGATGACCCTCCCGGAGCTCGGATAGGGGTGGGTCTAAGGCGGCCAGAAGATGCAGAGCGTAGAGGTCTTGAGGGTGTCTAGTTAGAGACCATTGACCGGAGGTAGGCGGGAGCCGTTCCCTTTGCTGAACGATATGCCAGGTCGAGGGCCTTGAAGCGGATTCCTGCAGCTATGGGGAGCCAGTGCAGGTCTCTAAGAAGTGGGGTGCCATGGGCTGACTTTGGTAGGTTTGAGATCAGGGGTTTGGCTGCATTCTGAATGAGTTGAAGAGGCTTGGTGGCAGTGGTCGGAAGGCCAGCGAGCAGTGCATTGCAGTAGTCGAGACGGGAGATGACTGTTGATTGGACGAGGAGTTGGGTGGCTTCTTTTGTCAGGAAGGGGCGGATCCTTCTGACGTTGCTCAGGAGGAATCTGCAGGTTCTCGTTGTTGCTGCGATGTGAAAGGAGAAGTTCAGCTGGTCGTCAAGGACAACACCAAGGTTCTTGGCAGTCGGGGACGCGGCCACAGCTACATTCTCCACTGTGATGGAAAGGTCGGTCAGAGGGGAGGATTTGGCCAGCAGGTGAAGCAATTCTGTTTTGCTTAGGTTCAGTTTGAGGTGGTTGGATGTCATCCAGGCGGAGATGTCAGACAGACAGGCCGAGATCCGCTCAGAGACGTCGATATCCGAGGGAGGAGAGGAAGAGTTGAGTATCATCGGCATAGCAATGATACAAGAAGGCATGAGACGTGATAATGTTACCCAGAGATTTGGTGTAGAGGGAGAAGAGGATGGGTCCAAGGACCGAGCCCTGGGGGACACCCGTCCGCAGGGGGTGGGGGGCAGTGAGGGTCCCTCTCCATGATACTTGGTAGGAGCGGTCATTGTCAGCCATATCAGCGCAGAGCCAGCCACTCCCATTCCTGCGAGGGATGCAAGGAGAATCTGATGGTTACCAGTGTCAAGGTCTCAGCGTCTGTAATAGGAGCGAAAGATGACAGAGTGAAGGATGAGGTTCTTGATTCAGCATTTGGAATGGGTGGGGGTTGGAAGAAGGAGCTGCGGATGTTCTCCACTTTTTTCTCAAAGAAAATCGCAAAGCCTTTGGCAGAGAGAGAGGAGGGGGGAGGACATGGTAGCGTGCAGTTTGCGAAGGTTCTTGGCAGAGGCCTCGATCCTGTGGTGAAAGAAAGAAGGTTTGGCAGTAGTAATGGTTTTGGAGAAAGCTAACAAGAGGTTGTGATATGTGGCGATGTCAGCAGTGAGGCGTGTCTTTCTTTTGATCCACTTTTTCTCCTTCTTTTCCTGTTTTTCTCCCATCCCAATTTAGTCGTGCCAATTCCCCCCTCCCCTGTCTTGATCGTTGCTCGCATGTGCCCCCCACTGGTCGGTCATAGGGAGGGTTGAAGAATCTATCGCATGTCCCCTCCGATACATGCAGAGTCAGCCAGCCACTTCTTTTCACCTGCCAGCGCGGACTCTCATTGGCGAGGTGTAACGTGTGGGAGGCTCACACTACCCTCGACATCTCCTGTCCTTGCTGTGCAGGCGCCCTGACCGACCTGTAGGAGTCGCTGTTTACAACGACCAGATTACCACCCATCGACTCCCCTCCCGCTGACTCTGCCAATTGAGTCAGTATGACGGCCGGCCCAAGCCGGAGGCAACGCTGACAGCCGGATTCGATACCGTGTCTCACGCGTTGGTGACGAGCGCTTAGACCGCTGCGCCACCCAGCCGCCTGAGGCGTGTCTTTCTATACTTCCTCTCGGCCGCTCTCAGGACCTGTCTTTCTTCTCTCACTGCATCCGTCAGCCATGGACTGGGTGGGGAACGGTGGGCAGGTTTCTCAGCGAGGGGCCAGAGCTTGTCGAAGGAGGTTGAGAGGGCCGAGAGGAGGGTGGAGGTTGCCGTCTCTGGGGGGAGAGCAGAGAAGGTGTCACTCAAAGGTAGAGCGGATAATATGTCAGAGGAGAGGGTGGAGGGGGATATGGAGCGCAGGTTGCGTCTGACTGAGACAGTTTGAGTGGATGGCTTGGGGTTAAGCATGCAAGTTAGTGAGAAGGATATGAAGAAATGGTCAGACCAATGAAGGGGAGTTACCGAGGTGTTAATGATCCCTGCTCGCAATGCCATCACCAGGTATCTGTCCCTGTGTCAGATTCCCCAGGTATAATACTAGACCTGTCTTAGGCACCTCATAACCCAGTATCTCCTTTAACTCAATCAGCGCCAGAGGGCGCTGTGTACTGTGTGGTTAAAAGGCCAGTGTTCTAAAGTATAGGAATACGTGGCGGTGTTTGCAGGGCTATAACTATATTATATATTATAGCTATGGATACAATACTATTGCCAATTTGACATCGAGTATCTATCGTTCAATATGTGAAAAAGAAAAAAATTATGTCATCCATACATTCCCGTTTTATACCGTGGTGAATATAATAATTATATTCACCACGGTATAAAACGGGAATGTATGGATGACATAATTTTTTTGGTTTTAGGGTAATTAATGGGAGGCTGGTAATAGCCCCCAATGTGTATTATACTAAATACATTGGCGTCCCGTCCCTACACACGCTACAATTAAAAAATCAAATGCATATGATAGGTATTAGTATTATGTTCCATCATGATCATGAATGCACGTTTTTTTATGCTTTGATCGTCACCAACGGAATACGTTATGGACTAGTGTTACACACATACGCTCGGATCACAATGAAGGCATGCTTTGATCAACGCAAGATTGATATCATATAGCCCTTGCCTTGACTGGATGTGCCGCAAAAAGAATATTCCAATTATCTGATTGCGAGTCCCAGTATTGGTGTCGATCATGTCGCCAACATAATCCGCCATACATCATCCATCTGGAGCATTTGACGCTCCTCAAGCCAATCGGGACAACCGCTCCCCTTGCCCGACATGGAAAAGTCCGTCCGGACCTATATAATCGATGCACAGCCCAAGACACAGAGTTTCAAAGGGTGCTCGATACCGCCGCCTGGTAGGATGCGGCCGGTATTGCACTTTTGGGATCTCAGACTCATTCCCTATGATAACACCCTGGATGGATAATGAATGGAAATACAGAATAAAATAAATAACGATGACGCTCAAGCGTCGGCGAGTTAACCTGACTTATTACATGGCGTTTTCACATTCGCCGAAATGCTTGCTTGTGATTGGTCAACAGCCCCCCGACTGCGGTCATTATTTTTCGATAATGACCGCAGATTTTTCAATAATGACCGCAGAGCGCAGCTGTTCGCAATCAAGCCCACTGACACACACTGTTTCAGTGCTGCCGGCGATGACAGGGGGCGGAGCAACGAGCGGAGCCTGAACACAGCGGAGCCAGAACAGAGGCTGCTGCTCGCGATAATAATAATCACTTTATTTGGGCTGACAGAGCCACAGAACTGCGATTTGTCAAATGAATTAGGTATATTGTTAGTAAGTTAGCCATGTAATAAGCGGGATAATGTATAGCTTTACTCGGTCATTGTCGCAAAATAATTGACCTTCACTCCGTTTAAAACACCTCGGCGCGGCGCCTCGGTATTTTAAACTCCGTGTCGGTCAATTATTTTGCGACAATGACCTCCTAGCCATACATTATCCCTTACTTATCTCAGGTCTGGCCCTGAATGAGTTAATGGGATGGCCTTCTTTAACTAAGAGAAGGGACTTGCATTGTATTTTATTTATCTATATGGCTCTGCTTATGAAACGTCCCGGTTATCGCTGCTCCTTGATTGCTTCTAAATACAGCACATGTGGTACTAGGTCACAGAATCACCTAGTGATAGATAGATGTAAAAACTGGGTTTGGCAAAACTGGTTTTAAATACTATGCTCCATACAAATAATGGAACTGCAGAAATGTAATAATGTAAGAAGATTTTTAAGTTTTGAACTATTAGATGTTGGTTGTAACCGTTTCCTTTGATCTTAGGGTTAGTGTCTGTTGTTCAACTACTATGTGGAAATCTATAGTATGTCTGAACTGTACTTGTTTGTTGATGTCTATTGTATACAGGTATCTCTTGAATAAAATATTGATCTCAATGAGACAACCTGTTTATATGATGGAGATATAAATAAGTAGAATACAAAAATAAAAAAGGCCTATATGGAATTGTGGACTTAAGCATAGTCTACCAAAATATCCTCTCAGATGGGGGGCCCTGAGACAAAATGTTGTTAAAAGGGGGTCTGCTGCCTGCGGTGTGATTTGGGGGTCCTTGACATGAAAAATGTTGAGAACCACTACAGTAGACTGAACATAAAAGTATGCTATTAACAATAGCTTCATAATGATTTGTCTCTATATGTAACATCCTAATATTAATGTTTGCCGTCATCAGCTAAAGTTGGGGTTTGAATATTCCGTTGACAGGTTCTGGTGTGAACCAGGGTTTCAGGATCTGAAGCGGCAGTCGAACAGCTGGTGTAATTCTCAGGACCAGTTCCCAGCAAAATCATAGGATTTTTACGCATCTGTGAAAGAAAGCATGGGAACATTGAGCAGATGTTCATCATTAGCTGAGGAAAACTTGCCACTGCATTTGATTACCGCATACCACCAAACAGCTGCTTCAATTAATGCCTGATAGCCAGCCTGGTCTTGTGACTATTTAGAGCAAGATTCAGGCAGACAGCAGCCATGTTCGTTGATGACTCACATTTAACAATTATGACACCTATGGGAGAGTTCACTAAAATGTACTACTGCCTGAGCTTCACATACACTATGTATAATGAAGTAAACACACTAGTACCAAGAAGAAACTAAACATTGTTTTGTTTCACTCTGGGGGCCAGTGAGGGAGGAGGTTCATGTATCTCTACATTTATCTGATTTAATCAAACATACATACCTGTGCCAGTATACAAAACACACCATTTCACTTATTAGACTGAACAGACGCCTTCTCCTTTCATTTGATCACAATCTGCAAATGTAGAGGACGAGCAGTTGAAAGATAATACATTTTTACCCATATTATGGCTTTAGTGTGATAAATCTCTTGTTTTGAATGATAAACTGCACGTTATCCACTGCATGTTTGGCCAAGACACAAAAAGCTTGTACTTATAGACTACAGGATATGACACTGTTCATATTTTTTGCACAATACTACACAATTGCACAGCTGTTACATATTCTATTCAATTTTTATTCTAATTTAGTTTATATATTCCATTTTATTTTATTCTACTTTAATTGTTTGTTTATGTTGATGCACCAAATGACCAAGACACTGTACATCTAAATGTCCAAGTAAGAAAACGCTTTTCAGTGTTTTAAATTTCTTTAATGGTTCAGTTGGTATAGGATTTGGAAGCATTAAGTCAAGACAGGGTCAGCAGCCATACAGAACCAACTAATCAATGTCAACTGAAAATAAAAATAAAAAGATAATACAAAGGCAAAACAAAAGAAGTCAGAAGGACAACTAGGCGACGTCAGATCATCACAGTAAAATGATACATCTCCAGTCATACTGAACAGCATGCTGCAAATCAGACTGGAAATAAGTTTAACTATGGTAACCAGTAATAACACACATACTCACACGCACACATGTGCACTGCACACACACACTCGCACAGAAACATATGAGTGAAGGCTGTAGGACAACCCTGATGGGTAGAATATACAGTAAGACACATTTGAGTTGAGAAAAGAAAATAATGCATAGACAAATTAAGAACGTTTTAAAATCAAAAGAGTAAACATAAAAAGACAACTTCTTTGTCGTAGGCGGACAGTGTGACCCCACGTGTGGCCGTTGTGTTTTGCCATGCTCGCTGAGGACATTCGGATAAAGAACGTTATTACCAACAACAGGATACCATGGATAACACCTAGGCTACCCATACAAAAATGTTTTTTTTTTCTTTTTTCTAAAATGTTTTCAAAGAGCTAGTCGCTTCCACAAACGTTGAGAATGTACAAGCAATGGTCATTGTGGCAAAGACTTTCAAGATCCTCCTAGATCCACTTTAAAATGAACATTGTAAACCACAAAGCAGACATGCTTGGCTTCAAAACATTAAGTTACAGTTATTTAAGTTATACAAGTTAACAAAATGTACTTAAAAACACATTAAATATTGAGCGTGTCACTAGAAAAAAGAAAATCCGATTTTAACAAACAAAAATATTCAATTAAACTATTCCAGTTGAGTCAATGACCACAGAACAGATCTATTTAGTTTCCAGCACCTGACGGATTACTGATGGAAATTGGAAATAAGGTTTGAATAATAAAAAAAACACTGGATTTTCCCTTACAACATTTTTGTAGTGAACCAAACATAAAATTCCTGTGCTTAAAGTTTTTTTTTTTTTTTTTTTTATCGATATCAATCCATAATTTACATTGACATCAGAATTGGCACAAAGTTCTTCAGTTTGGCTCTGTGTTTCTAGTTATTTAGTTAGAGTTCACATGCTTTACTTTAGTGTGAATAGAGACAACCCTCTGCTAACATGAAAGGACATTGCTTTTCTTCCTTGTTGTTTATGGTGTATTTGAGGGGTTGGGAGTGAGTCCATTTAATAAGTAATAAATTAGAGCTACAGCATTGTCACTCAAACACGTTCATAATGTAAAATGTATCTTACAGATAAAAAAAAAGCAAAAAATAAACAAAACAACAAACATACAATTGGCACAATCAACTCATTATCGCTTTCCCCTAATGTCTGTACAGTAAAAAAGGTCATTAATTTCACAATAACCCAAAAACCTTGTTTTCTTGGGGAGAGAATGTGTACATCCGTGTTTAATGTTGTGTGTAGTGTTTACTTTCTATGATGTCCCCTTGAGGGAAGCCGAGTTGCACTCTCAACAACCTATGGTTCAAAATCAAGCAGCAAAATAACAATTGGTAGACAGAACGTGAAAGCCATCAACACACAGCTAACTCCAAACAAATTCAACCCCATAAAAAAGCAGAAATAGAATATATATATTAAAAAAAAGGTCATCAATTAAAAACACTCTGCTTGACCAAAATAGTTTTTTTTTCTTTTTTTGCCTGACCCAAAACAATTGCTTTTGGCTAATTCATCCCATGATCAAAAGTATACAAACATACGAAACACAACACTGCCTAACTGCCCCCCCCCCCCCAAAATAAAAGATTAAAAGATTAAATAATTGTATATTCCTCCATGCAGTTTGCGAGTGTTTTCATTGACTGCCTTGGTAGGCTCCAGGTTAACCACTGAGTGCAGCTCAGGTAATGATCTGCCAGCTTGTATGAGGAGGAGTAAGGAAGAAAGGGGCTGGGGCAAGAGAAAGAAAGAGAGAGAAAGAAAGTGAAATAAAGAATGAAAGAGAGAGCAAGAGAGAAAAAAAGAAAAGAAAGAAAGAAAGAAAGAAAGAGAGAGAGAGGGGAAACAATCCTCTGGTGCCTCTTCCCTTCCTCTTCCATCCGGTGCAGGTGCTCCTCCTCTCCTGAGCTCAACAGTGTTGGACCGGCAGAGTTTGGGTTGTTGTGGACCGCGGGTGGGGTGGGGTGGGCTGTAGGGGGGCCCAGGGTCACTGCCGCCGATCCTCCGCCTCCGACCGTGAGAACGCCATGACCACGTCCTCCGCACCTGGGAACCAACAGCACAAAATCAACCTTAACAACTACTGAACGTTAACAGTGTTACTAACAACTACTGAAGGTATGTATAGGCGGACTATTCCTCGGTTACACCGAGACCCTGTTGCCCCGTCATTGTTCCATTAAACCCATGCTGTGTGCAGTTACTGCTATCTAGAATGCTGGCTAAGAACAAATAACGCAGGTGAGGAAATGAATCAAAGCGCTTGCATATAAATTATATGAAGAATGCCTGTTCATCAGACCTCTTTCTTTATGCGGATGACTCAGCCATTCTGGTCTCCCATAAAGACTTGGCAGTAGTGGAGAGGACCCTTAGTGAGGAGCTATCAAATGTGCAGACATGGCTGTCAGATAACAAACTATCTCTTCATCTAGGGAAAACAGAGGCCATCCTGTTCGGATCAAAGAAACAGCTTGGTAAAGAAATTGAGATGAAGGTAAGAGTAGGTGCGAAGCAAATAACAAACAAGGATTCTGTAGTATATCTAGGCTGCATACTTGACAAACATCTTACAGGAGAGGCCATGGTTAAAAAAGCCCACACTAAAATCTGCCAGAAAACGAAATTCCTAGCTAGAAAAGGGGAACTACTGGACCAGGCAACACTTAAAATGCTAGCAGGCGCATTAGTACAAAGTCACTTTGACTATGCTGCCACCTCCTGGTTCAGTGGCACTCCACAGGTCCTGAAAAACAAACATCAGACAGCTCAAAACAAATGAATGAGAGTAGTCCTTAACCCTTTAATCGCCAAGGACGCCGTAACACGTCATTCTCCGCCATGCGTAATCTGCCAATGACGCCGTAACACGTCATTGAGATCAATATTTCAAAAGTCTGTGATGGCAATCATATTTCTCCCGCGGAGACTTGAGATCCCCTGTTGATCTCCTCTCAACTCTCCAACGGTTCAAGAGCGCCATCTGGTGGCCGATCGCCCAAACAGGAAATGAGCGGCAGGTAGTTGGTGTTCATCCATATTCGGTCCGGCTCGCGATAGCGATCCGTTGCCAATAACTCGATAAACAACATGATTTGGACGTATATACTATTATACAACCTGGAAATGGATCGCATATTTCAACATCCCATAATAGCAATCTTTTTGCTCCACGCTCATCGCCCAACGGCCCGAGGAGACTGGGGTAAGTTTCAGTGTTTATTATTACCGTGTTCGATACAAACTGCTCTGATGATCATATCACCCACACTACATGAATCATCTAACGTTGGCCACGGAATTATAAACGACCACCCCCCCCATCCGGTCAACATCAGATGATGAGTAGTAACTTCTAGAAGCACGTACATTTGAAATGTTTTATCTGGCGCCGATCGCTATCAAACTGTATTTGATCATCAATATAATGCATTTAGGGCTATAAATCACGTTCTGCAGAATGCTGCAGAAAACGATAAAAACATATTTATACTTTAGACCGTATTTTAGTATGAATATGTGAATGAAAAAGTAGAACGTTGCTACATCCTAAACGATAGATAATTGACGTTGAATGGGCCACAGTAATGTCAATTTAGCAATACAATTTAAAAAGTTATAGCCATGCAAAGAAGGGGAACTTCTCCATAGACAAATAGAGCTGGCAGAGGATGGTATAAGGATGTACATAAGCATGGCAGAGAAAGGGGTAACACTTTAAGGACCAGCCACGAGTTTATACGTGTTACGGTGCCATGCGTTGTGGACCAGAGCCACGAGTTAACTCGTGGCAAGTTGTTATTGTTTTATTCCATATTAATAACCGTATTAACGTCCCCGATCGACTCTGGGGACCTACCCGCATATTTGATTTCGGCAACATGCAATACCGGCCAGATCCTCTTAGGGGCGCCATCGCTCCACTGCAGTATCATTGAGGCCGATTGGGAAAAAAATGTTTACTGTCTGTGGGCGTTTCATTTGAGCCTGGATCCCAAACGAACATCATCCATCTTTGATCACGTTTGGAAGCGCAGATTTCAGCCTGGAATAATGGGATTTATGATCAGCCAATGGACATATCGATCTACCAGATGCCGATGTATTATGACGAAATGCTGCCGGCGATCACATGGGCTGACGGTAGGATACTATTCACCCAAATTACAGCCGGATTGGAGCTTGTTTTAAAACGCAACGTGATCGATCAGTGAAAATGGCTACTTGAACGCACACTGTATTGCTAATCAATAATAGTAATCAGCGTCCCCCGCCGCCCCCATTTCATCCATAGATGCTCTGTAATAGTCCGGATGCTACGCAGTTTGTTTTATTTCATTCGTATATATACAACAGAAATGGCGTTTGATATAACGTGACTAGCCTTTAGCCTATTATCTAGCTCCCCAGAAAAAGGACGAGACGAAAACTGCGATAAACCTTATATTCACGGCGCTATAAAATGACAACCAACAGATGGATTTTTATTTTCTTTAAGCCATTATGAAGGCACGGTTTATGCACTCAAGTGACAATGAGAATGGACAGATAGCAATACTATAAAGTATATATATAGCTGTTAGAAAGTACATCGGTTTGTTGACAAAGCTCGGTCCTCTGGACTATAAATCGCTGCGGGACTTTGGTCGCCAAAGTGTTAATACATTCCCGCCCGGTCACGGACATGTCCGTGTTTCGAATCCAACGGTAGAGGGCCAACCACGGACATGTCCGTGGCAAGGTTGTTTTGGCTTTTATTCCATTTTAATAACTTACTCAATGTCACCGAGCGGCACTGCAGATTTACCCCACTCTTGGAATTCTGAAAAGTGCATTACCGGCCAGATCCTCGTAGGGGCACTGTCTCGATAATGCAGTGTTCCCTGTGGCAGAACGGTGCACTCTTTCTTTTTACTTTCAATGGAGTTTACTGTTAGCTGGAATCTATACATGTACCTTTTGCAACGCCGAATTCACTATGCAGTAAAGGAATATCTCATAGCCAATGGACATATCGATCTACCAGATGGCGACCGATAACTGGGAAATCCTTTTGGGGATCCAACCGGCCCGCGGTAAGATATTTTTCACGTAAATTACATGCTGATCAGGCCTTGTTATCATACTCAACCAGCCGATCAGCGAATGTGGCTACTGAGGCTAACACGGTTATTGGTAATGAATAATCAGAAACAACGTCCCCCGCCCGCCCCTTTCATGCATTCATGGTGGACCATGAATACAGACAATATGCATTTTGCGTTTTAGCTCTAGCTTCTGTAGGGCCGAAACGCTGTTCGATTTAATGTTATTAGCTTAGCGCCATGAGGGATTTGGGGTGCTTTTTCAATGTATGTGATGTATAGATTGGGGGAAGATGGTAGCATCTAACGGTGCCAGGTCAGAGAGGGCAGAAATGTGTTTGGCTTAGCAGAGGTTGGTTCAGAGCGAGTGAGCACCACACTGAGCAGGGTGTTTGTTTTGAATTCCGATCGAAGACAAAACAAAGATAAGGGGCCACAGAGGCAGAGCGCGATGGAGGTTTTGACAGTGAATGAAACGTTTTGAAATGTGTGTAAAGGTTAAACGCGTTGTCATGACAGCGCGTCGCCTGACAACCAGGAGAGGGGCGGGGAATATCATAGCTATGACGAAGATCCTATAAAGCTGACGGTGGTTCCGGGTAGGGCCAGACAAAAATCAGACCAAAGAAACGAATCCCACAGGAGGGAAGAGACCAAGATACTCTCTCCTCTCATCACAGAGAGGAGGGGGGGGGGGGAAGAATGACACATCATCATTAGCTTCGGCTACCACAAGGATGGTCTTGGCTAACGAACAGGCCCGACCATTGTTGGACTGAATAGCAGAGGGACAATAGACTGGACTGAAAGATCATTAGATAGACTGAACACACCGAAAGATCATTAGAATAGACTCTTCAAGGACAATACAATCTGTTAACATCTGAGCTGAGGTTTCTGTTTATCAAATAAACCACGCTTCTCCTTGTAAGGTATTTCACGTCAGGGTTAGAAATTAACTTTTTTTTTCAAGGGCTTTTTTTGCCCCCCTTAATAGATTTTCTGGGGCTTTTTTTTGTATTTCGGGGGCACTGCATTTTTATGATAAACGGTAGGTGTGGGACGGTTCACAAAATGGACGGTTCGGTTCGTATCACAGTTTTGGGGTCACGGTTTTCGGTTCGGTTCGATATACATTAATTTTTATAAAAAAAAAGAAATAACACTCAAATCTAAACATGCTTCTCATTTCTTCTCATTCACATATAAAAAAGGTTTACAGTGTTTACAGCCTTAAATAATGTTTGGCACACAAAGACCGAACTGACTGAAAAATATAGGCTACATTTGTCAAAGTATTAACTTAATGCAAACAAACAATATGCTCAGCCAGCACTAGACTTTCCTTTCTTTAATATAAACACAAAAAAACAATGTCAACCATGTTTAAATTGCCTGATTGTCAGTTCTTAATGGAAAGATTCGTTTTCTGCTTGAAATTATTATGTATCTGTCTACATTTATTTAGACTAACATTATTTAAATATTGAGTGCAACTGTGGTGGATTACGTAATTCGTTGAGTTGGAACTATCTATGGGTTGGCGCCGGGTCCCCACGGACATTTTAGCGTGTGGCACCTTCAGCTCCGGTAACGTTAGGACTCGGAGTTCATAACATCAACAAGCAGCACGAAAGCAGCAATAGTCCCGGTTGGAGTTAGTAAAACACAGTTGTATGTTAGCCTTCTTGGATGTTGAATAAACGCCTATCATTGTCTTTAAACACCCCGCCTCTCAGACTCTCATTTCCTCCTCTGCTAGGCTGCTAGCTAGTAGCACTAGCTACGGTAACATTTAGTTGACTATTAGCTGGGGCTAGTGCTACCATAGTTCAACATGCGTTGTGTAGTACAAACTGCTAACGCTATGGCAAGATGTGTGTAGGCCTATGTAATGTTAATGGCTATGTTTTTAAAGTCGTAATGAAGATTGATTTATATTGTGCTTGCCATTTACACAAACTGACTAGCACCTGGCTGCAGTGCTAGTGCTGCTGCTGCCTGCAGCCAGTGCCCCCCTCTCCCGGCTCCGCCAAATGAAGTTTTTTATTTGCGCGTCATCTGAACCGTACGACACACAGACGCTCCATTACCGGATAAATATATATATATAATTGTAAACTGTCGGGGGCATTTTGTGCCCCCCTTAACTGATTTTCGAGGGCATTTTGTCCATTTTCAAGGCCCCCGTTAATTTCGAACCCTGTTTCACGTTGTCGAAGTGTTGAATTCTTACGGAGGTGGAGAATTATTATGGTTTGCGGATTGTACTAACGGGGAGAGATAAGGATTTTATCAGCCAGTGTCGGAGACGTCAGGACCATTAAAATGACAACGCAGAGGAATTGGATGGAGAGCCAAACAGACGAAGACGTGATACTGGCCAGATTGATCAGGATCTAACAGCGTCCTGTATCTCGCATTCCAGGAAATATACTAGCCCAAATCCCATATAACGCTTATATTCACAAGGCTATAAAATGAGTATTTTATGTATACGTATTGATGAAAAAAAATATTTCTTTAAGCCATTTTGAAGGGATGGTTTATGGTCTCAATTGACAATGAGAATGGACAGATAGCAATACTATAAAGTATAGATTTAGCTCTACAAACAGCCTCACGCACAATGCATATCTGTTTTGAAATGCTGGCCATATAGCGTGAGATTAGACGGCCCCCAATGGCCGGGAATGTATTAAGCTACCTCCACGCACTCATCTTTAGGCAACTAAACTGGCTTCTGGACCGGTCAATAAAAGGGTAATTCACATCAAATTAGGTCTCACACACAAGATAGTTCAAAATACAGGTCCGAAATATCTATCCAATTACTTTAATCGATTCCGTGACAATCATTCATATTCCACTAGAACAGGGGCGGCCAACCCGCGGCTCGCGAGCCGCATGTGGCTCTTTGCCAGTCAATGTGTGGCTCTTCCATCCATAAAAAAAAAAATAAAAAATTTAAATATATATATTTTCTTTTATAATATATATTTTTTTGTATGTCACTCATTCCATAAGGACGTAGAATAAACATTTACAGATTTGTTTTTAAATGGTCCATTTGCATGTTCTTGGTATCTGAATCTAGGGACATCTATGGATCTCAGGGAATGTATTCCCAGTGTCAGAAATCGTGTGTCTGTTACTAGGCTTGAGTAAATTGTAATGAACCAAAGGAGAATATTAATTATATTTAAAAAAAATAATTTATCTTTGACTGTGAATAACACCATGCTAAAATTGACCAGACCTGAAAAATCTAAGCAAATTAATAAAGGGAAGATTGTTAAGTCTCCAGGCCCGGCCCTGGCTGGGCCTGGCATGAGAATGACAGTGGACAGTTACCTCCTCCTGACATTGGTTCCCTACCTCCCTCTGGTGACCTAAGCCCGATGGTGCGGTCGGCCATCTTATGTTGGTTTCAAGTAATTGAATGGATTTCTAATTATTTGTTATCCTGGGCCATCCCCGTCCGTGTTTGATGTCGTCCCCCTGTCTGGTTGTTGTGTGTGTCATTGCCTTTGTGTCTAGTTGTGTTTATGGTGTCAATGCTTTTGTGTCTAGGTCGTGTTTGTGATTCTGTGTTTTAGACTGGCCGGGCCAGGTGTGGCCAATTGTAATTAGTCAGTGTATATTAGTGTGTTCGGTCTGCTTCTCTGTGTGGTGACATTAATCCTCCGTTCCCTCTGTTCCTGTCGGCGTCGTCCTTACCCTGTAGTTTTGTTTTCTAGTCTAAGTAAGTGTTCGATAGTATTATGTTTTGTTGCCTTTTAATTTCGTGTTCACAGTTCGTTGTTCCTCAGTGCCAGCTCGGCTGAGCCTGTTTTGTTCTTTTATAACGTGCCTTTGTTTACCGGCTTGCTCTGCAAATACATTCATTATTTACTACTACTTCATCTCTGCCTCCTCTCTCGTCATCTCTTCCCTCTGCAATTGCGTTCTCACACTCTCAGCACCCCTAATCCTAACAGAAGATGATTAAACAGAAGGTTTTGTAGATACAGTACTGAATTCTGCCATCTTTTTTATAATGTCAATTTCTCCACAATTTTTCATCATATTGCAACACTGTTTTTTGCTAGACGTTAAAGGTAGAGAAACTAACTGCGTTCTGCAATAACGTTCAGGGTTGTGGGAGATAATCCCAAAAAATAAGAGAAATAAAAAAGTAAATCCAGAAATCAGATGATTTGCAGGGGCTGGCGTGAGCTGGGTAGGGTAGTTTTTCGAAATTCGAAAGCCCTGAGTCTCTTCCTTCAAAAGACTACACTCACTTTTGGCTGCTCCACTTCCTCCTGTCAATATGCGCCGGTTTCCGACTCAATGCCCTGAGATTTCTATAATCTTATATTTCACTGATAACAGTTAAAATCATTGGTAAACAAACGTAATGCTGAAAATATACACTTTTACTGTATATTTCGGGCATAAGAGGTTAACCCTGTGAGGCCCAAATTAAAAAGACATTAGCAACTTCAGAGGGTGGGACATATAAACACATTTACTATCAAATAGCAATATGAGGCTGAACAACAGGACCAATTGACTATACATGTGCTTAAACATTTTTAAATAAACATTTACAGGCTTTTTTTCTTTTTAATGGCTAAACATGATTTTGTAATTTTGCAACCGTGGGTCTCACAGGGTACTTTTAACCCTGTGAGGCCCAAATAAAAAATACATTAGCAACTTCAGAGGCCAGAGGGTGAGACCTATAAACACATGAAGGGTGCCGTGACTGAAAAAAATTATTGAGAAACGCTGGTATATGGTGTGGCTCTTTGTGGTACCACAGTAATTTTTGTGGCTCTTAATCTCTGACTGGTTGGCCACCCCTGCACTAGAAGGAGCAGTACAGATTTTATTCTGCCAAAATTCAACTCATTAATGGGCACAAATACTTTTTTATATTCTGCGGCACTGGAGTGGAACAAGCTTCCAGTGGCCCTGAAAAACATCGAAGAGGGGGGAAGCTTTAGACGTGCCACAAAGAAATGGCTAGCCAGTGAAGTATAAAATAGCCACGTCTAGGAGGGAGAGGGTAGGGCGTGTTTTATGGGGTTGCTATATGTTTTATTATGATGCTCTATGTTTTTTATTATGATGATCTATGTTTTATTATGATGCTCTGTTTTATTATGATGCTCTGTTTTATTATGATGCTCTATGTTTTTATGATGTCTGTCCATGTCCAAAATCAGGGACCATGATGGAAATAAGTGCTTTTATCCCTTGGATGCTGTCTTTTACTCCACAATAAAAATCAATCAATCAATCAATCTGCACACATAGGAAACGGAAATGCTGCACTAATAACATGAATTATTCTAAAAGTTATAATTATTTTTGTCTCGTCTTAAAATGGAGAGATTTCGGCAAGTTTTTATTTTGTAAACTACATTTTGTGTCGTAGTTTTTAATCAACAACATTGCATGAATTATTTAGTCACGTTAGTGTCACATGATCTCCACGTGACGTCTCGTTGTAGTCAGGGGAAAAAGCTTTGTTGATGACCATATTTAGTCATAATTTTCGTTGACTAAATTAACACTGTGTGCTACTAAAAACGACTGAAGGTAACACCCTGCTGTGTTACAAAAAACGACTGAAGATAACACCTAACTGTTACTAAAAACTACTGAAGGTAACACCTCACTGTTACTAAAAACGACTGAAGGTAACACCTCACTGTTACTAAAAACGACTGTTACTAAAAACTACTGAAGGTAACACCTAACTGTTACTAAAAGCTACTGAAGGTAACACCTCACTGTTACTAAAAACTACTGAAGGTAACACCTCACTGTTACTAAAAACTACTAAAGGTAACACCTCACTGTTACTAAAAACTACTGAAGGTAACACCTCACCGTTACTAAAAACGACTGAAGGTAACACCTCACTGTTACTAAAAACTACTAAAGGTAACACCTCACTGTTACTAAAAACGACTGAAGGTAACACCTCACTGTTACTAAAAACTACTGAAGGTAACACCTCACTGTTACTAAAAACGACTGAAGGTAACACCTCACTGTTACTAAAAATGACTGAAGGTAACACCTCACTGTTACTAAAAACGACTAAAGGTAACACCTCACCGTTACTAAAAACTACTGAAGATAACACCTCACTGTTACTAAAAGCTACTAAAGGTAACACCTCACTGTTACTAAAAAGAGTAGCACAAAGTAGAATATAGCACACATGGGATAGAAGAACACAAGAACAGATACAGAGGGGAAGGGGCAAGATACAATTGCATGGGAGTGTGTGAGTTAGGGTGTGGGAAAATCAGGGTTTATTGAAGGCTAGGGAGTAAACGTGAGTTTTTAGTCGGGACTTAAATGTCTCCAGCGAGGGGGCAGTTCTGATCTCCAGGGGTATCTGGTTCCATAGCTTGGGGGCCACGGCCTTAAAAGAGCGATCGCCTCTCCTTTTGAGTCTGGTGCGGGGGGGGGGGGGACACGAGCCGAGCCTGGTTGGTTGGAGGATCTTAGGGCGCTTTCACATATAGTTTTGGTGGACTCGGTGCGGTTCTGATGGTTAAGTTGCAACATTGTTGCATTCATCTTTTGGTTCGTCTGCATTCACACAGCAATTTGTCAGGCGCACCAAACTATCTGAACAATGTCACGCGGTCGAAAAGGACGCTCGTCTATTGGACACAATGGAGAGTGGAAATCCCTCCCCTTCAGGAAGTGAAATGCGCGTCAACACAAACTGCGTGAAGCGTGATAGTAGCAGTAGCAGAGGCGTGGCATTGATCCATCGTTCGATTATAACCCATTACCGCCATCCTCTCGCTAAACAACTTGTACACCTCGTTGTTTTTGTGAGTGCCCACAAGCAGCCGTTTTATTTGGTCTTCTGCCCATATGTCGATCAGGGCTTTCACTTCGCCCAAGTCTGTCCACGAGACATGTTTACACAGTGTGCTTGTTTTGCAGTAAATGCCGGCGCCGCGGTAATAATAATAAGCAGCTGTGTTTTTTTCTTCCTTCTACCCCAAGATGCACAGTTAGATATATAGATAGATCAATCGATAGATAGATAGATGCAGTGTGCTTGTTTTGCAGTGAATGCCGCGCCGCGGTAATAATAATATACCCAAGATGCATAGTTTATCAGGTGACTTCCTACGTTTGGTCCGCGTTTGGTCCGATGAAGCGAACAGAGAGCTTGTTCAAACTGGAGTTCAATTTTATCCCTGTAGCGTCGTTTGGCCTCTGACACAGTCCTCCTTACGTTGTATCGCGCCACCTTGTGGTCATTCATGTTGCCTGCCTCTAGGCCGTCGTTGTATGCTTTGGTGCGCTCTCTCAGAGCTTCACGGACGGATTTGTCTACCCAGGGTTTTTGATTTGGGTAAACTTTCATTTTGGTAGTGGGGATTGTTTCTTTCACCCTAGTACAAACATAGTCCAGCACTGTCTCCGTGTAGGCATTAATGTTATCTGTGTCGCGGAACACATTCCAGTCTGTGTTGTGAAACACTGACCGGATCGTATCCTCTGACGTCACATCCCATTTCTGCACCTCTCGCGAGACTACGGGAGTACTTTTAATTTTCTGTCTGTACTTCGGTGTAAGAAAAATTGATGCGTGATCTGACTTACCGAAGCCACTATCAGAATGAGCCTTGTAGCCACCTTTAAATTGCGTGTAACAGTGATCTAGGATGTTACCGCCTCTGGTGTTGCAAGTCACATGCTGATAGAAGTCGGGCAATACCTTTCTCAGATTGGCGCTATTGAAATCTCCCAGAACTAAAATGGCGGCGTTAACATTCGCCTCTTGGATTCTATTTACCTCGTCGTGTAGTCTGGAGAGCGCAACCTTGTTGCTGGCTTCAGCTTGCGGTGGAATATACACTCCGACCAGGACGATCGCCGTTAACTCCCTCGGGAGGAAGAAAGGACGACACTTGATGGTTATATATTCCTGTTCTGGGGAGCAGTGGTTGGATAGTTCCTTCACATTAGTTGGGTCACTCCAATTTTTGTTCAACATGAAGGCAATACCTCCTCCACGTTGTTTACCGGATTCTGCTGTTCTATCCTTGCGGTGAATGAAGAAATGATCGGCCGGTAGGATGGCGTGGTCTGGGACTTCTGGCGCCAGCCACGTCTCGATGAAGCAGAGAACGTTACAGTCCCTAACGTCTCTCTGGAATTGAATCCTTGCTCGGATGTCGTCTAGTTTATTGTCTATTGATTGTACATTGGCTAGCAATATACTGGGTAGTGGTGTCCTGTGCCGCCTGGTTCTCAGCCTGTTACGGACTCCAGCTCTCTTTCCTCGCCGTCTGGGTCCTTTGTCCCTGGGGGCGAGATCCGGTCCTGATGTCCTCAAGATCTCAACGGGCCATTGTTGCGGTTCAGAGAGCTGATCCAGAGAGTAATCCAGTCGGTAAATTTCCCGTAATCCAATGTCTATTAGTGACTGACGGTCATACACATTAATTGCACCTACTGTTGGTACAGACAAAACTCTTAAAACTATAAATATTAACAAAAGTATGCACAGTCTCGACGGAGCGCACAGACAGGCAGCCGGACGTAGCGGCGCCATCTTTCTTTTTATGGTTTTAATGTTCTAGCAACACAAGGTCTGTTCATATGGTGTCTAATCAACTCAAAACACATGTTCATATAGGCCCAATAACTACATTTACTTTAAGTATTAAGTACTATTTCAATTTGACACATACATTTTTCTTTTTTTACTCCAATGCACTGCAAATGGAAAGCCAACAGCGCTCCCGGATCTCTCAAGTGTTAAAGTCACTATTAGGGATGGGTACCGAATTCGGTACTTTTGAGGTACCGAACCGAAACACGTCGGTACTACCGAGTATCGAATCAAGTGAGAAACCAAAAAAAATAATTTTTTTTTTTTTATTTTTTTTTTACTTTTTTCTTTTCATGTCAACGTTCACACGCTAGGATTACCTAGGATTTGACTTGATTCAATAACAAAGCAGTCGGAGCAATGACAAGCCGAAAACTGTCGAAATTGTAGTTATTTGAAGTTTGGATTTTTTTTTTTACGACTGGGGTAGGTAAATTAAATTTCTTGAGACTAAAGTACCGAAAAAAGGTACCGTTGGGTACCGGTATCGATTCACAGGTACCGGTACCGGTATCGGTTCAAATGTGAAAGGTACCCATCCCTAGTCACTATAGGAAGAAAGGTCATGCTTGGCAGAGCACATTTTCATTCCAGCAAATGGTGGCAAGCAGCAGCGTGAATTGCTTGTGAAACGTTTGAGAATTGCCAGTAAATTGCTCATCTCCTCCAACCATTCACCAACCTCAAATAACACAACCCTCAGCAGTAGGCCGATGCGCTATAATGCATTTAATAAAATAGAACAATTTAAAAGTGCTATAGATAGAATTTGTATGTAGAGTAATCACACTTTTATTTTTTAAATACATCCACAGAGCTTTTAGAAACGTGTGCAATAAAAGTTTTGCTTTTCCACCCAATCAATTATTGATTAATAAAACATTTTGCAGGTCCAAAATGAATGTTGTTGTTGCAGGCATGTATCCCCTCCCTACTTCCAATTTTTTGACGTGGAATGCACCTGATTGGATAAATTACATGCTGGTGCTCTAGTGCGACATCTAGTGGCTGCGTGTTATGTATAGCACCTTTAATAATAACAAATGAGACAAAAACGAATGTTGGACATAAGTCTATATATTAGCTAGCTAGCTAAGCCGGTTGATGACAGCTAGGTTTGCTCTTGCTAATATTAGCCTAAATGGAGTTAGCTTAGACTTTCCCTAAATATTGCAAACCTTTGAATGACATTTTCTCCCTTTAAAATATCTGTGAACTTTGGAGCCCTATTTAGCCCTTTGCAGGCAACCTAGCATTGAGGGATTGGTACCAACAGATGCCTTGTGATCTCTAATTTAATACGATACCATCGTTTTCACCATCCCGCTAGAGCCTGCGAAAGATGCTATTGTTGGTGGGCCGATATTGGAAATTTTATATCGGCTGATAGCAATATTTTATAAACGGCCAATATCGGCCCGATATATCAGTCGACCGCTACTCATCAGCTACACAAGGAAATGACAACTCTCTGCAATAATATAAGCTTGATCCTGCAAGCAAAGGGGAAAAAACATTTGACAAGTCAAGTGTTACCAGTACACAAATATAACCCGTATCAAATTCCACACCTTTGGAGAGGGGTGAGAAGCACTTGTAATGGCGTCTGTGGCACCTTTGCTATAAAAAGCCTCTTCACAACTCTCGAATGCTTGTTAGATTTAATTATGGAGGAGAAATGAAAGTAGGCCAGAGACTGCGCTTCCACATGTATTTGGCACAAAGGGCGGACCCTTCTCATAAGATGGTGTGGATCTTCTAAGCATAGAGACATTCTGTTCCATTTGGCAATCTTTAAAGGGAAGATAATTAGGATGGTTCTATGGTGATTCCAGGTCGGTATTAAGCTCCACTGTAAGGGGGGGGGGGACCTTTTAACGCGTTTTCAAGTCCCCAGTCCCTGGAGACCTTATTGACCTACCAAATGGTGTTAAGGCAAAGAACATGCAAATAGCCAATAGCTTTTACCTTGGAACTGGAGATGGCAAATTAGAAGTAAAAGAAAAATTACAAACAGCGATAGAATTCAACAAACAAAATAAATGTCTTCCGCTGTGAAGAAGCACACGGCAGCGTGGATAACGATGCTTCTGCTCAACGACAGCCCATTATGCAACACCACCGACCAAACCAGACTCCAGAGGAATAACATTACCGCTGAATAATATCACTGCTCAAGGTGATATTTGAATGTAATGATGAATAAGATCTATCCGTTTCAATACAGGCCAAATGGATCTTGTGGTTGCATAAGACCCTTCGCTCTTGTGTAACGGGCAGTTCACAACGCAGATTCATCAAGATACTGAGAGACTTGAGCTGACCAGCATAATAAACATGAAAAATACTCTCCAAGTGGATGCTGGGAGTCAGGGAAGGCTAATACTACTGGTCTGGACCACGACGACTGGCTTTGATCTTATCTGCTTTATTGAAGCCCTTTGACTCACCATCACAATGTCTGAAGCTTAATCCACACACACAGTCACACCACACAAGCACCAGCCGCCAGGATAGAAACGTCAGGCCCCTTTCCGAGCCGTTGCCTAGCGACAGATCAGAATCAGATTGCATCACATTCACTGCCCGACAGGCTGCTACCGCCCATGAGCAAACAGCTGCTGGCTCCACTCTCTCTGGCCATGCTCTGAACCCTTCCCTCCACCCCCCCTCTCTCTGCCCATGCTCTGAACCCTTCCCTCCACCCCCTCTCTCTCTCTGGCCATGCTCTGAACCCTTCCCTCCACCCCCTCTCTCTCTCTGGCCATGCTCTGAACCCTTCCCTCCACCCCCTCTCTCTCTGGCCATGCTCTGAACCCTTCCCTCCACCCCCTCTCTGGCCATGCTCTGAACCCTTCCCTCCACCCCCTCTCTCTCGGGCCATGCTCTGAACCCTTCCCTCCACCCCCTCTCTCTCTGGCCATGCTCTGAACCCTTCCCTCCACCCCCTCTCTCTCTGGCCATGCTCTGAACCCTTCCCTCCACCCCCTCTCTCTCAGGCCATGCTCTGAACCCTTCCCTCCACCCGCTCTCTCTGGCCATGCTCTGAACCCTTCCCTCCACCCGCTCTCTCTGGCCATGCTCTGAACCCTTCCCTCCATCCACCCTCTCTCTCTCTGGCCATGCTCTGAACCCTTCCCTCCACCCCCTCTCTCTCTGGCCATGCTCTGAACCCTTCCCTCCACCCACTCTCTGGCCATGCTCTGAACCCTTCCCTCCACCCGCTCTCTCTGGCCATGCTCTGAACCCTTCCCTCCATCCACCCTCTCTCTCTCTGGCCATGCTCTGAACCCTTCCCTCCACCCCCTCTCTCTCTGGCCATGCTCTGAACCCTTCCCTCCACCCACTCTCTGGCCATGCTCTGAACCCTTCCCTCCACCCACTCTCTCTGGCCATGCTCTGAACCCTTCCCTCCATCCACCCCCTCTCTCTCTGGCCATGCTCTGAACCCTTCCCTCCATCCACCCCCTCTCTCTCTGGCCATGCTCTGAACCCTTCCCTCCACCCGCTCTCTCTGGCCATGCTCTGAACCCTTCCCTCCATCCACCCCCTCTCTCTCTGGCCATGCTCTGAACCCTTCCCTCCACCCCCTCTCTCTCTGGCCATGCTCTGAACCCTTCCCTCCACCCGCTCTCTCTGGCCATGCTCTGAACCCTTCCCTCCACCCCCTCTCTCTCTGGCCATGCTCTGAACCCTTCCCTCCACCCCCTCTCTCTCTGGCCATGCTCTGAACCCTTCCCTCCACCCCCTCTCTCTCTGGCCATGCTCTGAACCCTTCCCTCCACCCCCTTTCTCTCTGGCCATGCTCTGAACCCTTCCCTCCACCCTCTCTCTCTGGCCATGCTCTGAACCCTTCCCTCCACCCGCTCTCTCTGGCCATGCTCTGAACCCTTCCCTCCACCCCCTCTCTCTGGCCATGCTCTGAACCCTTCCCTCCACCCCCTCTCTCTCTGGCCATGCTCTGAACCCTTCCCTCCACCCCCTCTCTCTCTGGCCATGCTCTGAACCCTTCCCTCCACCCCCTCTCTCTGGCCATGCTCTGAACCCTTCCCTCCACCCCCTCTCTCTCTGGCCATGCTCTGAACCCTTCCCTCCACCCCCTCTCTCTCTGGCCATGCTCTGAACCCTTCCCTCCACCCCCTCGCTCTCTGGCCATGCTCTGAACCCTTCCCTCCACCCCCTCGCTCTCTGGCCATGCTCTGAAACCTTCCCTCCACCCCCTCGCTCTCTGGCCATGCTCTGAACCCTCCCTCCATCACTCACCCCTCCTCACCCTTCCCTCCTCCGTTAGAAAAAACAAGGGGGGTGGGGGGTAGATAAGTTTATCATATTTGAATAGCGCTTCCTGACCACAGATTATGTAGAATAACAGTAACACTGGCATCATCATCCCATTTGCCTATGAAGGAGGAATAGCCTGCTCAACCATTACTGCAAAAACATCTTTCCAGGAAACAGAAATGTTTGATTGGAACTAGGGATGCTCGATATTGGCTTTTTTACCGATACCGATATACCGATATTGTCCAACTCTTAATTTCCGATACCGATATCAACCGATACCGATATATGCAGGGTTCCCCCCCCCCCCCCCCCCCCCCCCCCCCCCAAAAACGGAATAATTTCAGGTAATTAACATTACATATCTCTTGTTGTGGAATTAACACAACATTATGCATACTTTTGACAATAAATAAAATCAGAATTTGTTCTTACTTGTTTGCCTGGGTAAATAAAGGTTATATAAATGTAAAAAAAAAAGCGATAGATATTTTCCGATATCACATTTTAATGCCAATATCGGCCGATATATTAGACATCCCTAATTGGAACATAATTCATCTATTTCTAGGAAACTAAAGAAAATTAAGTACAGTAGAATGTTATCATTGACCTCTCTCTCCCTCATCCCTCCGTGACGGCATTCACCCAGAAGGTGCTAGTTCATGCCGGCCATGTTCTTTACAAGCCACTTTGATCCCCTCCTTACAGATGCCAAAGGAGACAAAAAGCTAGCCTGTAGGCCAAGAGGGTCACCTAATAATATATAAACAAACACAATGAATAAATCACTAGGCCGAGTAAGAAATCACTGTTTATCAACTGAACATAAACTGAGCTCAGGGTTCAAGCCACATGCCTGGCAGCAGACTGAGGCCGTGTAATGACTCCTGTGTTGTGTGAGCGGTGTACAGTGTTATTAGTAAGAGTAGCAATAGAGGTCACAATCTGTGCAGGATTGGCTTGAGAGGATAAAGCCGTGGAATCCCCCCTCCCCCTCCCCCTGGACACCACAGAGGGTTAAGAAGAGCACGAGGCACGCGTGTGGTGCAGCTAAACGCGGCTACAGTAGGCTACAGGCATTAGCTTTACGTTTAACACTGTGAGAAAACATTTACTATTGTGTGTCTGGGAGAAAACATTTACTATTTCACAGTCACAGATTGGTCTATTTCCAACACCTGACTTCATACCAACTTCATTGATAAAAGTATAAAATACACAACTTTACAGTTTTTGATGTGAACCTCTTAACATTTCATAATGAACACATTTCCCCAGAGGAGTTTCAGATCCGTTTTTGCTTCAAAATATTTAATCTATAATTAGTTGGAACCCACCCAGAGAAGAATTTTTTTTTGGAGAGATATTTGGGGGTTACAGGTTTAACTGAACTCTCAAGTGAAGATATTTGTTTTACTGCCATACAGAATGGGAAAAGTCCCTTAGGAAATACAAGTAATTTTGTACCAGAGAATACAGGAATACTGTAGTAGGGAGGGACTCCTTAGCTGGTAAACTATCCCTTAATATTTGGCTACATAATCACAGCCTTTGACTCGACATAGTTGGGATATAAAGGCTCTTCGTGGGGAAATGAAAGCCCTGCGTTTCAGGATATTGAGGCGGACAAAGGTCAGCCTGCAGGAGCTGCGGAGCCTCTAGCCCACCTTGTCTCCCAGTCGCCGTAGGCTGCGACAATCGATAAAACCAAACCCCGGCTGAGTCTCTGAACAAGAGGCAGGCCGCTCCTCCGTGTCACGTGGCTCTCCGCTGAAAAGGCAGGTTTCAGGACGGTGCGATATGGGGATTGTAAGGCAGACAAGAGGATACAAGATAGTGTGTATTGATCGGCAGGACAGCTGCCATTTGAAACGAGAGAGAGAGAGAGAGAGAGGCTATATTCCTGAGGAGAGATGGGAACGCGAGGGGGATTGAAATATCACACTCTTGTGTGTTTAATTACCACTCTGGCTGGCCTCCGGGCCCCCTAACGAGACCTGGCTGCTGGTGCCGCGCGTCGCCACGGCACCCAACCCCACCGGGAGTTCTCCTTAGATTGCTATGGCAACCCCGGCCATATCTCTCCTCTTGTTTTGTGCCCCTCAGGTGTCCTTCGAGGGGGTGCGACGGGTAAATGTCCTCATCCTCACAAACTCAAGACAGGACTAAAATAGGCCCCGAAGCGGCAGTACATACCGTTCAGAGTTGAGTTCAGCGGCCATCAAATAAGCATGAAGGGTTTCGAAAGGAAGGATAACAACCTAATAATAAGAGGCAGCCATTTTTATTCCTCATGTGTTATTGCTTCAGAGTCTGGAATAGGTATATCAGTGCTATCATTTCTTTATTAGCTTTAAGAGCTACGTTTTTTTTTGTATTGTAAAATATCCAAACGAGACATACAGGCTGCACCGCAGCGCACCAAAACCTAGGCCTATATTGACGACTTCATTTTTATTCAGGACAAGATGGAAGCCTTTAAACATGGAGCGCACACAATGCTCTGCTCGACCACAGTCCTCCGCTCCTCTGAGCCACAATTCAGTTTCATCGATTCATTTACAACAAATTAAGATAATTTTTTTTTTTTTTTTAAACAAACAAGAGAGAAGGGAACAATGTTCCGCTTCGCTTTGGCAGAGAATCCCTCTCAGGCCCCATTAAAATTGCAAAACAAAAATCTGCATTTGCATGTATGGTAATCAGCCAATTAGAGCCATTTGAAATGCAAATTCATTGACTTAAAAGAAATATGACTGGCAGACTGAGTTGGTTTCATCTTCCCTCTTATAAAGTAAGGGTATTGGAATAAGATTTCGTTTTTACTGAGGAATGAAGAGATCGTTGAAGAATTTAGGGATGTGTTCAAATCAGACGGTGACCAGGCATGACAAGGCTGGAATATTCTCTGGTGGATTCCAGTGACATCACAAATGTCTTGTCTTAAAATATTTCTCATTACTGACAGCAGCACTGTTATCTAATTAAGACAGTTACATTTTCTGTGTTCCAGCTCCTGTTTCATTCATTATCACAAAAACAACATCTATTTTGCATGAAGGACAGTACATTGACTCTGTGTACTTTTTTGAAAGTCACCAGCTTCTGAATGTTCTCCTTCATATCTCCACAATGTCCTTAGTAACCTCCAAGTACTGTGCTGGATTGATGAGTGGCTGAGTCTGACACATGACACTGTGCTGCTGCAGGTTGAACCCCCCTGACAACACTACAACCAGGTCGCATGACACTGTGCTGCTGCAGGTTGAACCCCCCTGACAACACTACAACCAGGTCGCATGACACTGTGCTGCTGCAGGTTGAACCCCCCTGACAACACTACAACCAGGTCGCATGACACTGTGCTGCTGCAGGTTGAACCCCCCTGACAACACTACAACCAGGACGCATGACACTGTGCTGCTGCAGGTTGAACCCCCCTGACAACACTACAAATCAGGACGCATGACACTGTGCTGCAGGTTGAACCCCCCTGACAACACTACAACCAGGACGCATGACACTGTGCTGCTGCAGGTTGAACCCCCCTGACAACACTACAACCAGGACGCATGACACTGTGCTGCTGCAGGTTGAACCCCCCTGACAACACTACAACCAGGACGCATGACACTGTGCTGCTGCAGGTTGAACCCCCCTGACAACACTACAACCAGGACGCATGACACTGTGCTGCTGCAGGTTGAACCCCCCTGACAACACTAAGCATGACACTGTGCTGCTGCAGGTTGAACCCCCCTGACAACACTACAACCAGGACGCATGACACTGTCGCTGCAGGTTGAACCCCCCTGACAACACTACAACCAGGTCGCATGACATGACACTGTGCTGCTGCAGGTTGAACCCCCCTGACAACACTACAACCAGGTCGCATGACATGACACTGTGCTGCTGCAGGTTGAACCCCCCTGACAACACTACAACCAGGTCGCATGACACTGTGCTGCTGCAGGTTGAACCCCCCTGACAACACTAAGCATGACACTGTCGCTGCAGGTTGAACCCCCCTGACAACACTACAACCAGGTCGCATGACACTGTGCTGCTGCAGGTTGAACCCCCCTGACAACACTACAACCAGGTCGCATTACACTGCTGCTGCAGGTTGAACCCCCCTGACAACACTACAACCAGGACGCATGACACTGTGCTGCTGCAGGTTGAACCCCCCTGACAACACTACAACCAGGACGCATGACACTGTGCTGCTGCAGGTTGGACCCCCCTGACAACACTACAACCAGGTCGCATGACACTGTCGCTGCAGGTTGAACCCCCCTGACAACACTAAGCATGACACTGTGCTGCTGCAGGTTGAACCCCCCTGACAACACTACAACCAGGACGCATGACACTGTGCTGCTGCAGGTTGAACCCCCCTGACAACACTACAACCAGGTCGCATTACACTGCTGCTGCAGGTTGAACCCCCCTGACAACACTAAGCATGACACTGTGCTGCTGCAGGTTGAACCCCCCTGACAACACTACAACCAGGTCGCATGACACTGTGCTGCTGCAGGTTGAACCCCCCTGACAACACTACAACCAGGTCGCATTACACTGCTGCTGCAGGTTGAACCCCCCTGACAACACTAAGCATGACACTGTCGCTGCAGGTTGAACCCCCCTGACAACACTACAACCAGGACGCATGACACTGTGCTGCTGCAGGTTGAACCCCCCTGACAACACTACAACCAGGTCGCATTACACTGCTGCTGCAGGTTGAACCCCCCTGACAACACTACAACCAGGACGCATGACACTGTCGCTGCAGGTTGAACCCCCCTGACAACACTACAACCAGGTCGCATGACACTGTGCTGCTGCAGGTTGAACCCCCCTGACAACACTACAACCAGGTCGCATGACACTGTGCTGCTGCAGGTTGAACCCCCCTGACAACACTACAACCAGGACGCATGACACTGTCGCTGCAGGTTGAACCCCCCTGACAACACTAAGCATGACACTGTCGCTGCAGGTTGAACCCCCCTGACAACACTAAGCATGACACTGTCGCTGCAGGTTGAACCCCCCTGACAACACTACAAATCAGGACGCATGACACTGTGCTGCTGCAGGTTGAACCCCCCTGACAACACTACAACCAGGACGCATGACACTGTGCTGCTGCAGGTTGAACCCCCCTGACAACACTACAACCAGGACGCATGACACTGTGCTGCTGCAGGTTGAACCCCCCTGACAACACTACAACCAGGTCGCATGACACTGTGCTGCTGCAGGTTGAACCCCCCTGACAACACTACAACCAGGACTAGGGATGTTAACAATTAATCGAAGATCGATTGATTGATCTTTAAGGATTTACTCGAACACATGACATTTACTCGATCAAACAATGACATGTTACAATGTTGTCGGTCTCTTATTACATTGTAGCCGTCAGTAGAATGGTGTATTTTCAAAGCATGTTTCAATGAACAGATAGAGGGCGCAATATAACTATGACGAGGTGGGAACTACCTCCGTGTGTCTGGAAAATAAGCGAGGGGGAAAACACGAGCGACGGCAACTTGCAAAGTTAAGCAGACTAAGAGAAGCGTTGATTTTGAAAAAATAACCCAAGCCAGTCTGCGCATTTATCGAAAACGGTATGATCGATATGGTTTGACACCGAAGGATTTCGGCAAATGATACACCTGCTTGAGCCAGCATGCCATATCCATCCTGAGGCACAACCACCTCGAGGAGAGCTACACCGAGGACTAGCGAGTCACTGATTGATTGAAAATTGTATTGATTGAAAATTGTATTAACAGATTGCAGAATGGGTACAATACAGTACAGCTCAATACACACAATTGTTAAGGGGATGCAGACCAGAGAAAGACTTTCGTCTTGTTTACATCAGGGTCCCCCATTTTCAATTCATCACCACTGCTGTGTTGCTAACTAGAAGTTTACCGGGTCGGCATATGGCAGACCACCTTGTGTAACAGTTAAAAGAAGCCATTCCCCATCCCTGGATACAAATCAGACTGACTGGTGGAAAGTCAATGCGGGGAGATTCCCCAGGCTGGAATCAGGACTATGCATGTGAGTCAGTCTGAGAGAGGCTATTTATGTTCTATGTAGGCTATCTTGTTGCAAAATAATAATAATAATAATAATAATAATAATAATAATAATAATAATAATAATAATAATAATAATAATAATAATAATAATAATAATAATAATAATAATAACAATAGCCTCATTAAAAATACTATTGTTGCTTCGTTAGGTTGTTTTCAGCGTTTCATACATGTAATCTGTTATTTAGTTAGGTCTATTGGATATTTGTCGATATAAGTAGTTTTAGTTTGTTTATTTATTAAGTTAATATAAAACCGTGTTTAGAACATTTTTGAATTAGTTAAATATATACTTTTGATTTCTTTAACCACTTAACGTCCCGATGGCCCGCCCCTTGTTTGAGGGCTTCCCGCTGTTGGCTTCGTTAGTACAGTTGGTTGTTTTCAGCGTTTTATACGCGTAATCTGTTATTTAGTTATAGCCTAGGCCCTATTGGACATAAGTAGATTTTTCGTTTATTTATTAAGTTAATATAAAAAACATGTTTAGAACATTTTTGAATTTGTTAAATATATGCTTTTGATTTTTGAGAGTGACTTTTCTTTTTTTTGCGACATATGCAGCTCGCCCGCAAGTCGACACAAATGTGTTTTAAATTTTAATATGTCTAGGCCTCTACATTTCTATATGTGTCATATGCCATGCAATGTTGCGAGAATGCAATATGTCGTTGCTGCGGAAATAAACATTTTGATTGAGGAAACAAATACATTTGTTATTGTTTGGTAAATTGGGTATTTTCTGTTACAATTAATCGATTGATTGATCGTTAACGTTATCAATGATCGAGTAACTTGCTTACAATTTGCAACCATAACCAGGATGCATGACACTGTCGCTGCTGAAGACCTACTATAGAGACCCTCTTCCTTATTAAAGCATGTGGCTTTTAGTGGCTAGACTCTAGAGAAACAGCAGCTGGAGGGATGTGGTTTTCACACAGTGGAACTGGTGTCTCAGTAGGGACTGACCTGACCTCTACAGGCAGCTTATAATATGCAGGTGGTCAGTTCTTAAAAAAATTAAATAAAAACATTATATTAATTTGTATGAATTTGTTTGTGCTTTTTCATAGTGAGGACATCACTTTTCCCACCGCCGATGCCAATTCTGAGTTTTACACTTTAAAGTATCAACTACAGAGTACAGATCTGATCCATTGCTTATATTGCTTCCATTGCTATACCAACAGTATAGATTTTTTTAGACCATTAGTCTGTCACTGGACTGGACTAAAAAGATTGATGTATAATCCAAAATCCATTTTCTCCATTACAGAGATCTAACTTGCTTCTATGTTCCAAAAAATTCATCAAACCAAGTTGCTTTGCATGAATGTTTCACATGGCCCCTGGTATCAGAAATTATCTTCGACTTCCAGTACTATTTTTTTAGCCTGGTATCTACACAATACCCTATACCTGTATCAGTTCCGTCTTAGCCTGGTATCTACACAATACCCTATACCTGTATCAGTTCTGTCTTAGCCTGGTATGTATCTACACAATACCGTATACCTGTATCAGTTCTGTCTTAGCCTGGTATCTACACAATACCGTATACCTGTATCAGTTCTGTCTTAGCCTGGTATCTACACAATACCGTATACCTGTATCAGTTCTGTCTTAGCCTGGTATCTACACAATACCGTATACCTGTATCAGTTCTGTCTTAGCCTGGTATCTACACAATACCGTATACCTGTATCAGTTCTGTCTTAGCCTGGTATCTACACAATACCGTATACCTGTCACTTTCAGTGAATCCTTAATTTGTAAACCTGCTGTACTTTTCACCCCGTGGGCAATAAAATATTTGGTAATAATCTTTTCTGCAACAACAACAAAAAAAGAATAATATATATATATATATATATATATATATATATATATATATATATATATATATAAAAAGAAAAGTATTGCTTCACATCCTCAAGATGTTTTCACCATCCTTTCCTGTAGGAGGGTGGGCAGTCCACTACTTCCTGCCCCTTCACTTTATTGAGATAGCAGAAAGGCTGAGGAGGAGACACCAACACGGAGACACTGCCGGGCTCCAAGGGTGGGGAGCCGAACGCCATCTCCAGGCACAAATATTATATTTATAGTACAGTATATGAATTTGCTTAACTAACCCATCCCTTAGCCACACAGAAGACAACATGACCTGCAAACAGGATCTCACGTCTCCATTATAGAAATCTGGACTAGTCCAAGCCCAGAGGCCTGATGGACAGTCACTCGTGTAGAGTAGTACAGTAATGATTTACACAGAGAAAGACAAGCTCACTCTGGGAACTGCTGGGCAGTCACTTACAGTGTGGCCTGTTTGTACTGTTTGAAAAGGGCAGCTGTCTGCTGCTGCACACGGCAGGCTGAGGACCTAAAGGGACCCTGGTACAGTGGAATCTCACTCATATGAACCCCTCAGGAATAATTGGGAGAATTACATTTTAATTTCTAAAATTAATTATATTTAATGCAACATTTCAGACTGGGACAAAGTGGGACATTCTTCAGGGGAATCTCAAGAAGAAGCTGGTGCCAGACCGAAATGTTGCATTAAATAGTTGAATATTATTGATGAGCAAAAGACAACAGAGTCCTTTGTACTTCTAACAGCATGTATCAAACAATTATTTCTATCAAATACATGAAATCATTCAAAGAACGCCAGTCTTTAATAAAATGTTTACTTTGTCCCAAAATATTTTTTTAGTGTGTATATTTAAAAATGTGACGCTTGTTTGGTAGACTGCATCTCCTTTCTTATGATCCTACAGTCTGAATAAAGTAAAAAGGTGGGACTTTCTTCTTCATGTACTCCCATCTTAAAAGCATGATGGGGGATGGGGGCTGTGAGCCGGCACTCCTCTGTCACCACTGCCCTTCAGTAGAATACTTAGAAGTGATTAAGCCACAGTCGTCTCTACCTTCCCTAATCACAGTGGTTTAGACGAGATCCGGACCAGTAATAATTCATCAGCAATGTGTCTGTTTTTGTGATGTATAATGCATGCCCTCATATGCACCTTTGATGAGTCATACTCCTCCATAATTGATGAGGCTCTTTCTATATCGGGCGCGGTATTGACACTGCTCACGAAAGACGGGAGGCTCTGTATCCACTCAAGGGCTTAGGAGAGCGGGGGGAAAGGACATGTCGTACAGCCTCACGGACGATCTGTACCGCATTGTTATCAGAGCCAAACCGTCCTCTTGTGACAAATGCCATCATTTATTCAGAAAACACCGGTAACACATCCAGCGCCAAAAACGCTGTCATGCCCTGTCCAGCGTTATTGGCCGCCATGCGTTGACCGCCAGGATCAAGGTACAGCGTTTTTTAGATCAATATTTCATTTTTTCACCATGGCATTCATAATTCATATACCCACCCCCGGTCCTGCAGCTGGACCTTAGATGTGACTGCAACGACGGCTCAATACCGCCGCCTGGTGGATGGTCGGGCGAGTTACACTCGCCAACAGGATGTGCCATCAGTGCATCGATGAAAATCTTCCGGCAGTCACATCTCGTTACGGGACTCCCGACAGACACTATGTACATAATGGATCGCTTTCTAAACTTAATAATCGATATGATTTCGGCGTTTATTGCGCCATACAAACCGGAAATGGACCTAGGTGATCGGCATCGTATAATTGGGATTCGTCACATTGGCCCACGGTAAGAGGAATATAACGTTATTTTCAACCCGATTGTGCATTTCCTTGTTTGCAAACCATCTGATCAATATATCCACCCAACAAACCCAATAAAGCAGTTACTGATGATCGGGGAATTATAAACGACCCCCCCCCCCCCTTTCCTGCGCGCATGATGAGGCATAATGTATACCGATCATATACATTTGAGTTTTTTGGTGTAGCGTGATCGATAATCTATATACCGTAATGCGTTTGGGCCTATAACTAGCGTTTTTGGAAAGCAGAAAAGATTAAAAACATACTTATATTCTAGAAGGTATTAACACAACAATGTATGAATTAAAAAGTATAACGTTCCCACATCCTGAATGATAGATAATCGATGTTGAATGGGCCATAGTAATGTCAATATAGCAATAAAATTTAAAAAGTTATAGCCCTGCAAAGAAGGTAAACATCTCCATAGGGTTACAGCGCTGGCAGAGAGGGGCATTAGATGAGCATAACCCCCGGCGGGCAATGTGTTAATCTGACAATTTGGACACTGAGCTCTTCCTCTTTTCAAAACATGGTACATTCTGCACTGTGTGATGCAATGCCCTGTGCTTCATCTCTTTGATAAAAGTCCAAAAGGGTATTACTGCAAACTACATTGTTCCATGATGCAATGAGCCACATTAATATTTCATAATGGACAGACTAAAAACTAAATATCACTGTGAATCGGGTTAATGACCTATGAGATAGAAGGAAGACATTGAAAGACACTGGGAACTGGAAAATGATTTAAAAAAAGGACAAAGTCTGCATCCTTGTTACCTACCTAGCTACCTACTGTCTGCTATCAGCATGAACCTGACACAGAGAACAGCAAGCATACTAACTAATCTCATCATTATGGTCAAACCCCACCCATCTTTTCCTTCCAGAGAAACATGTGGAGGAGGAGAAAAATTATTCATCTCAGGTACAGCATAGTGTCACAGACAATTTCCTCAGCTCGCCGCTTCCCTGGGGGACTAATAAGAGACAGAGCGGAGTGACGGCCTGGGACCCAGTGGGGTCACCACGAAAAGACGGCAGGGGCCCCCGAGGCACCCATCCCAGGGACGGATTTGGATTGAGCCTGCAAGGCAGCTGATAAGTCCAATTCACACACAAAAAAATTGAGGTAATTATTGCAGGACATTTTTGCTGCTGCTTTCAGGGATACCTACAGTGGACTGTGATATCCACAGTATTGTTATTTCTATTGCCATATCGCCATCTTGTGGTGGAAACATGCACAGGCCAACAATGAAAAATAAGCTCTATGGCGCACTCTGCTGTTTTTGCTATATTAGCACAAGCACTGACACAACACATGCCTACATATTCTGTAATCCAAGTCTAATGTTAACACGAATGTTAGCTCACTTGAACAGTGACTAACTTAACCAGGCAAACTACACTATCTTCACGCAAGGTGTGTCTGAGCATAGACACGAGTCCAAATCATATCTGGGCTGACAGGTAGTACAGTTAGGATCTGAGTCACACCATGTCTGAGTCACTCAGTTCCAGGCAGGCAAGGCAGACTGTTTGCTCTCTGAGTAATCTACCAGAGCTGGCGGACCACTGCGCTGGCCTCAAGTGACTCAGGGATTCTATTGGTTGTGTGTATGAGGGCAGGCTTTCCCTACTCAAGAGTCTGGGTACGAGGGATGGGTTGAATGCAATCACTTCCAATAATTGGATTTTCTGCCAACTTTGAAAATGGAAAGTCTTTCGCTGTGGAAAGTTTTTTTTCTATAGTTAATTGAAAATTAACACTATATGGTTGGTAAGTGAATTCTAGTGTCGATTGAAAATGGACTGACCCCAGTTAACTGTGGTGAGTGTGTGTGTGCATGTGTGTCACACTGGAGAGCTGTACGCTGGTCTATGTTGTGCTGTGGTAGTTGTGTGTGTGTCTCACACTGGAGAGCATTACCCTGGTCTATGTTGTGCTGTGGTAGTTGTGTGTGTGTGTGTGTGTGTGTGTGTGTGTGTGTGTGTGTGTGTGTGTGTGTGTGTGTGTGTGTGTGTGTGTGTGTGTGTGTGTGTGTGTGTGTGTGCGTGTGTGTGTGTGACACTGGAGAGCGTTATCCTGGTCTATGTTGTGGTAGTTTTGTGTGTGTGTGTGTGTGTGTGTGTGTCACACTGGAGAGCGTTACCTTGGTCCATGTTGTGCTGTGGTAGTTGGCTCATCTGACTGTGAACCACACCAGCGTAATTCCGGAGAAAAGCCTCTTCACTGGGCGTGAGCTGAAAACAATGAGAATTGTTAATTGGAGATTATCAAACAATGAAGGCACTTAAAAGATAAAATAACAGTCACGCCCTGAATGAGAATATCCTTTTTTTGTATGTACTTGGGACTGTACAATCAATGTTTTAGAGCATGAATGACTATCTCCCTAAGAACTAGAAATTTTACAAAGCCTGGAGTTTCTCCATTGACAGTAAGGGCGGGATCCACAAATGGTTTGTGCGGCTTTTTCCGACGCAAAGCCGGTGCATATCGCTCTGAAACTCTGTTTGATATCCACAGAGGACGCGCAACGGGTGAAATTAGGTGGCAACTGCGTTCCGTCAGCATTGCCTGCAGTGCAATTGGCGCGTATTTAAATTAGGTAATATGGGCGGAACATGTCGCCTTTCTATGTAAATGAGCCATGTCCAAATCTGCTCGCCAATTGCACCGACCAGTTAATGCTATGCACCTACCGTCTTCACAGATATGGTGGTAAATAAGGGCAAATCCCTAAGTGCTATAAAGAGGCATCATGCCAGTGTCACTGCCAGCGTCACAAGTGATCATGGCAGCAGTAATTGTT
Organism: Notolepis coatsorum; assembly: GCF_963971535.1. Lineage (NCBI taxonomy): Eukaryota > Metazoa > Chordata > Actinopteri > Aulopiformes > Paralepididae > Notolepis > Notolepis coatsorum. The sequence continues at coordinate 63,227,870 of NC_140181.1, forward strand.
GCCAGACATCGTAATGCCAGGCGTGACCGTGAAAGAATATTTCGAAGGAGAATATCACTCTGGATGAAAATCAAGGATGATATTGAGCCAGCCACCCAGAGATCCCATGCAACCGTATTTATTATTTAAATATTGTTATTTAACGTTGTCTGCGTTATTGATTGATTGATTGTGCATCATGATGCAACTTTTATTTGCTACTTGTTTTAGTATGTATTCATTATATAAAGCACTTTGAACTGCAATCCATGTATGAAAGGTGCTATATAAATACGTGTATTATTATTATCATTATTGACTGCACTCACGTTCCAATTGTACCACCGCACACTTATGCTCCAGAATAAACTCTTCATTTATAACGCGTCGTCGGGTCCATGAGGATTAGATGCTGGAAGCAGGCCAATGAAACGTTTATTCTGGAGTATATGATAATGCAGGTTCTATTATCCTAACTAAACACTAAATACAACTTGCTCACTCAAAATATTCAACAATTATAAAATATCTTCACTGGCACAGTGGCTAAATTGTCAAGAGGGGTGTGTTGTCGCGGGAAAAGTTACAGTATAGTACAGTAGTATTATGCAATAAGGACGCTCCCTTACATTTCATCCTGTACAGCCAGAATCTATGGACGGATTTTGTTGATTGAGGTTTCGTTGGAACACCAGAAAATAGATCTTATAAACGGTATATGATTTGTTCGAGAAATATGCATCTCCAGGCCGAGATAGCCTTCGCCAAGTGGCATGATTTGCTCCAAGTCTGGCAGTGAACACTGTTATAAATGAGGCTATAAGAGACTGACTATGCCACCTTACATTTCGTCCTGTACTAAGTTACGCACAATAGAATATAATATAATTATGAAATCAAATATAGGCCAGGTCTTTACAACTTAATAGAGATTGAATATAATTAAATGGGATATAAACTAAATTAAATATAGCACAATAGAATCTAGTACAATTATAACTGACAAATGTAATAGGAATAGGACATTACAAACATATGCAGCGACAAAAACACAGGATGCAATGTGCCATGAAAATACAAATTAAACAAGTTCTATACATTACGAAGTAAACTAAATACAATACCGTTCATTTCGCATTGTATTTCGTTTACTTCGTAATGTATACAGCTTGCTTAATTTGTATTTTGTGTCTATGCCTCATTTCTGGCTTATTTGTCCACTTCCTGATATCTGCCAACAGCGCTGTCAGGAGTGCAGACTGCTCCGCGAGCCAAATGCACTGGAGCAGGGGAAATGGGAAAACTCCACACATAATAGGCGTGTCTGCACTGGTATCTCATCCGTGCAATGTCCTTAGTGGATAGCTTGCAAAGACGGAGCAGAATCCGCATGCAAACCCCCGCGCAGTTAAGGGTGCAATTCCCACCGCGCAATCCATTCTTAGTGGATCCCGCCCTAAGACTTTATTTGAGGACAAACGGCATGTATGAGATTTTACGTCCAAAGGCGCTTCAAGGCACTAAGGTACTAAGTGGTATGAATCACAAAAACTAGGGATGTCCGATATTGGCATTAAAATGTGATATCGGAAAATATCTGTATCGGTTTTGAAAAAAAATGTAATTACATTTCTATAACGTTTATTTACGCAGGCAAGCAAGTAAGAACAAATTCTGATTTTATTTATTGTCAAAAGTATGCATAATGTTGTGTTAATTCCACAACAAGATATATGTAATGGTAATTACCTGAAATGATTCCGTTTTTTGGGGGGGGGGGGGAACCCTGCATATATCGGTATCGGTTGATATCGGTATCGGAAATTAAGAGTTGGATAATATCGGTATATCGGTATTGGTAAAAAAAGCCAATATCGAGCATCCCTAACAAAAACACATCCCCGTAGAATCACCCTGGGTACCGTCACTGTGATAACGGCTATTGGAGTATAGTCTCTCTTGTGTCAAGTTTTGAGATAGAGTTGTTGCATGCATATTTAGACTTAACTTGGCAATAACATATCTGCATTTTGAATGGATTTCCCCCCCTTAGGACAGTGCAGAGTTATTGATGAACCCAATAGCTTTGAGGCATTTGAAGGAATAATTAGCTTTTAAGTAGTTTTGGTAATTGTTGTGAAGGGCCAGATTAAAGCTGAGAATCTACATTTATTGTTTTATATACATTGTATATTATATATATATACACGGTATATCCCTTTAAGCCTGCGTTCGAATCATAGTAATATTCGCTTTCCTTATTGGATAACGCCCTCGGCGCCAGACCGCAAGCCCCCAAAGTCAGGTTCAAAGACGAGCCCGGGCATGTCGTAACATGCGGAGACAGCGTATTGATTCGAGACGAGAACTGAGGTTCGGGACTAGATAACCACTTAAGTATATATGCTGCGGCAGGTGCGAACAGTAGCTGTTCATCCCGATTCAACGTGTGACTCTAATGTAGTGAGAAGCAGCGCGTCTAACAGAGCGTTGAGAACCATGTGCGAATTGAATAGTAAAGTGTCATATTTAATGCAGTAACATCAAGTTCGACTTAGTTTAATGTGAAGTAAATAGTCGTTAATTTATTGTGTATCGTGCCAACCACAGTTCGTTCGTGTGTAGCATTACCCAGCGGTTCGTTCATTTTAGCTAGTGGACTTTAGCCAGTGCGCGTGGACTAAATACATTGGTGCCAGCACACGAGGAGGCCTAGTCGGAGAACCTGCTGGACATGTGCACAGGAGAACCAGCGGCGGCGATTGCAGAACCATTACTGGTTGGATTATATTGATTGTGGAACGTATTACCCGGAGAAGAGCATCGTTAATCTCCACTGTCGTTTGGATTTAACCTCGTGAGGATCTACATTCGGGCTGGCCTCATGGACCGAGGCTAGCTGGCTATCATCGTTGCTATCGTGCAATTGGATTACAGTTATTGCTTTGATGCTGAGCGTTAGATTACAAGGACTGGCTTCTGTACGTGAATCCCCTTCTTCTTCAATTGATCAGACTGAGTATCCGAACATTCCTCTCTCCTCCAGACCTTACAACTCTGGGAGGAACCCATTGTCTCCAGGCGGTACCAGCGTTGCCCTCTATAATTGCTATTATACGCCAGGCGGCGTTAGCCTAGTACCCATCGTAGGAATCATTCTATTCCCAGTGACTTATGCTACTGACTGACTTTATGCCTATTCTTCGCCATACAAGCGCGACCCTAATTCTCATTCTGTAACCAATTATTGCATAATAATAAATACCCTCAAATACTATTTCTTTGTCAATGCCGTGTTATTATGAGTGTCCACCATATATTCGATGTACTGTCTGGCCAGTAATTAAAGTACATACCTAGCAGTGGTTTAATCTATCACAATCTTTAATACAGTCAGGGTTTTGTAACCCCTCAGTTACAGTTACAGTAATCATTTTCCAAAGACATTGTCAGGAGGACATTAACGTTCAAACTGAAAATGTGTTACAGTATATTATGCTGCATTATATATTCAGATATACTGGTGGATCAATGTGTAGCTTATTATGTCATTAAGATGAGGCAGGACTGGGGGAATGCTAATCCCAGAAGATATTTTTTGAGAAAAAGACCTGTGTAACCTTTTGATTTTCCAAGACCATCACCAACATTTTTACTACTTTTCTTTATTTACTATGAGTTTACCATGACAGGAAAAACTAGTGTTTAAATCCCCAGGTTTTCCAGGAATGCATGGGAAGGATGTAGTTCTTACGTTTACATTTGATCCAAAGCGACTTGTATGATAAGTCAGTAGGAAGGGTACAACTCTATCAGCTGAGTAACAATGTTCCATAAAAGTGTTCAGACGTGAGTGCTACAGTGTTGAGTGTATGTTAGTATATTAGGAAGAGTGCATGACAATAAGAAGGTTAGTGTTTATTTTTTTCAGATAATGATTGAAGTAGTGTGTCTTTAGTCGACGGCAAAAGATTGGTTGGGTTTCGGCTCTAACTGTGGTGGGAAGTTCGTTCCACCCATTGTGGGGCAGAGACCGAGAATAGGCGTCAATGTTCCCTCTAAGGTGCGCCCGTGCGCACATGGCAAAACGCTCCGGCGCACATCTGAAATCTGTCGCACACAGAAACGTTTGTGTAAAATATGCATGTAGTTAAAATTACTGGCGCGTTGCACCGAATACTACGGTACCATGTTGCGTGTGACGTTACCCAGAGAAGCCGGCTTTCAGTGCCTTGTGGGCGGCGCTGCTGTGCTCACTCACACAACAGATGAGGAAGCGGACAGGTCCGACCAGCATTGATTCTGCTCACAATGCGAAAATGTACATTACAGATGAACTGCAGAGAAAATTCCCAATTTACCGTCCCGGTCGAGACTAATTGGAAGCGGAGTGCAACGCATGCAAAGCTTGACCATATGTTTCTGTGTCTTTTTTTTTTATCCACTTTTTCTCCCCATTTTCTATTTTTCTCCCATCCCAATATCATATATCCAATTCTTCCCTCCCCTGTCTTGAACGTTGCTAGACTATGCCTCCCACAGGTCGGTTGTAGTGAGGACAGAAGCCTTGCATCAAGTGTCCCCTCCGGTACACGAGGAGGCAGCCTGTCGCATCTTTTTACCGCAGCAGCTCGATCTCAGTGGCGAGGAGTAACGCGTGGGAGGCTCACGCTGCCCCCGTCACTTCCTGCTTCCGTCGCACCGGCGTCACCAAACCGACCTGTAGGAGTCGCTGTCCACAACTTCAAATCCCAACCCATCGGCTTTCCCACCCTCTAACACTTGCCAATTGTGTTAGTATGAACGACCGGCCAGCCGGTAGCAACGCAGAGAGCTGGGCTCGAACACAGCGTCTCCTGCGTTAGAGGCGAGCGCCTTGCCCACTGCGCCAATCAGCCACCCTATGTTTCTGTGTCTAATAAAGGTGCTGGCGATCTCAAAGCTCACATGGACACAGAAAAACATTACAAATAAAGGTGTGGGAGGCGAGAGTTTGATGGCAAAGTTGACCGAATTGATTGAAGTATGCAGCTATAGAGAGAAAGAAAATAATTTAAAACTATTTTGATGCCTCAAAATGATGTTTTGGTTTGATAAGATGCTTGTTATGATACAATCATTCTAAGGATTATGTGTGTAATAAATTAGTTTTGTCCACAAATTGCAAGTTATGCAAATGTAACAAATTCGAAACTGCATAGTGCACTTTTAAATTAGTATCTTTGTGAGGTTACTGTTTTATAATTTACATTACATTGAAAAGATACAAAGATATATTTTTTAAAGCTGGATTTTCTAATACAGAAGAGGTATTATTTAGAACATTACTTCATATTTTTCTTGTTATTTATTTTGTCCAGTAAGACTTGAAAATATATATTATTGTCATAAGTTGATTTAGTTATTTTCTTGAGATTTGTCAGATAGATTACTTTAGGCATAATACAGCATGTTGAGTAACTTTGGTTATAGAGAGATATTATTTTGTTATAAAATAATATAAACAATAATTTTATATCCATACAGAGGAGGCATACTTTAAATATATTAAAATGATAAGACATCTTTGAGTAAACTTAGAGTATCATTAAGTATCTTGAGGCTGAAGGCAGAGTGTCCCCTTTAAAAAAAAAAGTCACAATATGGTCACCCTTGAAGTCGCATGATAATTCACTTAATAAAATAATGACGAGTCAGCCTCCTAAAAAGACAAAGGTTAGTGACACGACTCACACTGCCGCCGCCAACCCAGCCAAAGTAAGGGCTTTGCTCTGTATCATCAATCAATGGTCAAATAAATATTTGATTAAGGAATATAATATGCCTTTTTGTATTATTTCTGTGTATCAGCAAAATGTATAGATTTTTATGTTAGACATTGAGGGATCAACTAACCGGTTAATCGGCAGGTGACGTATGTTACTCAGTAGTTGCTGATGTCTGCTCAGACCGATTTATTTTTGAGGGAACATTGATAGGCGCACTAGCGGACTGGCCATCGGGAGCACCGGGAGTTTTCTCGGTGGCCTGGCAGACTGGCAAATGCTTTTTTTTATTTTTAAATTTGTTTGTTTGTCCCCGCAGTCAGGCCACTGAACTCCGAAGCAGGCCAGGTCGGTAATGTTTCTATTTGCGCATATATAAGTTCAGGCAAGCAGGCAGGAATGGGTTAACTTGTTATTCACAACCCAGTGCGATGCAGTGCGAATTATTCCCGGTAGGAATTATGGTTCCAGTCCGCGACTGGATAGGCGGGTTCTTGTTTCTCAATCCCAGATGAGGGCCATGTTTGTTCAGTATACTACAACCCAAAACATCCCATTCCTCACGACACAGTCTCTTCTGACCAAGGCGTGGTTGGTGAAGGCACTCTACGTACATTTGATCCCATTTTCTTTAGCATGAGCAGGACCCGCACTTTCTGCTGGATGTACATCTCTTCAGGAGACTTTCCCGGGGCCTCCTCACGGTTCATCCCCCCTGCTCCGGTGGCTCTGAAACGGGACAGAAACAAATCAACGTCAGAATAAACAACTGCTGCTTCGCATCACATTCGTTGTAGGGAATTATATCAGTCTAAGGATTAGAATTCAAGGAACACATCGGGGGGGGGGGGGGGGGGGGGGGCTGGTTTTGATTCCATTTTCAAACTCCACTACTCATGCACGGTGCATTAAGCCGGTACCAAATATTCTGCTGGTGCGGTATTGGTGGAATATGAAATTAAACAAGCCTGTGTGACTAGTATGTTATTAATATCCCGACAGTGACAACGTGGGAAGTCAGGGCTCCAGTCCCACTGTAGCCGCCAAGCAGGTTGGCGCTTCACAGTGTAAATGGCTCTCATTAATATTGCATGGGAGTTTTCACACAGCGGTCGCCCCTGTGCCTCAGCGCTCCCTCCATCTCTCTTTTCTCTCCACTACTAATGACCTATTTTCACTGTCAGTCTGCAGAGATGCAAAAGATGGATGAAGAAAGGAGGGAGGAGGTGATAAAAGGAGCTGCCACAGCCAATACAAACGAGGAGAAAGGAAAGGAATATGTTCCGCGGTTGACAGTCAATACATCAACTCTCGGTGTCGTCGCGTTAGATCTCCTGTAATGCACCAGAAAGATCGGGCTTAAAGCACTACCTATTCCTAATGCTATTCTCCTTAAAGGACAAGACAAGAAGAGAGACACCAATTTCCTCTCTGTGCGTTCAGTATAAAGCCTAGCTAGCTAGCCTAGCACAGCACAAATGAATGGAATTGGATACGGATCAACTAGCCCAGCTGTTGGCCAAAAACACCTCTTCCAGAGTTTTAAGATGGACTAGCTGATCCGCATCTTCTTCCATTCATTTGTGCTGAGCTAGGCTAGCTTGCAACCGGAACCAGTATTTAACAAAGTGAGATATTGTAATAGAAATGACAGAGGATGCCCTACAACAACATAATAATTCACCAAGGACAGGAAGATTTATCTTTAGTGGGGTAAATCCACTAAAGGAAAAAGGCGATGTGGATGTAATGTAATGGAGTTAATATTAGAGTTGGGAATCACCTCACAGTTTTATTCTGATTATTAGGGCTACGTTTAGATGATCAAACAATTCCTTATACATGACAAGATCTGTCTGAATCCCATTCAATACACTGGGGTTTAAATTATTTTGTACGCCACCAGATCAGTGCATAATACCTCCAAGTACTGTTATACTTCATGGTTAAAAACATTGCATTCTAATTTATTTGCTTACTTTTAGAGGATTTAAATTAGCACACAATACCAGTAAAACAACAACACTCAAAATCCAGAAGACTGGACTCAAGAGAACCGTTTATTGAATTGTGTGCATCGATACATAAATCGGCAAAAGCTAGAATGATGATTATTACATGAATAGATTATTTTGCCCCCCAGTGAATATCAGTATGCAGCATGTCAGATTTCTTTCCCCTTGCACCCCCTCAGAATCTTTCATAAAAAGCCCATGGGGCCACAGAGACTATGATAGTTCTGGAAATTTCTTTTGGCCTCTAATCTATACAAAGGACCACTAATGCGTGTTGACAGGCCGTTTGATGTGGGGTTATATTTAATTGAGAAGCTGCCTCGCACGACCAAGCCCCCCACCCAACCGCATCCCAGGGGGGAGGACCACATGGGGCACGGTCGGCTAGCGTTGTGAGGGGACGACAGACTCATCTGCCACGGATCAGCTGGAGACTAAACCCATTGGCCACGGCCATCTGAAGCATGGCAACCTTTCGCTGTGCACGGGGGGTAAATAACCACACTATCTGGATGACTTTGTCCTACTTTTCCTGTGGTGTGCGTCTTCGGTCACGTAAATGCGGTAGGAGCTGATTACAGGCCTTGCGTAAAGGAAATCTCCTTTTGTAACACGGTGTTGCTGCCGACAGTTTCTCAACATCCACAGGAGCGCTAGAGACATTCTAGCTATTCATTCCTGGAGAGCCTGGCAGAGTTGAACTGGAAAGTGACGTGAAAGATGGAGAGAGAGAGCGTGCCTGTGTCAGTTCAGTCACTCTAGGTGCACCTTTGGGGATTGGTAGTGGCGTGTGTATTTGTGTGTGTGTGGGGGGGGGGGGGGGGGGGGGTAGTGGCAGTGGCTCATAGCACCCGGTGGTGACACGTTTGATCATGCCCCCCCCCCCCGCCCCTCTTCAGACAAAAATGGGGGAGCCAAGGCTCCAGGCAGACGGGCAAAAAGATCCGCCAGCTCCTCGATCATGATATAAAAACATGGGGACGACATCAACCCGACTGCCTCACACGCACACCGGGTGCAAAATGGTCACCGCGTTGGCGAATGGAGAAGATGGGAAGAGAAAGAAGAAAGCGACGAGGGAACAGGCTCATATCAATTGCAGGAATGTGTCTTCTTGTCTTTTTCTGAGGTTCCAAAGATCGAACAAGATGATGTGACAATGAAAGAACCATATTGTTTTAACATGTATTTCTAGCAGCCCCCCCCCCCCCCCCCCCCCCTCTGATGTTACCTTTTGAAGCTACAGAATTGTCCATATTTAGTACCATCCTTACTCGGGGCCCCTGACTATTTGATTTTGATTTTTTTTTGCAGATTAATATATATTAAAATTTTTATTTTCCTCGTCCCACTATTACGAGAACATCTTGCGAAAGAGCTGAAGCGCTGCTCAGAATCCCACTGGGAGAAAGTCTGCAGGAGTAGACACACCAGGCTTGTGAGACACTTTCAAGAGTGAGACTGGGGAATAGAGTGAGATCCTATTCTGTCGTCGATTTGATCCACTCCTGCTTCAGGTAGGGAGGGGTGGGGAAAACAGAACGGATCGTGACTATTTTGGGCTCTGGCACAAAACCAACAGTTGGCTAAAAACTGCAGAACTGGAAAAACAGTAGAGCTGAAAAACAGTAGAGCTGCGGGAGTCACTGAACTGGATGAAATACGAAGCAACGTTTTAACATTTATTATTCTAAATACGGGACCCGGACAAAAAGCATAGCCCGGTGTAGTGGAAATGGTTTCCCCCCCTGCACAACGCATAAATAAGCGCCATAGGACAGACGCAATTCCTCTGTAACGTGACTCCCAGCTTTGCCGCAAGCTGTGTTCTGATCAAATGCTCCCGGGGTGATACAAAACCCCAAACCGATCTTCTATTTATAGACAGACTCTTTGAGTCACGTGTGCTACTTTGGCAAAACTAGGTAGATCCATCTAGAGTAGACCTTCCCTGTTAGGGAGCTCTGCACCATTCTACAGAATCTTTCCATGATCCAATTATGGAAGCCATAAGGATCCTAACTAGGATGATAACAATTCTGAGAGACGAGCCAGATACCGGTAATAACGTAAATAATAGCATTGGGATTTAATGCACAGTTCTGAATATAATAATAATAATGTGTAACCTTACCCAATAAAAGCAATTCAAGGATTATTCTGATCCGTTATTCTATGGCATCTCGTCTCATTTCAAGGGCCCACGATAAGGGCCCCTGTACTGTACCGCGAGTGCTCTGTGCCAACGGTGGGCAGCCTCAACGCTAATCCCTAAGGGATGCTCAGCCAGCCTCGGGCGGAGACGGCTAATATTCCACACGTAATCAAAAGGCCTTTTTTTTTGCTGATCTAGGCCTAATCCACCCCCCTGCTCGCGCTTGGCTCTCGTCAGGGTAGTGATGTTGGAGCCCCACCAGGCTGCCTGGCTATATCTCAGCAAGCGTCGACATTAAGCTGAGGAAGCAAACAAACACATAGTGGACCATCTCTAATCTGTACACATTGCAATAGACTGGATTCCTGACCACTTATTTGACAGTTTCGCTTTAATATGAGACTGCACCTTGTTATATATATATATATATATTATTTTTTACACATGAAGTACGACCTGCTTTTTCACAATACCGGTTGTAGTTTTAATCCATCCTGGAACACCGCTGAAGGACATAGGCCTATAATATAACCAGTGGCTGTAAACACTAAATCGTGACACTCAAGTTGAAAGGGTGAAAGAGGACCAGTGCACACATCTAAAATTCAAATGAGATGACGCACACCAACTGATATGACCCACGGACTGTGTGAATATTTTCTACAGCTATTCCTATTTCAAAAACGGAGTGATTTGCTGCATTTCTCAAAAGGCATCACAGATAGGGCAATGCCTCTTAAAAACAAGAGACAAGCCTACTCATGCGAGACTTCTTCATCGTGAGGAGTCTGTCCACTCGTGCATATACGAGTGCATGTGTACCTCTGAGAAAGAAGAAGTAAGGAGGACAAGAGAAAGGTTACTGGAGCATGTTTCTACTCCCCTTACACGCCAGCCCGGCCCAGGCTGGCCCACAGAGTGCAATAAACTTTAACGTCTGTTGCCGGCGATTACAGTATGCAACGTGATAGGCCCTGGCTGGCGACGGGGGTCACGAAGGTCACACGGGCCACCAGAGTGCACCGACCCGGTGATACACAGCGCAGTCCGTCACCCCCCGTCGCTCCCTCTGCAATCAGCCGCTCACATAACCCACAACGTGCGATTGTTTCAATGACTTGAATTCATCCAGCAGCCATGGGTAGAAGAGGAAGCTGCTCTAGGGTTTGGCTGGAGAACTGGTACTGGATGCAGTTTAGATTTACAGAGATGCCGCTTAAGGGGGGACCCAACATTTCCGCCCCCTCCAGAAGCAAGAACATTTTAGAGGTGAAATAATTTGAGTTGGGACTGTGCACTGGTCCCAAGCAAATGTGTGAGAAACTGAAGTAGGCTACATGCCTAGTGTCTTCGCCAATTCAGATGCCAACAACTATGCTTGGTTCCTAAGGAGCAGCTGTGCAAGAGCAGGTCCGCAGATGGAACTCAACACACACGCAGGCATGCGTGCACGGCTGCACGCACACACACACAATTTAAAAAGGTGCAGTCATTCAGCAGGGGGCTCTCTTTCGTGCTGGAAATAAATCAGCAACCATTGGAAGTAGAGCACGGCATAAACACAGCATATGTTTATACTGGCAATAACATTCAATCATTTCAAAGTTCTGTGAGCAGCCGTGGGTCTAGGAGGCAGTGCTTCCTCTCCTTTCCTTTGGTTAGGGCTCACCAGGGCTGAACCAGTGAGGCAGACAGGCTAAGAAGGCTCTGGCTGGCTTGGTCCCGCTGGATGTCTGTTGTGCACACTGGCTTGGTCCCGCTGGATGTCTGCTGTGCACACTGGCTTGGTCCTGCTGGATGTCTGCTGTGCACACTGGCTTGGTCCCGCTGGATGTCTGTTGTGCACACTGGCTTGGTCCTGCTGGATGTCTGTTGTGCACACTGGCTTGGTCCCGCTGGATGTCTGTTGTGCACACTGGCTTGGTCCCGCTGGATGTCTGTTGTGCACACTGGCTTGGTCCCGCTGGATGTCTGTTGTGCACACTGGCTTGGTCCCGCTGGATGTCTGTTGTGCCTTTGTGCTAAGCTAGCTCCTCACATTTACAGTTGCCAGCAACAATGGACGCAGTATTTGGGGACAATGGTGATGAAGTGGATTGTGAAAATATGATTGATAAGTAGGTCATGTCTTGTTGTCACCACGTGAGGCATGAATTCAAAGAATCTTGCAAAACTATATAGGCTTGCTCGTGGCTGGGTTCCTGGGTCCGCTTAACTGTTCCTTAACTATTCCTGTGCCAGTTTCAGTTGGAACTGGGTTCCAGTAGTTTGAGGTAGCCTATAGTAGTTGTCAGCTGTTACCAAAGTAGCATAGAGAGCTCAAAAACCGTATTACAATGAATGCTAATACTGCTACTGGGCTGAATAATAGAACATTAGCACAAACCTGTCTAACCTGTGGCAGCTTTATTGACTTTGGATGTTCTTGGAAACCCCCATTTTTAACATTGGCTACAAGTAGGCTGGACCTCATTATGCTAATCTTTTTTACATTTGATTTCATACACTAACATTTTCTTGACATGACATACGATTGGATATGGGTCTATGATCTGACTGCGTGCCTCTGCTTGCTCCACAGGCTCTGGGCTACCTTCAGACTGCAGGCATCAGATTTGTTATCCGTTTTTCTCATGACAGTGTAAACAGCACAAATCACATTGAATTTGATCTTTTAAATTCTGATTTAGGTCACTTTCATTATGTGGTCCTAAATCAGATAACGGCTTGAATTTTTTTAAATGAGACCTCAGTCTGAACAGTCATCGGAATTAATGCGACTTTTAGGTCATACTAGATTGACATTCATCACAATTCTGCACTGGCGGGAATCACTCTGTGAATTACTAGGGGAATCACTCTGTGAATACTAGGGATGGGTACCGAATCCGGTATTGTAAGGGTACCGACCAAATCACGTCGGTACTACCGAGTACCGATTCACATGCGTTCCACCGGTGCCACGTTTTTTTTAACGATTTTTATTTTTTTTTTTACTACTGGGTAGTCCAGTAGAGAGAGAGAGAGAGGAAGAACGGGAGACAGAGCTGGGGGAAGACATTCGGCAAATGACACCGGGTCCGGGAATCGAACCTGGGTCGGCCGTGCCGCGATGCAGCGCGTTACATCGTTCGCCACTTGGGCGCCCTCCGGTGCCACATTTTGGTAAAAAAAAAAACAGTAGAGCGCTTACGCGAAACGAAACCTACGAAGTGTGCCGCACGTTCACGTCAACGTTCACGCACACAATACGCGCTAACCTAGGATTTTACTTAAACGGTCGCAAGTATGGTTACAATTTCCAAAGCTAGATGCAGACAACGCTTGGGGCACCGGAGCTCCGGCACGGAAAGTGTTAACATCAGGACCACACTGGCAATCAACGTTAGCAAAGCTAGCTAACAACACCCTGGTAATGCATGTGGCAGTCCTTCCATCAGCATTTCATCCAATAATGGATTAATATGTTTCCCTCTGGTTCTTGCTTGAATGTGTGTGTGACGGAACATACTGGTCTGCGTTGTGTTTGATGTTAAATGTTAATGTCCCGAGGGGGAGTCGAACAGGGGGCTCCCGCGTCCGACGACACAGGCCGCTGCACCAAGAAGTGAATTCACTCCTAACTACCGTACCTATGCGTCTGTTAACCCTGTTATGGGGAAGTGAGTTTAATTTACCAGCCCGCACTGCCACAGTCACTCGTCAACACACCTGTTTCCGTGACTGTGGACATACCCACGGGCTTCCCCATTACTCTCACCTCCCTAAACTCACGCCCCTCAGGACATCCGGGCCACTGGGCACCACTGTGACGGAACATATTGGTCTGCGTTGTGTTGATGTTAAATGTTAATGTCCCGAGGGGGAGTCGAACAGGGGGCTCCCGCGTCCGACGACACAGGCCGCTGCACTAAGAAGTGAATTCACTCCTAACTACCGTACCTATGGGTCTGTTAACCCTGTTATGGGGAAGTGAGTTTAATTTACCAGCCCGCACTGCCACAGTCACTCGTCAACACACCTGTTTCCGTGACTGTGGACATACCCACGGGCTTCCCCGTTACATGTGCAGTCCATGCTTGAATCGATGCAATATACGAGGGCAGTGTTATGGTTTTGCCAAAGACAGGATGGAATGGCTCGAAGGCAGCTGCATTACAGCAGGCTGCCTGTAACCACAGAAGAAGAGCACTCTGTGTTTGGTGCATTGTGGACTCCTTGGAAAACCTAAATGATGTCTTGGCAGATTTATTGTACGTCATTTGAAACAGAAGCTGCAGCAGTAAGCTGGTCCCTTGGGAAGAAGGCTGCAAAGCAAGGCAAACAATTATATTTTGTTAACTGTGATACCCAAAGCTGTTCTGTATTAGCACAAATAGCACACATTATCTGTGCATAATGTCACACAATGTGCAGGATGCATGATGTCACATGAAGACCCACAATGTGCAGGATGATGTCACATGAAGACCCACAATGTGCAGGATGCATGATGATGTCACATGAAGACCCACAATGTGCAGGATGCATGATGATGTCACATGAAGACCCACAATGTGCAGGATGCATGATGATGTCACATGAAGACCCACAATGTGCAGGATGCATGATGCGAGTGACAGAAAAGGAGGATGTGTTCTTCTGGACCCGCTGTCCTTTTTGACTCAATGGATGCAATCACTTCTGTGTTATGGAGCGTGAAATAAACATGAATGAAAGATAACGGTTGTCTTATTTGCAGCTTAACAAGTATCACAACCACAATAGGCTACTATGTGGCTGAAGGTCTGACTAGTGCATGTGCCAAACACAGGGCAGGAGGTTGGCCCTCCCCTCTCAGAGTCTGCTTGCAGGCAGCTGATGAGGTCCCCCTTGGGGCCTGGGGGGGTTGAGCAGCCACTGAAGAGCACCTGCCCAAGGCGTCAGGAGGAGAGGAGAGAAGAGGAGGGGGAAAGAGAGGTGGCAGGGCGGGCTGTGGGTCATAATCTCATCCCAAAACCCAGCCAGCCAGGAGAATGTGCAAAACTAAGGCAGCCTTGACATAGGGGGTGGTACATAACAAAGTTTGCTAGATGCCAGGAGAACTCGGAGCCTGCCTGTGGCCAGCACTTCACACCCACTCCCTGCCCCACTCACCAATGCCCTGGTGTCGGCGATGTGCCAGCTTCACAGCTGAATGTGCTGTCAGCTAACTGACAGTTGGGGAAAGCAGAGGGACTTTGTGAGAGAAAGCAGGAGTACAATGCATTCAAGGGTGCGGAGAGAGAGACAAAAATAGAAATGACAATGACGTTGATGTGGTAGTTGTGTAGAATGCAGGGGAGGTGGGCAATTTCACTTTAAAATGGAAAGCAAATTTGAGGCTGAATACATTCTGTGTGGCACAATAGACAGACAATATATATATATATATAAATATATATATATATTAAATAAAAAAGACTAGACACAATTCACCAGACATCATATTACAATATGTAGATCGATCCCATACCTGGCTGATACCCTGTATCTGTGTAAGATACACATTATCCATTTGATTGCTAGATGGTTCCCCAACTTCCCCTAGTATAAGCTGTGCGATATCTATATTTTGCTCATTTGGCTTTGTTGTTATCTGTACACTTAAGATATTCCCCTATTGATCACCTTGGGGGATCACTGTGTGTTATGTTTAGTCTATATAGTATTGTTATATCAATAACTGCACTAGTCCATTAAAATAACATGAAAACGAATGCCACTGGATTACTCATAATGCAAGACTACTAGCTGTAGCCTGTACGTCCTATTGATCGGTTTGGGTTTCCAACTTCCATCATGACAAAAAAAAAGTGTAGGTAAAAACAACATAGCGAAACGAGTGTGTGACGAGACACGAGAGTATCACAGACAGGAAACTAAGAAAAGTTAAATTTGGGAAAGGGGGCTACGCTTTAGCATTGGGACACTCCAGGACCATCCAACTATTATGTTGCAGGACACAAACTGTTACATTGTAGCAGCTCACAGGAGGCGAAATAGCCAGCATTCATTCAACGCCGTTTCGATCTCGTGGACTTGAGCTATATCTCCCCGCGCACACCAGCGTTGACAGTATTGTGACTCAATTGTAATATGCATCACATTACGATGCACATACACGGCATCGTTAGTCTTAACCGAAACCATTGCAAGCAAAGCCCAGCTAAGCAGGCTAAGCTAGCTCGCTAGCATCGAGACAAAAGCCTGAATGAAGTTCCTATGGGCTGCAATTCCGTCCAGGTACCGCTGCTCGAGCAGAAGTGGAATTGGGAGAATTCTGACAAACGGAGCATTACCGAACAGCCAGATGTGGAGTGTTTTGTTGAGAGATTTGCATATTTGAGCTTACCCCTCCTGGTCCAGCTTTTCTTTCTTCTGTGTGCTATTTGAATGGTGTGTTGTTTTACGAGGGCGTCCTGTTCCGGGGTCACATCCCTCCAGTCGGTGAAGCTCCAGCGATGTGACTCACATGCAGCGAGGCTCCCGCTGTCGGCTCATTCTCAGCCACTAGGGGCGCCATCCGCACAGAAGAAAATTGGATTACGTTGATGCACACGCCTCCCGGCTTCCACGACAGGACCCCCGACCTAAACCACTCCAGGGGGTCCCACACTTTTCACTGACGCCAAACATAGAATCCCAGAGTCTCCCTCCTCTACGAATGTTTTTAGTAGCTTAGAGATCAGTGGTTTTCAAACTGGGTTGAGTGGGTCTCAGCAGGGGGCCGGCCAGGTGTGTCTCTGAATGAGGGGATGGGAAAGTGAGCTGGTTGTAATTTGGTTGATTCCTATACTGTGGTAAAGTTGGCATTGGATATTTATTTTTATTTTATTTCCTTATTTCGCACCATTTCAGGAAAACAGTAAAAAACATTGACCATGACAGAAAGTGTATAAAGGTGCTGAGTAGAGGCAAGAGACCCAGATGGGCCTATATGGGGCCTCAACTCATTAAATCATTGGATTAAAAAAAACACGAAAACAAATGTAAAGTGAAATAAGTTCATAAAAAAATGTCATAATAATATTAATAATAACAATAATAATCAAAGTACTAATAATAATAATAACAAAAACAACAACATGAATAATTAGTCTAAACAAATTAACATGAAACTGTAAAACAAAGTGACATTAATGGTTTTATGAGATTGAAGCTATTCATTTAACAATGTATATTTAAGCTTGGATTTGAGTGATGAAATAGATGAGCACATTTTTATTATGGAGGGTTTTCACATAGGATGAGATTAAATTGATTTTATTAATCCCCTTGGGGAAATGCAGGGGTCATTAGCAGCACAGGGGGGTACAGGCAATATAAGAATAAAAGATGAGGTAGATAATACAGAGGTCAAATAAATAAAGATATATGGTGAACAGGTAAGACATATTGTACGCTATTGATAATAACAACACAATGCACGTACAGCAGCACCCTGGTATAATATACAGATTCTATCCTAAGTCAACCCCATGTACAAATCTATATAGCTAACCTAAGTCTACTATGTACAATGTGCAATACTCCATACTGAGTCATGGGGGGATTTCACACTAGGGACCCATGCCTGGATCCAAGTATACTTGACCCCAAAATGTTTGCTTAGTGTGAACACTGTGTAGGAAAAGGTGGTCTTTTAAGTACAGTTCTATACTCAGGTACAGGACAGCATTACTAGTGTGAAAGCTGGCCAGCGGGGGAGTGGAGGGGGTGGGGTGGCGGTGGGGGGGGGGGGCAATTGTACTCAGGCACAGTACGACTCAATTGTACCTAATGTGAAAACACCCAGTCTACCCTGGTATAAATAGACAGCTTGAGTGGATTATCAATAAATATAAATATATGTATTGTATACAAATAAAAATAAATAAATTAGTAATGTGTGAGTCCAGCATCTGTGCAGTTTAAGAGTCAAATGGTTCTAACAGTTCTCAAGTTCTTCAGCCGTTAATTCTCTCAGTCCTTGCCTTGCCCATGGTTGTGGAGCATGATGGCTAGTGGCACGTTTTTGTGTGTCAAGTCAAGTCAAGAGTTTTATTTGTCACGGCATACAAGCATACAGTGAATTGCGGGTGGTCATCATGCCCGCAGCGATTGTGCAATAATACAAGTAATAAAAATACGAATAAGACATAGAATGAGACATAACAGGTATAATGTACATAAAGTTTACAAAAAGCATGGTAAAGACATGCTAAGGTCCTGCGATAGTGCAATACAGTGATAGCTACGGATGAGGCACTGGGTCTTATGTACACTATACAATACTATACAATATACAGTTATACTATATATCCTTATGCTATCTTGCTATATCCATCTATTTACTATACAAGAACCACTCCCATTCTTTTTTATTTTTATTTAAAAAAAAAATTAAGTGACCTTTTCATTGTGTAAAGTGACCGTTGAGTGTGTGCATGATTGTGCAGCGTGTGTGTGTTCGTGCTAAAGTGTCTGTTAGTGTGTGAGCGTGTATACAGTATGTGTGTTGTGTGTTTGCTCATGTGTGCTTGTGTGTGGAGAGTTCAGTGTTCAAGATTCTGATGGCCTGGGGGAAGAAGCTGAGCTGAAGTCTCTCTGTCCTAGTTGCTGGTGTGCGCAGGCGTTTGCCTGACCGCAGCAGCTTGAACAGGCTGTTGTTGGGGTGGTGAGGGTCTTTCATTATTCTGCAGGCTCTGGATTTGCACCTCTTGTTATATAAGACCTGCAGGGGTGGTAGTGCAATACCCGTAGTACGCTCAGCTGAGCGCACCATTCTCTGTAGGGCCTTCTTGTCCTGTGCCTTGCTGTTTCCATATCAGGCAGTGATGTTTCCAGTCAAGATGCTCTCTACAGCTCCGGAGTAGAAGGACTGGAGTATCTTCCCCGATACTCTGAACTTTCTTAACTGTCTCAGGTGGTAGAGGCGCTGCTTCGCCTTTTTTACGACTGAGTCTATGTGTGTTGTCCATGTCAGGTCCTCTGAGATGTGGACCCCGAGGTACTTAAAGCTGCTCATCCTGTCCACGGTAGCCCCGTTTATCCACAGTGGTGTGTGTGTCCCCTGCTGTGTTCTCCTAAAATCCACAATCAGCTCCTTGGTTTTACCAATGTTCAGGAGCAGGCTGTTGTCCTGGCACCAGCGTTCCAGTACCTCAACCTCCTCCTGGTAGGCCTTCTCGTCGTTGTCCGAGATCAGCCCCACCACCACTGTGTCATCCGCAAACTTCACTATGGAGTTGGAGCTGAACTTGGCCACACAGTCATGTGTGTATAGTGAGTACAGCAGGTGGCTCAGAACACAGCCCTGGGGGGACCCGATGCTCAGGGTGATGTTGGAGGTCTGACCCCCCACCCTGACCGCCTGGGGCCTTTCACTCAGAAAGTCCAGTATCCAGGCGCTCAGAGCGGAGCTCAGACCCAGCTCGATCAGCTTGTCCACCAGTCTGGTGGGGACTATGGTGTTGAACGCTGAGCTGTAGTCAATGAACAACAGTCTCACATAGCCCCCCTTCTGGCGGTCTAGGTGAGAGAGGGTGCTGTGCAGTACTTGGGAGACCACATCATCAGTGGACCTGTTTGGCCTGTATGCAAATTGTATAGGGTCCATATCACTGGGGAGGGAGGCACAAATGTGATCCTTAACCAGCCTCTCAAAACATTTCATGGCCACAGAGGTGAGTGCCACCGGTCTGTAGTCATTGAGTCCTGTTGGGAAGGATTTCTTTGGTACCGGGATAATGGTAGACATCTTGAAGCAGGCAGGTACCACGGATTCCGCCAGGGATAGATTAAATATGGTGGTGAACACAGGGGCTAGCTGGTTAGCACAGGACTTAAGTATGCGTCCTGTTATCCCATCTGGGCCAGCAGCCTTCCTGGTGTTCACCCGCATAAATGCTCTTCTCACACTGTGTTCCGTCAATGAGAGAGCGTCCCCGCCGCGTGTATGCCTTCTACGACGGAACTGCGTTTCCACGTTCGAGTTTTGCGCTCTGATTGGCCAGGTCATGTGACATGTGCGCCAATCGTGGGACAGCAAGTTCTGCGCCTATTTCCGGGTCTAACAGCCTGCAAACTACCTGGCGTTCTATCGCCATGCTCTAAGACAAACTCTAACCTTAACCAACTTCGAAAGAGTGCCTAAGCTTAACCATCGGAATCAGAGCAGGCGTTCTATCGCCATGCTCTAAGACAAACTCTAACCTTAACCAACTTCGAACGAGCGCCTAAGCTTAACCAGTGTAGAAACTTGCGGTCCCACGATTGGGCGTACATGTCACATGTCAGAGACGCGGAAACGCAGTTCTGTTGTAGAAGGCATTCAGGCGTCCCCGCCCCCCCCCCGCGGATGCCCCCCCCCCCTCCACGACAGCCGGCGCGCCAGTGAACGTCACTAGCCGGTGAGCTAGCATCGCCGCTGTTTGCACCAAACCGTGCGTAGAAGGAAGGGTGACAGCACAGTTCCTTGGGGGGGGGGGGGGGGTGCTGATGTTTCTCACCAGCACATCTGACCAGTGCCCTGCAGTATTATCGCCTGTTGGCAGTGGCGGCTCGCCACTAGGGGTGCTGGGGCGCCGCCCCCCCTGGTTGAGAGCAATGAGAGAGTAGGAGAAGAAGAACTTGTGTTTTTTTATTTTAGATATTTTGAAGGCTTGAAGCCCTAAAAATAAACTAAACATGTTTAAAATGAATAATAATTACTATTAAAATGCACAATAACATTAACACTTTGACGACCGATGGGCTTAGTCTAATTAGTGGCTAGAGGACCGGGGAATGTAAAAAAACAGCTATATCTATACTTTATAGTGTTGCTATCTGTCCATTCTCATTGTCAATTGAGTGCATAAACCGTCCCTTCAGAATGGCTTAAAGAAAAAAAAATCCATCGGTAGGTTGTCATTTTATAGCGCCGTGAATATAAGCTTTATTGCAGATTTCGTATCATCTATTTTCTGGAAAGCTAGTTATAGAGCTAAAGGCTACTAACGTTATATTCAACGGCATTTCCGTTGTATATATGCTAATGAAATAACATAAACTGTTTATGATCCGGACTATCCCAGAGCATCTATGGATGAAAGGGGGGCGGCGGGGGACGTCGATCAGTATTATCGATTACCAATACAGTGTCCGTGTAAGTAGCCACATTCACAGATCGATTGCTAGCGTTGCACAGCAAGCTCCGATCCGGCTATAAATTAGGTGATAAATGTCTTACCGTCAGCCCGTGTGATACCCGGCAGCATTTCCCCGTTATCGATCGGCATCTGGTAGATCGATATGTCCATTGGTTGATGATAAATCCCCTTATTCCATGGTGAAATCTCCGCTTCGAAACGTGATACACGGTGCATGCCGTTGGTTTGTGATCAGAGTAATATGATACTCCGTTGGAGGGTAAAAAAATAAAAAAATTCCATTCGCCCACAATGATACTGCAGTGGAGCGATGGCGCCCCTAAGAGGATCTGGCCGGTATTGCATGTTGCCGATTCCACAGAGGCGGGTAGATCTGCAGAGTCGATCGGGGATCTTGATCCGGTTATTAATATGGAATAAAACAATAACAACTTGCCACGGCTATATACGTGCCTCTGGTCCACAACGCATGGCACCGAAACACGTATATATACGTGGCTGGTCCTTAAAGTGTTAATATAGCAATAAATATAGTATAAATCATTGATTTTTGCATGCTATTCTAATCTCCTCCCCCTCGTTTGTGATTGACGTCGGGGCATCCAGGGCGCTAGACAAAACGCACTGAGTAGTCGTCACTGCGCGCAAGCGGCCAATGTAATGAATCTAGTAAATACATTTTAGCCTATCAATGGTCATAAATATGATCTGGGGGGGGCTGGGGGGGTCGCGGTTTCTGGCGCTCTAGACAAGCAAGCACTGCACAAGCAAGCACTGTGTATTCACTCGTCAGCAGTTGCATAAGACTTGCCTTGTTGCCTGGTTTCGGTTTATAGTTAGCTACCATGGATAATTCTGTTAACTTAAATCTATCAAAGCAACACCATTTGAAAGACGGACACTGCAAGAGAGAGAGAGAGAGAGAGAGAGAGAGAGAGAGAGAGATTTGAGATCGGGGTGTGCGTGTTTGTGTAGGCGCTATTGGAAACCTGGCTACATGGACTGTGATCATATATTGATTGATGGCAATGGTGATAGTAGGCTATACTCAGTGTGTGGTTTCGCCAATGCGTGCACGCGCGTGTTTGTGTGTGTGTGACATTGTGATACGTCCTCGGTACATGTTTGCAACATTTTTGGTATAGCGCCCCCCCTGGAGAAGAATTCACCAGCCGCCACTGCCTGTTGGTGAGGTAATCAGTGATCCAGTCCAACAGGCCATGGTCAAACTGCATCACCGTGAGTTTCTCCTCTAACCACAGTGGCTGGATGGTGTTAAAGGTTCTGGAGAGATCAAAGAACCAATGGGCGGCCTCTCCAGGTGTGTGTAGACTCTGTGGAGTCTGTGGTGCTGCATTGCCTACATTAAAAAAATAATTAAACTCTCTAAAATGTCCCCAAATGTAATTCCCCTAATCCTAATGTGTCAGATGCAGGCGTTCTCCGGCATCTCTAGCTCACTCATTTTGATCTCTCTGGGACTAAACTCCAGATGGGCTTAGTGACTGAGAGAGGTTTATTTAGATTCACAATTCATGGCTCTGCTGATACATTTGTTGAGTTAATTTATAGATTACATAAGAGCTAAGCTAAACCTCCCACCTTCCTACATCTAAAGATATGTCACACTTGTTTAATGGCATGTGTTTGCTTATATTTTTTAAACTCATCACAGAGATGTAAGCCGTGGGCCTCTACTCAGCACAGCCTCCTGTTTGTATCAGCAGTAATTACTTTCTCAAATTATATATATACATCCAATATCAAACCAACTTCCCCCGGTCCATTATATGCCAACTTCAAATGTTGGATTTGACTCGGCTAGACTCCAATGGTTGGAGTCAGGGTTGACTTCAGAAATCCCAGTCAAGCACCACTCAACATAAATGTCTTCCCTCTCAATGTTATTTAATGTTAGCAATTTAGTCACATCCTGAACAGTTCATATTTTTTAGAATGAGCCGTATCTCACTTGCAGCACCCCTCCCCCCTTTCTCCCATGCCTGCAAGAGTGACGGTGATGGTGAGTGACCAACTGCAACTAGCCAGATATTTGAACAAACACCTGCACCTGTATTTCAAAGACACATGTTTGTAAACATGTGTCTAGCTTTGGTCTGAATTCTCTCTTATGTGTGTGTGTGTGTGTGTGTTAGTGGGTGAAACACCTAAAAGGAACAGAGGTCATGATGAGTTAATCTGATTACATTATCATAACCATAAAACCCATAGAAATGCATGGAAACTCATGATTCTCTTGCCATTGAGTGCATTTAAATTTGTTTGAACATGGGAACCTATATTTCCATTAGTTTATATGAAAACTGATAGAATGAGTAGCCCCATGTGACTAGTAGCCTATAGTATGATACAGAAATGGTATGATACATCTAAAATAAAATAAAAACGAAGACATTATATAAAATGCTTGGCACCATTGGATTCAGGAGAAGTTGCATTTGAATAATATGCACTTTTATCCAGTGTAAATCATTAGCATGTCAAATAATTTTTAATCTTATCATTGTGACTTTTCTTTCTTTTTTACTTTGTCTACCAATTAAGGCATGATAAATATGTGAAATCAAACATTTAGATTTTGTCATAAGTTCTCATAGCAAATTCTGTCATACCTCTCAGAGAAATGTATGTGGGGCTTTTCCTTAACATACTATAGTCGTTAGTTAATGGATTAATGTGTCATATTTAGCTAATCATTTGGAATGAGGACCATGTCCACTCAACCAGAAAGAAAGACAGTTTTATACAATAACACCATTTAGATTCACTCATTACATGTATTGGGGCACAATGGGTCTCATTCACCAACATTGCCAAAATATTTCTCTTGGGGCAACTACACAAACATTCTGTGCAAGGTCTCTATTGAGTGGCTGTAGTATTCCATCCAGCACTTAAAATGTTAATAACCTATAGCATAGACGTATCTCAAACTGGTTGAGATACTGATGTTTTCTATAGCTACACTCTTAAATATAATTTCTCTATAGATGGTTTCACTGGAATGCTGTTGCTAGGAGATAAACAGGAAATTAACCAGGGTCCATTTAGAAGGTTTGTGTTGTCAGGTTGAAACAGTCTATAGAAATGTGTACAAAACAGACAAAGATCAATTCAACTTGTCATAATGCAAAATGCAAAAGTAGGCTATCATTAGAAACATTCCCCACACATGCAACTTTCACACAAAGTCATTTGTGTAATATATTATGCACAACTAAAAGATATGGGTGTCATTTGACAGAATTTGCCATTTTCACAGCAATAGATATGCTGAAGTAGGGAGATCATTGACATTCTACGCATGAAACCAAAATGAACAGCTAGGCACATGGGTAAGACCTGGACATACGGATATAACTTGTATCCACCATAACCATAATATTTGAATGAGCACACACACAATTCCCTGCTGCATTAACCAAATGAGGTATAGAACAATGCAACTGATCCAGATTTACATTGTAGCAGATCAAATGGCTCAAGTGTACATCAAGAGCCTCGCAAGCCAGACGGGATCTGGTTTCAGTTAACCCTTTCACTACCACACTACCAAATGGTTAACCTTCTGTAGTGTGGTAGTGAAAGGGTTAATGTCTGACTTGTGAGGCTTATATATTTACACAACACGTTGAGAATCACAAGAGCAACACCAAAGACATAATGCTATGGCTTACCCTTTCCATAAGTTAACTCTCAGTGTTGTACTAATGTGTCGGTCTGGGCTGTGGGGACTGATATCTTGGTCTAGGATTGATGCAGCTCTAGGGTAATATTTGTGAAACCCTGATTTGTAAGCAGGGCTTGCCTGACACCTGCAATAATGCCTTTTTGTCATCAATCTGTGAAAGTGAAATTGGGTTATGCTATCTTAAATAAATGAGTCTTATTCTAGTTTGGATTTCATTCAAAATGACTTCCTCTGTTACAATAAAACAATATGGTCCACAATGTTTCAAGCATCCCTCCAATGACAACATACTGTACATCAAGGCGATATTATTAGACAGTAGGCTAAACTTAATATTATCTCTTTTAAAATACCTTCACAGCCGTTCAATTGTATCTTTGTACAAATACTTTAAAATCACCTTTTTAAATCTTAAATAAAACAAAAATAAGATATATGTTCATGTTCAAAAACAATAATAATAAAAAATGTCTTGAAAAGGTTGAATTGTCAAGTGATGTAAACCATGTGATAGATGAAATGACCAACCCTTACTCTGTGACTGGCCACTGACGGTGGCAAATTGTTCTTATGTCATGCTCTGGTTGGGATTCCTCACTATCCTGTTCCTACCTGGGTGGAAAGGAATCTCAACCTGAGCATGCCATAAGAGCAAAATAGCCACTGTGTGAATATGGTCAATTGCCTTCTAATACTGCTGATACTGTTTTAATTTATTTTCCATTTTACTCCTTAGTTGAGCTGCAACATTTGTCACACTTTCAGGCTTTACTTTGTCAGATTTGTCAGGCTGTTTGCACTAGCAGGTACTTTTCAAATAGTCATTTCCACACATCCATGTGCACTGTTTTTTTACATATCCATGTTGGAAAATCCCCACAATGACACCATTTTATTGTTTGACAAAGGAGTGTGTTGGTATTCTTTCTTTGTGACTTTACCGACATGACAGATATTGGTTATTGTCTTTGGATGCCTGTGTTTAGTTGCTTGTTCATAAGAACAACTGGCCAGTCAGGTGTAAACATTTGTCGAACGTCTTTGAATGGAATAAAATATTTGAGTGCAGTTTCATCCGTTTTCTTCCTCGCATTGTTACAAAGATTAAAATCCACCAAGTTTTGGTCGCTCTCCTAAAGTTCCCTTCATCCAGTGATCCTCATGGTCTGTTGTCTTTAGCCAAGGAGTGCATCATCCAGTTGACCTTGGTCTTCCAGCTCTCTCTCAGAGCTTCGTTGAACTTCACTTTGAAATGCTTCAGCGCCTCTTCCTCAGATTTCCCCAAAGCCAAGGAGTCCTTTCAAATCAAAACAAAACAGCAGAAAACATTGAAATTCTTACCAACACCATCATCATCATCATCATCATCATCATCATGATAAATAACCTCATCATCATTATCACCATTATTATTATTATCATCACGATAAACAACCTCATCACCATCATCATCATCATCATCATCATCATCACCACCATCACTATTACTATCATGATAAACATCATCATCATCATGATAAACAAACCTCATCATCACCACCATCATCATTATTATTATCATCATGATAAACATAAACATCATCATCATCGTGATAAACAACCTCATCATCACCATCATCATCATCATCATCATCATCATGTACCTTTAGATATTGGATATCTTTAAAGGAAGATAGCTCAGGGAGTCCTGCTGCCTTCATCATAGCAAAGAGATTGACAAACAGTGTCCCGTTCCGACACAGGATCTTGTAGGCGTGCTCACAGCACTCCCTGAACCTGACCAATAGGAAGTAAGAAGATCAATATCATTACAGTAGACGTACACAGGATCCAGACTCTTTATAGAGTTACAAGTTATCTTTGTACCTCTCAAACTTCTCACTATTGTTGGTCCTTCCTTGCTGGATCACATGGACAAAGTCATAAGTCAGGATGAAAGGCACGCGTTCCCTGTTGATCCCCAGTTTCCTCTTGAAGTTCCCCAGGAAGTGGCCAAAGTCGATGTGGAACAGCTGATGAGGTGAGAGGTGAGAGGTCATCTACAGTAGCCTGGACCAAACTATAGGATCCCTTTTAAACTTCACTGACTTAGTCAAAGTCTACCCAGTCATATCTGTATGCTCTGAGAAATTATGGCTTTAACAAACCCAAATAGATGCTCAACATTTCAAGATTCACAAATTCAGGGAAAATCCAGAACTTTTAAGGCCATTTTGAACAGTGGCTGTTTTGCCATCTTTGACATAAAAAAAGGGAATGGAAACGTAAACCTGGGCTAATATTACATGTATAGATTCACAGCATTGTGCATCCTGATGTAAAAACGCCCCCTTGTGGTACTATCATGTTAAGGAACAGAGCAGAACAAACACAAAAAAAATCGACATGTTTAGAAAACACACTTATTGACACTGATTTGCACTGGTGTCTACCAAGGATTCTTTCCGGCAGGATGGCTGGTAGTGCGGCTGGTACTAGTGCGGCATCACATCTCACCTGTCCAGTCTCCCTGATCATGATGTTGTCATTGTGACGGTCTCCGATGCCCAGGACGTACGTGGCGACACAGTAGCCGGCGCAAGACAGTGTGAACTCCTCTATTGCTTCTTCAAGTTTATCCCTGAAAAGGTCAGAGAAGCAAAGACATGAAGACCTTCTTCCCAGCTTTCCCGTCGTGTGAATGTGGTCAATTATCACATGTCGTTTTCTCTTATCTTTTCTCTTACACCACAGACCTCGCTACGTTTTCATTGAGGGACACATGCCGCCTGTAGCTCCTTCACAGTTCACACATACGAACGGACACACACATGCACGCACACGCACACATACACATATGCACAATGCACACACAGTTATGCAATCACATGAATGTATTTGAACACAGGCACTCCCCTACCCCTACCCCCACATACAATTTGAGTCATGGGGCAGGATTTCCTTACTGTTGCAATGGATATGAAATATTTACAGAAGACTTCCTGTGGACAATAAATGATTGACAGCTTTGTTATGTGGCTGGTCTAGACGTCCACGGGGGTCACTGTGTGTGTTCAGTTATCACACTTATCCTCTGTGTGCTTTCAAGTAGTTACCAAGCCTCTGTCTCAGAGTCAATGGGGCCCGGCATGCCAAGGTGACGTCGGAGAGCTTATTCATTACATCTGACAGGTTAGGGAGAGCTCTTTAGATTGTGCTCAATAACTTCAGACTCAAATCCATTTTCTGCAAATCACCCACACATTTAGTCCAACCATGGTCTTCCACCTACCACCTAATATCCACCTGGGTATTGTTGGCCTTTGTTTTGAAATGCTGCATGCAATACACTACTAGACAAAACCCTGATGAAAACCCAATCAGACAAAGGCATTGTGGAATTTCCTTTCAAGGCCTTTTGTTAACACCCCCCTCCCCCGGTACCCTCCTTTCTTCACCCCTCACCTGGTCATCCCTCCCCCGCCCCCTCTCCTCCAAGATAGCTTAAAAGATGATCCCACAGATTGAGGGGTGGGTGCTTGACCTATTCTCCTGACCAGAGAAAGTCAAGTCCTCTACCAAACTCCTAACCTAAGTTGTATTTGATTAACCATGTTTTAACAATACATTTCTATCAACCAAGAAGATTTTACCACGTTCATAATTAACCTCTCCAGTTCCACCACAGCATCCAGAGAATATTCCCTGAAAGTTTCCAGAAAGATCAAACCCTGAGTAGAAGATGTCACAGTAGAAGAAGGTTGAGGCTCACAGTAGAAGAAGGTTGAGGCTCACAGTAGAAGAAGGTTGAGGCTCAGAGTAGAAGAAGGTTGAGGCTCACAGTAGAATATTATGTAAGGTTGAGGCTCTCAGTAGAAGAAGGTTGAGGCTCACAGTAGAAGAAGGTTGAAGCTCACAGTAGAAGAAGGTTGAGGCTCACAGTAGAAGAAGGTTGAGGCTCACAGTAGAAGAAGGTTGAAGCTCACAGTAGAAGAAGGTTGAAGCTCACAGTAGAAGAAGGTTGAGGCTCACAGTAGAAGAAGGTTGAGGCTCACAGTAGAAGAAGGTTGAGGCTCACAGTATAAGAAGGTTGAGGCTCACAGTAGAAGAAGGTTGAGGCTCACAGTATAAGAAGGTTGAGGCTCACAGTATAAGAAGGTTGAGGCTCACAGTAGAAGAAGGTTGAGGCTCACAGTAGAAGATGTAAGGTTGAGGCTCTCAGTAGAAGAAGGTTGAGGCTCACAGTAGAAGAAGGTTGAGGCTCACAGTAGAAGAAGGTTGAGGCTCACAGTAGAAGAAGGTTGAAGCTCACAGTAGAAGAAGGTTGAGGCTCACAGTAGAAGAAGGTTGAGGCTCACAGTAGAAGAAGGTTGAGGCTCACAGTATAAGAAGGTTGAGGCTCACAGTAGAAGAAGGTTGAGGCTCACAGTATAAGAAGGTTGAGGCTCACAGTATAAGAAGGTTGAGGCTCACAGTAGAAGAAGGTTGAGGCTCACAGTAGAAGATGTAAGGTTGAGGCTCTCAGTAGAAGAAGGTTGAGGCTCACAGTAGAAGAAGGTTGAGGCTCACAGTAGAAGAAGGTTGAGGCTCACAGTAGAAGAAGGTTGAGGCTCACAGTATAAGAAGGTTGAGGCTCACAGTAGAATATGTAAGGTTGAGGCTCACAGTAGAAGAAGGTTGAGGCTCACAGTAGAAGAAGGTTGAGGCTCACAGTAGAAGAATGTCCTGCACACTCACTCTGGGTTCTTGGATTTCAGCCAGTTGAGCAGTGCGTCCTTGTTGAAGGCGGCGGTGGCGGCACTGTTGCTGTTGTTGCGCTGGATGTTGGCGATGGTGTCGGAGCACTTCACCACCTCGATGAGCCCCATCTTGTTCCCGGTGGAGAGACAACCGTATGGGATCATCCTGGTGGGGGTGGAGGAGGGAGATTGTTTTCATCAGCACACAGCTCTACTCTAGGAGCCCAAAATGGCCGCTGTAATGCAGAGAGAGAGCCTGGTCCTACCTGAGATCCAGGCCCTCCTTCTTCCAGAGGTTCTCCATCAGCTGGATCATCTGCAGGGTCAACATGTCCTGTCGAAGATCTGGAGATGAAGAGCTCACGTTACATTTACATTTAGCAAAATAAACACTTGCACATCTGCAAACATTATGCGTGCCGTGTGCATGTGTAGTATAAGATAAGATAAGGTGATGTGTGTGTGTATGTGTGTGTGTGTGTGTGTGTGTGTGTGTGTGTGTGTGTGTGTGTGTGTGTGTGTGCGTGTGTGTCCAGTTCTTCATGTCTCTCACCATCTCCGCTCTTGAAGATAATGCCCACCATGTCTCCTTGTAGCCACTGGTTCTTGTACATCAGCCACAGTGGCTTCATCTTTGAGTCCATGAACCTGCATCTGTCCACACTTTTAACAGCAAACACACTCATCATTAAGATAAGATAATATATTCCTTTATTGAGCCCCTTGGGGGAATTCAGGCATCATAGCAGCATGGGGGAGGGGGGAGGGGGGAGGGGGGGTACAGGTAGTAGAAGACAGGTAATATAATTATAGTACAGTGGAGAAGTAAAAAAGACAGTGTAAACAATATTCTAATATAATTAACTCTGGACATGCGCAACCAGGTGCAAGATGAGGGTATGTATGCCCTCTCAGTTATATTTGCCCTTCAATAAATATAGTTACAATATATAATCTAATAATCTAAAAATGATAAATGCTAAAAATGCTAAATATATGCTCTGATGAAGTGTACAGTATACACATAAGGTGCAGTATGCATAAGGTATGTATGTCCGTATCACATTATATTGTCCTTTTGGGTGGAAGTCAGACACACTCATTTGTTATTTGTTAGCATCATGCTAATCAGTAATCATGCTAGTGGAAGTCAATAAGGGGCATGAATTATTCTAAATCTAAGCTAAGCAATATTCATGCTTCATGCATCAGATAGTATAATTTTGCTTCCAATATCTAAAGATTATTGGATGGACTGAAAGGATTCCCAGTTTCTGTTCCAGCCTTCTTAAAATGTTTAACTATCCCTTTAACACAGCATTATCATTCCATTCACTCATTTCTGTGTGCATGTGTATCTCGATCCAATCCAACCTACTGAGAAATGATTGAGATGTTATAATATTATATTAACATGGGTTTCTATATCTAGTTTTTATTAATGGGACTGAAAGCAAATGGACCCCAACCTTGGTGTGTGTGTGTCTCTGCGTGCATGTCTTTGTAACCTTAAGTACCCTTAAACCATGTTAATGTATAATTTAATTGGTGGATTCATATAAAGCATTCAAAATAAATGCATGTGTATGTGTGTGTGTGTGTGCGTGTGTGCGTGTGTGTGTGTGTGCGTGTGTGTGTGTGTGTGTGTGTGTGTGTGTGTGTGTGTGTGTGTGTGTGTGTGTGCGCGTGTACAAGCATGTCCAGCCCCTCACCAGATCTCAGACAGGATGATACTGGGGTTGAGTGGTGACACCAGGTCTGAAAGGGCCTCTAGGTACGTCTCCTGTTTAATACACTGCTTTAGGTCCTCTGCCGTCGTTTTCTGAGAGCCCGACTTGACAAAGTCACTCAGGGCCTTCATTTTGACCAGAGCCTCATTCTGTGTGGAGATAAAAAGGAAAATGTCAGGGTATTTTACGCAACAAAAGGTGACATTTCAATGATGTGTTATTTGTCTGCGTATGTGGGGGCGCTCACCTGTTTGGTTAAGATCTTAATGTGGTTGATGTTCCCTCTGCAGTAGGCCTCCAGAATCAGGCCAAAGCGCAGACTCACTGATGCAACATGCATCTCTGACCTACAACCAAGACGATGGCTTCAGACACAACTTTTCCACTCAAAGGTTGTGTCGTATACAGTACATACATGGGGGTAGGCTTGGTGATATGGAAGAATTCACTATCATAATATAACATAATCATAAGGACCTTTTCTAGATGTTGATATATATCGTGATACAGTATCTGCTCACATTTGTGAAATCACAGGCTATGTAATCCAGTTGATGTTAATCTCATTGAACTGCATGGTAAAGTGTGACATAAAACCAAAACCACAGATTTTCAAATCACATTCCCTCAAATATTTCAGATAAAAGTTTGTGAGAAATCTGAGTTAATAGGTGCTTGTCAAAATATGATCCCATTGAAAGACAATAAATTATCATATCGAATTAGCGCCAAGCCCAAACCTGGGAATTTCTACAAGACGTAAACCCTAACCTGAGATGCCAGAAGAAGAAGTGTCCTATCCTCTTATTGGACAAGGCCCTCTCCAGCAGGAAGGTCGTGAGGTCACAGTCCAGGTAGGACTCGTACTTCAGGACCTGGACCAGCTGGATCAAGTACTGCAGCAGCTCATCATCACTGTTACACAGACAGGTTATATAGTTGTATAGTTCCATAAGTATCATCCATTTCTAGGATATCATGACATTTTCATGGCAAAGGAATTTTCAATATTTGAAAGATAATTGAAAGTGAATTGTCCCAAACCTGATATCCACCAATTTAAAACTGTAACAATGTATACCATTTAAAACTGTAATAATATATACCATTTAAAACTGTAATACTATATACCAAAACTGCAGTAACATATGCCATTTAAAACTGTAAGAATATATGCCATTTAAAACTCTAATAATATATGCCATTTAAAGTTGTAATAATATATACCATTTTAAACTGCAGTAACATTATGCCATTTAAAATTGTAATAATATATGCCATTTAAAACTGTAATAACATCTGACATTTAAAATTGTAATAATATATGCCATTTAAAACTGTAATAACATATGCCAATTAAAACTGTAATAACATATGCCATTTAAAACTGTATTATGCTATTTGGCAGACATTTTATTCAAAGGGTATCACAGTAACATGAATGCATACATGTTAGCACAGTGGAAATCAAGCCCCTAACCCTACCAGCGGTAATACCATAAAAATAGACCATATAATCCCCCGGCTCTTACATTGCTGTATGAAAGTGAAACTAACTGTGGACTATTATTGGGAATCCCAATTGAAGAATTCACACATGTTCTTCCTGTGCCCCAGGACAGTTCAGTTAGTATTTCTGAACACGCACCACTCTCTCCTAAAGCTAGAAATCAGAGAGAGAACCCTAAATTTATTTAGGTCATAAAATGTTTGTGTGAGCTCTTACACCCAAATGAGGATTTAATTGAGGTTCAGACCGTCTAGCAATGCTAGAATGTAAACCTCACCTTGGGTGTAAGAGCTCACACAAACATATTATGTTTGTCAGAAGTCAGAAGCCAAATTCCTTGTCATTGGAGGTGCCCCAGATTTTTACATCCCAGTTATATACAGATTGGAGGGTTCTCTCTCTCTCTCTCTGATTTCTAGGAGAGTGAATGAATGTTCAAGTTTCAAGTTTCAAGTTTCTTTAATAGTTGTCATACAGAAGTACAGAATACTTTTATATAAAATGCTTCTTTGACATACAGGTATATAGTACTGTTACATTTGTGATATATACGATATGCAAATATACAATACTGTTACCCATAGATCCTAACAGAGAATATATACATATGATATGATAGGAGGAGACTGTACATTAGGGGGTGGGTGGGGGAAAACATATACATACGGTGGGGAGAGAATATATACATACGGTGGGGAGGAGACTGTCTATTAGGAAGGGGTGGGGGGGTTGGACATTTACGGTGGCCAGTTTTGAATTGCACAGGTCCGGTGCCCCGGAACCAGTGGTGCAGTCGTGGTCACACGCGGTTACACGCCGTGTTACTAGATGATCAGTACGCGCGCACAAAGATGCGCTCTATCCATTCGTTGTGCGCTAAGTACGCGCGTGCGTGGCGTGTTACCAGTTCCCATATTACGACTGCACCACTGCCCGGAACCCCGTTGAATGCCAACGCCCACTTCAATGATAGAACTCTCATATTTGCGAACGCATAAACACACACACGCACACACACATAGGGCACACGTTGATATCTCTGTGAAGAAAGCTCTGATTATCCCAAGACTGGTCAAATAGATTCCTTACCTCAGATCAGATGTTCTCCAAAAAGACTATTCCAATTCCTGATCGCCATTCCAAATATCGATCGCGTTTATTGATCCAACGCTGGGTGGTCGAAACACCGATTCCACGCTGTTCTGATGGTGGGCGATGACTCCAGTAGGCTCGGATTACATGTCTGACAAGTAAAATGTGGAAGCAGGATTTTTTCCCCCCCATGCGTTTCATTCAATCCATTCCAAAGGGGTGCAGTACCACAGGGAGAGACGATAGGGGGCGGTATTTTCCCAATGGAGCTCAGAGAGAGTTTGCAGTGGTAACGTGAGGCTAGATTGATGAAATATGAATGGAAATCGCTAATAAAAAAATAAACGAGATCTCTCGTCATTGGCACTGAACGGTTGGCATGAACTAACGAGAAATCTCGTTGTTGGCACTCAAAGTGTTAAGAGCCGTTTTGAATGTGGGTAGGGATTCACATCTTTTTCCGGCTGTGGGTAGGGTGTTCCACATTGTTGTGGCATAATTGCGAAATATGTTTAGTCCCTTGTTTGTGCCGAATCTGGGTTGCACATGATTTGTGGAACTCCCTCTGGTGTTGTGGGCGTGGTAGGTATTCACTGATCTTTGGGAAGTATTTCGACATGTACATGGGTACCTGTGTGGTGTAGTGTATCTTGTAGACCAGGCCCATTGCAAGTTGCTGTACTCTGTCGTCTACTCTAAGCCATCCTAGGTAGTCAAAGTGGGCAGGTGTCATAATCACAGCACGGGCCTACTTCACTCCCCCTCCTTTTCCCCTCACGTCCTCCACACGCTCCTCTTCATCCCCCTCTCTATCCACTGCGCACTCCTCATCATCCTCTCTTTCTTCA
Source organism: Notolepis coatsorum (assembly GCF_963971535.1). NCBI lineage: Eukaryota > Metazoa > Chordata > Actinopteri > Aulopiformes > Paralepididae > Notolepis > Notolepis coatsorum. The sequence continues at coordinate 63,262,547 of NC_140181.1, forward strand.
GTCACCCCTTCCTTCACCCTCATTCACCCAGCTGTATTCCATCCCCCTAATTCACACACGGGCAAGCACACCACTCTCCCCAGCTGCACCCTATCCTCCCCTGATGAGGGGACTATATCTACACCTCGACGCTGACCAGAAGCTGTCGTGGTATTAATTACCACTGCCCATGTACGACGTCTCTGCCACAAGCTCTACTGCTAGATACCCTCCGTGTATTGGCTTACTCTAACCCGTTTCTCTCCTGTGCCCCAAAGGACCGCCGTCCCTGTCTGGACGTCACCTGTTCCCGAGAGGAACACCTATCTCCCGCTGCCACCCAGCAGCTCCAGCGTCCCTGTCTGGACGTCACCTGTTCCCGAGAGGAACCCCTATTCACCCGCTGGCCCCCCAGCAGCTCCCCCGACAAGCACCAGGACCGCTTGCTCGCTCACTGCCGCCGTGGCAGCCACAGGACAGAACATTAACCCCGTTCTATTTTCCCCCCCAATTCCTGTGTTGCTCTATTCAATTAAACACCCTTGAAACCGCTCCCTTTCTCTTCTCGTGTATTCAGCAATTGGGCTGTGCTCCAGACTCCAGTTCTCACAGCAGGGGTGAGGTGGGTTCTAGCCAGAGTAAGGTCAAGTAGTAGTCTGACCAGTTTGTTTTGTGATGTTTGTAATCTTGTTTTTAGCGCCTTTGAGGTGCTAGCGACTGGTGCATATTCACAAATACTCACTGAACTGTACTGGAGCACAGGAAGAACATGTGAATCTTTCAAATGAGTGGCATTCCCGTTTACACAATTAGCTAGCTAAATATCTTACCTTTTAAAATAGGGATATTCTAGAAAATATAATTCCTTCCTAAAATACTGAGCGTGAGCAATGTGCATTGGGTTATTTATTTATTTATTTATTCCATTAAAATGTACTCAATATGTGTCATTTTGGAATTAAACCCTTCATGCCTCAAGCCAGTCCGATGCAATAACACTACTAGCAAGGTCAAAAAAGCTTCAGTACATACCTGAGCTTCCGGAGGCATCTAATTGTGAAGGAGCGGACTGTTGGGTCAGGGAAGCTATAGTCCAGCAGTTCCAAAGCATGGAGGGCAGGGAGGTCAGGCCACCTCCTCAGTAAACCCACCAGCTGTGGAGGAGAGTCAAGTAACACCTCAGCTATTTCTACAATGAAATGAACAACTATGGATATAGGGAAGTGAAGAAGAAACACCTGCAGTAAGGCTCCTGGATAAACAGGTTCAGGTTTGCTATATTGATCATGTAATCTGGGTAAAGGTAAAAAGCAAAGGTAAAAAGCTGTTCTTATTAGCATCTCTACAATTCAAGCATTATCGCTGACATTTGTTTTGGTCTATCATGGTTGTGAGTTCTCACTCTTGTCTACCACTGGGGAACAGAGTCCCTTCCTTTTACACCTTAATAAATGCTCAAAATAACCTTATTACTAGATAATAATTAGGGTAAATTAAGAAAGAAATGAAATAGAAATGAAGTCGAATTGTGCATGGACTAAGTAAAATGAACCCTTAAAGACCAATTGCGAACAATCCTTACATTTTTTATTAAAACCTTTAATTGAATCAAACATTACTGATTAAGGTGTTTAACCCTCGACTGAAATTAAAGGGGGTGTGTGCATAGATTAAGGCATTTTTTTTATAATTCTTTTATATATTTTTGCACAAATCTTACAAATATTCAAGAGACATCTTTCAACAGCATAATATGCAAAGTCCAAGATTTGTCTTTTTCTTTTTCGTATTGACATATAAAACATACAAAAGACTTATACAGACATACCAAAAACAGACATGGAAATTAAAAAAGTACTTACAAAAAAAAAAATACATTACTATATATTGTGCATATATAACCAAGATGCATATACGTTACATGTAGTCCGATTCTAACTGCGATGCAAGTATGTGCTGCATCTCTATCGGGATGCTATCTTTCTCCATAGTGCATGTGAGAGGATGCGTCTCAGATATATGTAAGTGTGTGTGAGAACGTGTATGAATTAGGGGTGGGAATCACCAGTTTCATCATGATACGATACGATATCGATTCTTTGGACAACGATACGATATTTGCCGATATCACAAAGTCTCTCACGATACAATACGATACGATTAGATTCAGGTGCCTGCGATCGATATGAGATGATATCATATGCCCATTTAACACAATCAGTAACATTTAGATCAACAAAAAAAAGGTAATGAAAATATCATTTGACATTTGTATTTTTGAGCTCTTCCAGACATTTAAAGGAAAATCAATCTATTGTTTTTAATACAAATAGACCTCCTGTTCACTGTAAAGTGCCACGTTTTTATATATTGAGCTTTAAACTTTAAGCTACATTTTTTGGAACTCAAAACTCACACCCTCCCTCTCCCAAACAGTTCCTACAACAATTTGTTGATGTTGCATGATCATGTATAGGCCTACATTTATTATGTATTATATTGTTTATGTTTAAATAACATTTAAACATCAAACTCCTCTGACCTCATCTGGTCTTTCCAAAGACGCGCGCACACACACACACACAGAAAGGGAGAATGCTATGCTGTAACATCTACACACACGGAGCTACTGCTGTTGTTCTTGGGCGGATATGAGACTCGCCACAGGATTTTCAAAATAAGAGTATCGATATGAATCGATCTTATTACATCGCATCGATCCGATTCGATTGTTGATAATTACATCGATGTATCGATCTGGATCGATGTATCGTCCCACCCCTAGTATGAATGTGTGTCTCAGATTTGTGTATGTGGGTACGTGTCTCACGTATGTATGTGTGTATGTCTCATATGTGTATGTGTGTATTTCTCAGGTACGTGACTGTGACCCTACATTTTGTGTGTATCTCAGATGTGTATATGTATGTGTGTCTCAGCTATGTATGTGTGTGTGTCCCATATGTATGTGTATATCCCCTATATGTGTAAGTGAGAGCTTATGCTTCAGATATGTGTATAAGTATGTGTGTGTATGCCAGCTTCCTATATGTGAGTATATGCGTGTATGTGTGCCTCAGATATGTATATCTCAGCCATGTGCATGTGAGTGTGTGTAGCTCAGTTATGTACACATAAGAGTGTGTGTGTGTGTCCTAGACATGCTTATGCGGCTAGATATGCGTATGTGAGAGTGTGATAGAGCAAATGGCTATTCCATAGATACACCATTCGGACATATAATATATGTATATATACATACATAATACAAAATAAAATATAGGTACCATCAGGTCAGATCCTACTTTTCACATTCATCATTGATAATACTGAAACCCCGCCTCAATCATTCGTCCCCAGACTGTTCAGTTAGGTGTAGAAGGTTATCCCATATCTCAGCAAAGATATCCTCTCTCCCTGCGACTCTATATGTTACCCTTTCATATGATGCTGTCCGGAACATTAGTTCCATCCATTCTTTAAAAGTAATGTCGTCCAATGTCGTAAGGCAATTCTACATCCTGATATCATGGCCATTCTATACCACATTCCTTGGTACTTAGACAGTTTAATCTCTTTCGGTACTATACCCAATACGCATGCCACTGGGGAGTTATTCACCTTTACATTCAGAACTTTACTTAGGAATATCACAATTTGATCCCACATTTTCCGAACTTTCTCACATTCGTATAACATAAGTAGTAGAGTACTTGTCTCCTTCTCACATCTCCAGCAGATGTCACTGTTTCTTAATTTTAGTCTGGCTAGTTTACTAGGCGTCCAATAGCTTCTGTTTAAGACTTTGTAAAAGATAAGTTGTGACTGTGCCTCCCGAGAGAATTTACCCCATTTGGACACCAGCTTCTCCCATATTTCCTCAGTAATATCCTCACGTACATCATTCTCCCAGCTCAACCTCAGACCCGCCAATTTGGGTGCATTGTGTTCCCTTATAACATCATAGAACCTTGACGCACCGCCTTTCCTAGGCCATCCTTTATAAAATATTTCTTGAATTGCAGTAATCGGGCCACATTTTGCCCCAACCACTGATGACGATATACAATGTCTAATCTGCAGGAATCTATAGAAGTTTTTATTATCTATGCCAAAGTCCTTTCTAATATCCTCAAACGGTAATACCCCATCTTCCCCGGCTACATCACCTAGTACATGTATCCCCTTTTTAACCCAGTCCTCCCATATGACTGATTTCTTACCAATCTTTAGTTTTTTATTAAACCATATAGAGGCTCTTGTAGTTAGATATGGATTATCACTAGTCAGCCTGTGTGATTGATTCCAAGTTTCTCTCGTAAATGCCAGGAGAGGGTTCTTAAAAGGTATAGGTCTGTCTGATTGTGTCAGGAAGGATTCCAGAGATGAGGGATATACCATTTCCTCCTCCATCTTGACCCAAGCAGGTGCTTCTTCAGCCGAGTGGTTCATTTTGGAGAGCTGGGAGAGTGAGAACGCATAGTGATACCAGTCTAGTTTAGGCAGGGATAAACCGCCATCTTCTTTAGCTGCATACATTTTGGCCTGACCAAATAGCGGCCTTTTGCCCCCCCACAAATATATATTAATTACCTTGTCATATTGTTTGAGTAACTGAGTTGGGAGGGTTAGTGGAAGCATAGGATATAATTTAATTTGGGAGCCAATATCATTTTTACTAAGTTTATCTTACCAAACTGCCACCCCCTCCTGATATCAGAGGGGCAGCATTTAGAGAGAGGCATTGCTTCTGATTTGCTCCAGTTGATTGTGTATCCAGATATTTCTGAGAAGGACTCGATAACTGCTCCAATGACCCCAGCTGCTGTTTGGGGATTGCTGGATACCAATAAAATATCATCTGCATATAAAAATAGTTTATGTTCCACCTGTCCCGCCATTACCCCTTTGATGTCTTGATTTGTTCTTAGTGCGATGGCAAGTGGTTTGAGGAAAAGCGCGAACATTTGGGGAGAAAGCGGAGAGCCCTGCCTCGTCCCCCGTCCTAGGTTGAAGGGCGAGGATATGATCCCGTTAGTCAGGACAGAGGCCATCGGATTTGTGTATAACAGTTTTACCCATCCAACAAACGATGGTCCGAATCCGAAACGGTCACGGCACCCTTCATGTGTTTATAGGTCTCACCCTCTGGCCTCTGAAGTTGCTAATGTCTTTTTTATTTGGTCCTCACAGGGTTCAAAGTACCCTGTGAGACCCACGGTTGCAAAATTACAAAATTACTTTTAGCTCACAATGCTATTTGATAGTAAATGTGTTTATATGTCCCACCCTCTGGCCTCTGAAGTTGCTAATGTCTTTTTAATTTGGGCCTCACAGGGTTAACCTCTTAAGCCCGAGATATACAGTAAAAGTGTATATTTTCAGCATTACGTTTGTTTACCAATTATTTTAACTGTTATTAGTGAAATATAAGATTATAGAAATCTCAGGGCATTGAGTCGGAAACCGGCGCATATTGACAGGAGGAAGTGGCACATCCAAAAGTGAGTGTAGTCTTTTGAAGGAAGAGACTCAGGGCTTTCAAATTTCGAAAACCCTACCCAGCTCACACCAGCCCCTGTCAATCATCTGACTTCTGGATTTACTTTTTTATTTCTCTTATTTTTTGGGATTATCTCCCACAAACCTGAACGTTATTGCCATAAAACAGAACGCAGTTAGCTTCTCTACCTTTCTGTGAACGTCTTGCAAAAAACGGTGTTGCAATATGATGAAAAATGGTGGAGAAATTTACATTATAAAAAAGATGGCAGAATTCAGTACTGTATCTACAAAACCTTCTGTTTAATCATCTTCCCTTTATTCATTTGCTTAGATTTTCCAGGTCTGGTAAATTTTAGCATGGTGTTATTCACAGTCAAAGATAAACATTTTTTTAAATAGAATTGATATTCTCCTTTGGTTCATTACAATTTACTCAAGCCTAGTAACAGACACACTATTTCTGACACTGATCCATATATGTCCCTAGATTCAGATACCAAGAACATGCAAATGGGCATTTAAAAAAAAATTGTAAATGTTTATTCTACGTCCTTATGGAATGAGTGACATAAAAATACTGTCTGAATTTAAAAAAAAAAAATTATGGATGGAAGAGCCGCACATTGACGGGCAAAGAGCCGCATGCGGCTCGCGAGCCGCGGGTTGGCCACCTCTACATCATTCCTAACCTTCCACATTATGTGTAGGAGTCTGCGAATATCTATCTAGGTCGTCCTCGGACGGGCCCTCCATCGGTGCTTCCAGTCATCCCGATCCTCCATGCATCTGGCTAGCTCGCCGGTGCTTTCTGTTCCCACATCTCTCCTGAGTACGTCCACATAGGTTAACGTGGGACGTCCTCGTGATCGATGCCCGTGTGTTGGTTCCCACAGTACAAGTTTGCTGGTTGGCATCTCATGGTGTCTCTGGCAGTGACCTGCCAGCCTCATTCTCCTGACTGCCACTTTATCGCTCACCTTTAGCACCCCCCCATACAAGTTTGCATTAGTGACATGCTCATCCCTGTTGATGTTGAGCACCACACGCATCATTCTGGTGTAGCACCCATCCAGGGACTTCTGCAGGGTGGGCTTCAAGGTCCAGCATTCACTGCCATACAAAAGGACAGACTCAACTGTTGCATGAAAGAAGTTGAGCTTGATTTGACGGGGGAGGTTGGATTTCCACACACTGGTCATGCCGTTCAGAGCCCTCCACGCAAGTGCCTTCCTCACTTTAAGGTCTTGCTCGGACGAGTTGACCCACGAGCCCAGGTACTTGAAATCACTGACTTCCTTTAGAGCAGAGCCTCCTGTTGTTTTTAGAGGTGGATGATCCGGGAGGATGTTATACATTATGACCTCGGTTTTCTTGGCATTTAGCCTAAGGCCAACCTTGGCGCACTCCGTCTCCACTCTGCACAGGAGTTCCTGTGCCTGCTCCACCTGGTCAGAGAGCAGGCTGATGTCGTCCGCGTAGTCAAGGTCTGTTAGGACTATGGCGGGGTGTCGTCTCGATCTCCTTGGGGTTATTGTGAGACCAAGTTCCTGCTCCCGTCCATTGATGGCCTTCCTGAGCGCATAGTCGAGGACTATGACGAATATTATCAGCTGAATTTCTCCCTTTCACGAAACCCACTTGGTCTGAGTGTACCAAACTTGGTAGTACATCCTCTATTCTATTTGCTAGTATTTTTGCTAATACTTTTTCTTCTAAATTACTCAGGGAAATAGGCATATAGTTCCCACAATATTGAGGGTCTTTGCCCTTTTTCTGTAGTAACGTAATAGTGGCCGACCTCAAGCTAGTGGGCAAGCTCCCTTTTAATAGCGAGTCTTGATATACTTTTAATAATCTTGGAGCAATTATATCACTGAATTGTTTGTAGAAATCGGGAGTAAACCCATCGTCTCCTGGTGCTTTACCTAATTTAAGGCTACTGATTGCCGCGTGTATTTCCTCTATCGAGACATCCCCCTCCATTGACTTCACTTGTTGTTTCGATAACGATGGTAATTTAATCTTGGTGAAGAACGCATACATTTTACCTGATCCACCGCCGCCTGTGGGGTATACAAATCCTGGTAGAAGCACCTGAAAACATTGTTAATTTCCTTTTTGTCTGTAATAATTTCGTCGTCTTTATTATGAATTGAGGATATAATATTTTGATTTCGCATTTGTTTAACCCGATTCGCTAGTATTTTACCCGCTCCCTCCCCTTGTTCATAATATCTTTGGTTGGTCCTAAATAAAGCAAACTCAGCCTTTTTGGTATATGTTGTTTAACTCATATTTGGATTTGTTCAGTTTCCTCCATGTTTCTGGGTCTGGTCTCTGGCTGTGCTGTTTCGAGAGTGCTTTAATTTCTTTATCTAATGCTGTCATTTTCTGTTTCTCTGCCTTTTTTAGTATTGCACTGTATTGTATGAGTCGTCCTCTCATGTATGCTTTACATGTGTCCCACATTATGCCACTATCATCTATTGATCCCTCATTAAGTTCCCAGAATTCCTTAAATATAGTTCTAATGTATGCACATGATACCGCGTCATTCAGCATTAGGTTGTTGAAGCGCCATCTCAAGGACCGCTGCCCTTCCTCTACGGATGTGATTATCAATTCAACTGGAGCATGATCAGATATTACAATGTTCCCTATCCTACTATCTGCTATTTGTTCCACCAGTGTGCTAGAGATCAGGAAATAGTCTATTCTAGAGTATGAGGCATGTGGGTGAGAGTAAAACGTCTAGTCTCTTTCCTGTGGGTTCAAGACCCTCCAAATATCCACTAGGCCCAGTTCATCTATCAATACACTGATCGCCAATCTCCCTGTATTGTCAGTGTTCCTGGGTTGAGATGATTTATCTAGCAAGGTGTCTCCAATTAGGTTGAAGTCCCCCCCTATGATTACATTGCTATTCCCTATTTTCCTAATCACCTCACACACTTCATGGAAAAAGTCTGAGGACGTTATGTTGGGTGCATAGATATTAGCTAATGTAGTTCTCTGCCCCTCCAAATCTGCATCCAATATAACCCATCTCCCCTCATCATTGCCACCCCCCTCTTCCTAGAAGAGAATGTACTATAAAATATTTGTCCCACCCAGTCCCTCTTAAGTTTGGCCGATTCCTCCTCATTCAGGTGTGACTCTTGGATTAGTGCAATATCAGTCTTTTTTTGTTTCAAGAATGTCAGTATTTTTCTCCTTTTAATGGGATGATGACATCCGTCTATATTCCATGATACTATTTTAATCAGCCCCATACCCCTTTTAATGTATCTCTTCTGTGCAATCCAGCATCTAATGCTTCTATGCCCGGGGCGTCATACCCCTTATTTCCATATCTAGGACCTGAGATTGTGATGATATACATACAACAATATAGTACATATCGAAATAAAAAGGAACATATAAAAACATAAATACATTTCCTCCCCCCACACTTACCCAAGCTACGTTCGATAAGACCCCAGAGATCTATACTCACCCGTGCATGTTGGTCCCCCTCGTCTATCAGAGGAGTGCATTAAACACATGGTAGGTTGCCTAAAACTATGCCCCTACTATTTTGTAAACCCTAATATAACGTATGGTTCACACTGTAAGCTATACACAGTGTGATCAACTTAACTGAACTTATCAAGATGGTGATGTTTCTCATCCAACAATTAACATTTGTATATAATATCCTAGATATATATATTGGTACGTTGCAACTTCTATGTCATAACCATATAGCATTATGGTTCATTTCGCCCTCCCATATTATCTATCAAGGATATTTCCTTTCCCACGCTTAGAGCTTATTTTTCCATTTAGTGCACTCTATTTTAATTTTTTATTTTATTTAAATTTAAAAAAAAAAATTGCACTTTGTAATGTAGATAGATAGATAGATAGATAGATAGATAGATAGATAGATAGATAGATAGATAGATAGATAGATAGATAGATAGATAGATAGATAGATAGATAGATAGATAGATAGATAGATAGATAGATAGATAGATAGATAGAGATAGATAGATAGATGTTCGTTATTCTACGACGATGCTCCTGAGACTTATCTGTATTTATGTGCGTCTTGACCGTTATCTTAAATGTTCGTCTCCGACTGTCCCCGTCTGAATCCCTGGAGTTTCTCCCAGTACCCGTGATGGTCATTGCCCTGCTGTGCGGGACCTCCATTCTCCGTCGCCTGTATGCAGGGGTGCAGTGCTGGGCATACGCGGTCAAACGACGTTTGGGCTTCGTCACTGAGGCCGAAGTGCACGCATCCTATTATTATGCAAAGTCTAGGTGATAAGTGCCGGCGCGACGACACAAAAATGACTCGTCGCGCCGTATACCCCGGCCGCCGGCACTTATCACCTAGACTTTGCATAATAATAGGATACCGACAACCAAATACAAGCCCTGTAGGTGGGGTGGGGGGTTGCTTGATCTCCCGACTGGAAGGATGAGACAAGGTGTATCATCTGTTCTGTGCGCAACCGAGGGAACATGTATGCGCGTGCGCGGGCGTTTGGCCTTCGCCCATATTACGACTGCACCCCTGCCTGTATGTCACCTCCCGGACCCCGCCGTCTTCCCACTGTCTGCCAGGTAGACAGCCGCTGTATCTCCTCTCGATCTGGGTCGGCAGGAGGGTTCACCACGGTGATCTGAAATCCACGTCTTGCCATATCCGTCGTCGCCTCCGCTGCGTTCTGGTGGTGGGTGCCATCTTCGTAGAAGACCCTCATCTTCGCATGATACAGTGTCTGGAACTTGAGATTCTTCTCCTTCATTATTCTCTTGGCTTCGGCATATTCTCCACGCTTCTTCAGTATTTCAGTGGGGAAGTCATGGTCGACATAGAAGCGTGTATTGTCACATGAGACGTTTTTCTTCTGCCACGTCCGGCATATTATCTCTTCTTTTATTTTGTAGCACCCAAACTTAACCACGATTGACCGTGGCTTCAGCTGCGGGTTGCTAGGCATTGGGGCTAATGCCCGGTGTGCTCGTTCAATACAAAGGTCCATGTCATGAGGCAGGCCAAGTGCGTCCTTAAACAGGTTGTCTAGAAATCCGTGCATGTCTTTCCCCTCCTTCTCCTCTGGGATACCGTAAACCCGTAGGTTCTCCCTCCTTGTTCTGCCCTCCTGGTCGAGTAGCTTAGCTTCCACGCTAGCCTGCCTCTGCATTAGCTTCTTGATTAAAACCGTTGCCGCATCGAGCACATTTTCATTTTCTCCGATTCTCCCCTCCGCCTCACCGAGTCTGTTGTTCATCTTGTTAATTTAATTTTTAATTTCCCGAAACTGACACTCATTGTCTTTCTGAACTCTTTGAGCTCCTTGTAGATGTTCATCAGCGTGGCTTCATGTTCAGATTCATCGTCGCCATCTTTTTCTCCTGTTGCATTGTCATTCTCTGCCATTCCGTCGTCTTTTTCAGTTGTAATCGTGTTTGCCCTACGTCTTGTGATAGCCCCTTCTTTCATCACTATTAAATAAATACCCTGGTGTTGTCAATATATGTTTTCCGGGGCTATATCATTTCGCTATCGGGGAGCTCGTGAGTTAGGCTGCCATGTTCTTCCGCGGTCAAACCGGAAGTCAGATTAAGGCATTTCTAAGGGATTTTTAAGGATATTAAGATTAAGATAATGTAGCAGCCTGAAGATATTGCTTATTATTCAGAGCTGCTGACTTGCCTTTTTGTTTCCCCTTTCTGCACCAAGACATTCTAATTCGTTTCATTGATATTCGCACAAACAATGACACAAGCGTCTCCTTCTTATATCGCTGGAATATGGATTATAAGCGGCATTACTGGACTCGATTCATCATCCTTCCCTTGTGTGACTGGCAGGCGGGACCAGCAGGGGGCAGTAGCAGGCAGAGAGAGATGGGAGAAGATATATGGAACTGAGAGACGGAAGGAGAACCTCTTCGGCTTTGGACTTGGCCGTGAACGGTCGCAGCCACAACGGGCGTGTGCTTTGGAATAGCACCGTTGAAGAAGTGAAGCTGGAGAGCCCCGTAGAATAGTGGCGGGTGATAGGAAGTACTTGCTAGTGGACGCGACGTCCTAGAAGTACCAGCGATAATGTGTGAGCAAACGGTATAGAACAAGGTACTAACACTATCGAGTTATAGTAGTTACTGTGTGCGGTATAAGTAGCGTGCGGCTAATAACATATCTGAGTCCTTGGTAGTCGGGTTATAGCAGTTACTGTGCCGGTATAGAGTGCGAGCCCAGATACGTGCGTGGACCTACAAGCAGTCTGCTCCGGCCGTCAGCAGCGTCTTCCCCGGCGTTCTGCATCAGCTCTGCCCCGGCTGGGAGCAGCCAGCACGGGAGTCGTCCCGTCCAGCAGAGGTCGCCAGCACACAGCACGCACTCTCAACCCATCACTGCCCCTGCTCCAGCCCCGCTTGCTAGCACCTGCGACGAGAGCGTTCGACGCCATCTTGCCACCAGGACGGTGGTGGAGCGGCGCAGCCGCCATTTTGGTAGAGTAACATTAGGGCTTCGGTGCCCAGGATCTATTGCACGTTACACAGTGTAACGCTAACAACCAGTGTCTAAGGGGTACCCCAAACTATATATGCCGGCATTAGAATAGGGCTTTTTGCAAGGTATTAGTGGGCCCACATTTATTGGTTTATTTTGTTATTTGTTTATTTGATTGTTTGATTCCCAATGTGTCTACATTCTATGCCTGGGTTCCCCCAGTACAAGCGGGGTGGTTTAATGTATTGAGCACTCGGTGCCTATGGTGGGAAGAGCTTCCCCTACATTGATAACAAGAGCACCCGGTGCCTTATATTAAGAATTAACATTGTAATGTATAACCTGCCCAGGCTTCACTAAAGTAGACCTAATTGGGATCATTGTGTGTGTCTCTTTCTTTGAGTTCCATCTGCTATTCTAACCTCTGGGTAAATATTGTGACTGCATAATTATTTAACCCTTACACCCCATTTACAGAATAGCATTTGAAGGGTCTATACAGGTGGTCAAGGAAGGGTACTGCTTAAAGGGAAGCCCAATAATACTATTGAACTGACAGTCACTGGGTGTGGGAGGGCTGCCGGAGGTACTGAGGGAGTGAGGGTGTGTGGGGAGCTACTGCTGACCGCCTTGGAAGGCGAGGGAGACCAGAGTACCAATCCCCAGGTTAGTAAATCCTGGGCCCCATCCACTCCAACTGCAAGCCCTCCAGAACGACGTTCCGGGCCAAAGACGGGGGGTACATATAGGTCCAATACTATAGTATCCTACTACCCAGTGTCTGTGTACTACTACTCCCACAAGCAGGGATAATCCACCCTGCTACAATAAGATAAGATATTCCTTTATTGATCCCCTTGGAGAAATGCAGGCATCATAGCAGCATGGGGGATGGGGGTGGGGGGTACAGGTAGTAAAAACAACACAAGCAGTGTAAACAAATAAGTCAATATAATTTACTATCTAACTAACTGAAATATACAGTATTCACAGTATCACACAAGGTGCAGTATGCATAAGATTCTGAGGAGGACTGTTGGCTAGTGTACCTGCACCACATCGTCGTGCTTGTTCCACTTGGTGATGAGCAGCAGCTTGGACAGACTCTCAGGGTAGTGCTCTCTGATGTCGTCCCGCAGCTTCCACAGGAGCTCCTTCTCGTCCTCGAAGACCTCAGTGTGGTTTTTGTTGTCCATTATTTCCTTCAACTTCAGTGTCTGAGGGGGAACGATACCACCACAGGACACGTCCGTCATTCAACGACATTGTGGAAACACTTTGCAGAGAGCAGTGAACAGATGTGAAGCTGCAACTTAATTAAAGAGAATGTGCTGGAAAAATTAAGACAATATCTCACCTCTTCCTTGGTGGCCACAGCCTTGTCTCCGTTACTCACCATGTGATTTATCTGGAAGCAAATGAGGATGTTTTAAAGGAACACGCCAACATTATGGGAATTTCGTCAGACAAGAAGATAGATACCAATTTCCTCTCTGTGCATTCAGTAGAACGCTATCTGGCTGCAAGCTAGCCTAGTTTAGCACAAATGAATGGAAGCGAATATGGACCAGATAGCCTAGCTGTTGGCCAAAAACACCTCGCCCGGAGTTTTAAGCTAGGCTAGTGGTCCGTCTCCGCTTCCATTCATTTATGCCAAGCTAGGCTAGCTTGCAGCCAGATAGCGTTCTACTGAATGCACAGAGAGGAAATTGGTATCTATCTTCTTCTGACTTTAGAGAAGACGGCAAGCGCATTTCCCATAATGTTGGATGTCCTTTAAGGGACTGTATAATAATACACCTCAACTCAGATCTATACTTTAATTTACTATATCTATAATATAGTACCGCATATATAGATATTTGTCTGAATATACCTGCATATAACCCCCCTAATATACTTACTTATACACCTGCATATAACCCATAGCTCTGTATGATAGCATGTACAAATGCTGTATATACCATATATATATATTTATTCTCACCGCATATATATCTATCCACACCTGTCTCTATTTACCTGCACATAGTCCTTTACTATATTTATATCTGTACATATCCTACTCTTACTAGTTACGCTGCTGGCCAGTATGACTACTACCATACTGTCTTTATACCTGTATCACTGTACATATTATACTACAACTCTGTACAAACATCTGATTAGCACTACACTCAGTAGTACTAATTTATACATTTTTTACGCAGTTTAATCACCTGTATACATTGTACATATATTGCTGTTGCACTTTTACTGCTACATTTGCACTCTGGTTGGATGCAAATAATTTTTTTTGTACTGTACTTGTGCTGTATAATGACAATACATTTTTAATCTAATCTATCTAATCTCCTGATAGTGGAGATCTGAGTGTTTGTGACGGTCCACCTTGTCGAGTGGAGGGTAATAGAGCGGGTGTGGCCAGATGTTGGGGAAGCGGATGAGGAGGCCCGCTGCACTGTCCACGTTGGGGTTCTTCTCCACCGTCCCCATGGGGTTCAACAGGTCACTCTTGTCGTCTGGGATTGAAATAAATCATAAAACAGGATTCAATTAATTTATACTATGTTTCTTTTTACTTGTGTTAAAGTCTACCCAATCCTTTATGAACTATGCAACTTCCATGACCCTTGGGCCCATGATAGCCATCCAGAACACAATTTAGATTACAGAGACACATCAGCCGCCTATGGGAGGATATCATGGCCGACCCCTCCCTCCCCGGTCACAGCCTCTTCACCCTGCTCCCCTCTGGGAGAAGGCTGAGGATCCCAAAGGCTGTGAAAGCTCGTCACAGACTGAGCTTCTTCCCCTCAGCCGCCAGGCTGATCAATGCCTAGTCCTTACTGGAACTCTGCACTTTACACTTTATATATATATGTATTTAAATGATTAATCCTCCACTGCACTGTTTTTTGTCCTGTGTCTGTGTTGGTGTTTGTCGTTACTGTGAAAAAAGAAATGAAAAAATGCATACACTGTAATGCTGCAACAATTACCAATGTGTTTTTACACAAATGGCTTAATAAAGGAATCTGAATCTGAATCTGAATATGGTTTCTCCCAACAAATCTTTACAAAAACTTACCTTTTTGGAGCAGACCGGGGTCAAACAATATTTGTAATTTGTGGCTTTGTTTTACCCTACTTAGAGCATCAGAAAAGTTTACCTTTAACAGTTAACAGTTAACTTTGCATTATTTCTGTAGTATTTCTGTAAATTCCAAACTTTCTCAATGCAGTGAACGGACGTTAAGAATTATTTGCGAATACTATCTGACCCAGGCGTGTTATGGTTTAATTTTGACAGTTTGCAATTTGGTTTGCACCTACTAATGACGATCACATTTAAATGTTTACATTTTGTCATTTGGCTGATGCTTTTATCCAAAGCGACTTACAAGTTCTGTACGACAAGTTTCAAGTTTCAAGTTTCTTTAATAGTTGTCATACAGAAGTACAGAATACTTTTGTACAAAATGCTTCTTACTGTTGCGCTCCAGAGACTGTGCATGACAAGATAAGTATGAAATAAAGACATAGTAAAAATTAGAAGTAAAAAAAGAGGTCACAGTGTTCAGTTTAGACATATGTACAATGTTCGTAGACGTAGTTACCATACAATATACAATACTGTGCAGTGTACTAATATACAATACTATATAGTGCAAGGCATAAATGGACGAGGTGCAGTTTAGGTACAATTCACAGTAGGTGTACGAGTTGTAGTGCAAATCCTTTATCAATAAATATAAAGTGTAAGTGTGTTTGTGTGATCTAAAGTGTGGAGAGTGGGTGCTGCAGTGTGTTGTTTGTTTGAGTGAGTGTGTGCGTGTGGGTGTGTGTGCTGTGTGCATTTGATGGTTGTTGCATAGTGATTATTGTTCGTTTAGCGATTATTGTTCGTTTAGCAGCCTGATGGCCTGGGGATAGAAGCTCCTTCTGAGTCTTTCTGTGCTTGCCATAAGACTCCGGTATCGCTTGCCTGACGGCAGCAGTTCAAAGAGGCAGTTGTTCGGGTGGCTCGAGTCCTTAATAATTCTCTTAGCCTTCCCCTTGCACCGCTTGTTGTAAATGTTCTGGAGGGTGGGAAGCCCCCCTCTAATTGTGCGTTCGGCTGAACGTGTCACTCTTTGTAGTCTGCTACGGTCTTGTGCAGTGCTATTCCCAAACCAGGAGGTGATGTTGCCGGTCAGGATGCTCTCTATTGTACATGAGTAGAAGTTCCTAAGGATCTTCTGACTGACTTGGAACTTCCTTAGGCGCCTGAGGAAGTAGAGGCGTTGTCGTGCCTTCTTCACAACACTGTCAATGTGTGTGGTCCATGTCAAGTCCTCGGATATGTGGGCTCCGAGGTACTTGAAACTGTTCAAGTCAGCAGGAAGGGTACAACTCTTTCAGCTGAGTAACAATGATCATCAAACAGTGCTGAAACTTGGGTGCTGCAGTATTGAGTGCATAGACATAAGACATATTAGTATAGTAGGAGGAGTGCATGGTAGTATAGGACAGTAAGAGGTGGTTATATAAAAAAAAATATATATATATATCTTTATTTCAGATATTGATTGAAGAAGTGTGTTTTTAGTCGACTGCGAAAGATTGGCTGGGATTCGGCTGTCCTAACTGTGGTGAGAAGTTCGTTCCACTATTGTGTGGATCATCACCTCTCTAGCTAACTATCTTGTTGTGCTGCATAACGTGTGAATAGATTTGAAGTGCTGTGTGTCACTCGGGTTAATATTTCACCCCATAGTCAGGGACACAGTGCTAGCAGGCAGGCTGTGAACGTTGCGAGCAGAGGTGTTGATGAATATGGGAAGCTGAGACAAGGTTGTGAGTACCAGGGACTGACGGCCATGTTGACAGCAGGAATTCCCCGGTCTTAAGCTGGTCCTTGTAGTCAAATACCATGGTGTTTACCCAGGATAGAGGACAGTCCTGGAGAGAGAGAGAGAGAGGGGGGGGGGGAGAGGGAGAGGGAGAGGGAGAGGGAGAGAGAGAGAGAGAGAGAGAGAGAGAGAGAGAGAGAGAGAGAGAGAGAGAACCACATATTACACTTCCTTTTTTTATCATACAGTAAATGATTTTGCTCAATTACATCAAAATCTGTTTCTGATTTGGTTAAAAATGGTCCTAGAGACTACATTGATTGATTGAAAATTGTATTAACAGATTACAGAATGGGTACAATACAGTACAGCTCAATACACACATTGTTCAGGTATAGTACAATATATATATATAACAAGAAGAGAAAAAAAGATGTGCAACCAAGATGGAAAATGTTAAATGAAATAATGAATGAAGATATTCCTTCTTTTGACATTGTAATGTAGATTATTCTAAATGGCTTTGAATAATCAAATTTTACATTACATTTACATTTAGTCATTTAGCTGACGCTTTTATCCAAAGCGACTTACAAGTTCTGTATGACAAGTCATCAGGAAGGGCACAATTATATCAGCTGAGTAACAATGTTCATCAAAGTGTTGAGTGGTACAGTGTAGGTTAGTATAATTAGGACAAGTGCATGACAGTAAGGTTAGTTATGGTTAGATATATATATATATACTTTTATTTTTTTCATTTCAGATAATGGTTGAAGAAGTGCGTCTTCAGTCGACGGCGAAAGATTGGACGGGTTTCGGCTGTCCTAACTGTGGTGGGCAGTTTGTTCCTCTTCCAAATTCCTCTTGTAAAATATATGTCATTAATTTAGAAAGATTTAAAACAATTTCACCTGAGTTCAAGAGGTCACTGATCACTCTGTGACGAAATATGTAAGTGAGTGGACATTTTGTTATATAATTCAATTCATTGAATAATTGAGGCTGAAGCTCAGGATCAATATGGCTCCCAATGAAAAACAAAACAAGTGTTGAAATATTTGTTATAGGTAGACATGGAATCTTGCAAAAAAAGAAGGGAGTAAACACCTCAGCCGGAAACTACAATGAGCTTAGAAAGAAAAGTGAACAAGAAACGGCCAGAATAGCTCAACTTCCGCCCGGCTTCCTGGCGTCTCGGCTGAGGGGACTTCTCCTCTGGGTATCGGAAGAGAGAAGTGGCTAGAAAGCAGAAGTGGGGCTGTTGCCAGTCGCCTACAGCTGGGAACTCTCTCCTTTTAAGATGTATACAGCAGCTGCAACTACTGTACCGTTCAAGACAAAACCCCAACCCACCCCCTGTGGTCAAAAGGGGAATTAGGTGGTGTTACTTCCTGGCAGAGTGGGACGTTGCAGCACGTGTTTACGGTATCCTACTCTGAGTGCGTGATCACGGCTACGTCAGTGGAGGCCAGGGGTGTAAAAAGTACCCAGAAATCATACTTAAGTGAAAGTATGGGTAGGGTACGGTACGGTCTCAAAATCGTACTCAAGTAAAAGTCAGAGTATCTGACTAAAAACACACTTGAGTAAAAGTTAAAAAGTTTCTACTTTTAAATGTAGGCCTACTTAAGTACTAAAAAGTTGTCGCTGCGATGTGAGAAGTTGTCAAGGACAACACCAGGGTTCTTGGCGGTCGGGGACGCGGCCACAGCTACATTCTCGACTGTGATGGAAAGGTCGTCAGGGGGGAGGATTTGGCCGGCAGGTGGAGCAATTCTGTTTTGCTTAGGTTCAGTTTTAGGTGGTTGGTCGTCATCCAGGCGGAGATGTCGGACAGACAGGACGAGATCCGCTCAGAGACGTGGATATCTGAGGGAGGGAAGGAGAGGAAGAGCTGGGTATCATCGGCATAGCAATGATACGAGAAGGCATGAGACGTGATAATGTTACCCAGAGATTTAGTGTAGAGGAAGAAGAGAAGGGGTCCAAGGACCGAGCCCTGGGGGACACCCGTCCGTAGGGGGCGGGTGGCCGACAGGGTCCCTCTCCATGACACTTGGTAGGAGCGGTCATTGAGGTATGTCAGCCATATCAGCGCAGAGCCAGCTACTCCCATTCCTGCAAGGGATGCGAGGATGATCTGATGGTTGACTGTGTCGAAGGCTGCAGATTCAAGATTTAAGATTCAAGAGGTTTAATCGTCACATACATACACAAGGTCTAGGAGAATCAGGACAGAGGAGATGCCTTTCGCTTTTGCTAAGTGAAGTGCCTCTGTGACCGCAATGAAGGCCGTTTCTGTGGAGTGACCAGTCCTGAAGCCTGACTGATTAGGGTCTAGATCGGAGGTCATTCTGTAAGAGATAATCAGTAAGTTGATTGGATACAGCATGTTCAAGTGTTTTAGAAAGGAAGAGAGAAGAGAGACAGGATGATAGTTGCCTATGACGGTGGGGTTCATGGTTGGGTTTTTTATGAGCGGTGTGACTGGCTTGTTTTAGGGAGGTGGGGACCACCCCAGAGTTGAGGGAGGCGTTGATGGTTGCAGTTAGGAATGGGAGAATGTCTGGTGCTATGGTCTGGAGGAGTGGGGAGGGTAACTGATCCAGCTGGCATGTAGTGGGACGGTTCGAAGTTACCAGTGTCAGGGTCTCGGCGCCTGTAATGGGAGAGAAAGATGACAGAGTGAAGGATGAAATTCTCGATTCAGTATTTGGAATGGGTGGGGGTTGGGAGAAGGAGCTGCGGATGTTCTCCACTTTTTCCTCAAAGAAGATTGCAAAGTCTTCGGGAGAGAGAGATGAGGGGGGGAGTGAGGAGGGAGGACATGGTAGCATGCAGTTTGTGAAGGTTCTTGGCAGAGGCCTCGATCCTATGGACAGACACTAGACAGTCTGCAGGAAAGGAGGCAGAGGTCTAGACAGTGACACTGGACAGTCTGCAGTCCAGGAGGCAGAGGTCTAGACAGTGACACTGGACAGTCTGCAGTCCAGGAGGCAGAGGTCTAGACAGTGACACTGGACAGTCTGCAGTCCAGGAGGCAGAGGTCTAGACAGTGACACTGGACAGTCTGCAGTCCAGGAGGCAGAGGTCTAGACAGTGACACTGGACAGTCTGCAGGCAGAGGTCTAGACAGTGACACTGGACAGTATGCAGGCAGAGGTCTAGACAGTGACACTGGACAGTCTGCAGGCAGAGGTCTAGACAGTGACACTGGACAGTCTGCAGGCAGAGGTCTAGACAGTGACACTGGACAGTCTGCAGGCAGAGGTCTAGACAGTGACACTGGACAGTCTGCAGTCCTCTCTACTCCTCTCTCAGCCAGCGCACTTTACATTTCAGTCATCTGTCAGTGAACAGGAACCGGGAAACAGGGATGCAAACAAGCGCTAGACTTGGGGAATTATCACAATATTTAAGTTTATGATAAGGTTTTTAGATTAGATACAAATGTATTGTCATTATACAGCACAAGTACAGTACAACGAAAATAAGTTTGGCATCCAACCAGAGTGCAAATGTAGTAAAGAGTAAAAAAGTAAAGTGCAACAGCAATATACAATGTACAGGTGATTAAACTGGGTACAAAATATACAAATTAGTGCTAATCAGATGTATGTACAGAGTTGTAGTATAATATGTACAGTTATATAGGTGTAAAGACAGTATGGTAGTACTGGCCAGCAGTGTAATAGTAGGATATGTACACAGATATAATATAGTAAAGGACTATGTGCAGGTAAATACAGACAGGTGTGGATAGATATATGGTATATGCGGTGAGAATAAATATATATATATGGTATATACAGCATTTGTACATGCTATCATACAGAGCTATGGGTAATATGCAGGTGTATAAGTAAGTATACAGGGGTTATATGCAGGTATATTCAGACAAATATGTATATATGCGGTATATACAGCACTGTTGTATGCTTGTATGCCCCATGCTGCTTTGACACGCAAATTTCCCCAAGGGGATCAATAAAGGATTATCTTATTATCTTATTATTATCATACAGAGTTATATGGGTAGACTATAGTATGAGGTGGGTAATTAAGATTATTAGGATTACAGAGCGCCCTCGTGGCGCACCGCATAGTGCCTCGCACACCTACACGGCCGTCCCGGGTTCGCCTCCCGCTCCCGGTGACATTTGTCGCATGTCTTCCCCGCCTCTTCTCCCGTTCATAAATGCTAAAAAGAAATCTTAAAAAAATAAAGATTATTAGGATTACTATGATTACGGTGTAGGGCAGGTGTAGACAGTGAAAGCAGTAGGTAGGTATACATTTAGGGTGTAGGCAAAATCTATTTAAAAAATTAAAGAAAGAATAGTACCCCAACTTGAGAAGAACAATGGCAACGCATGACTTTGCACCTGTTTTCGTAAGCTTCTGTTATGTGTTATATGTCTTCAGAACAACCTTTGTAGGTGGACATATATAAGTTAAAATGGGGCGGGGGGGACGATGACGACAATACAAATACGTATGGTGACGATGAAAATTAATTTAGAATTCCATGAAGTACATGCTAATCTCTTCCTTCCTTGGCGCGATGCAGCGATAGAAGAGGGTGAGGCGGATGAGACGTTAACCGCAGCCTTGCCGCTGAACATTGCACAACCAGACGCAGCAGCAAATACACCCCCACACAAACACCACTACCACACACACTAGAGAGGAAGCATGTCTGTTTGTGCATGTTAACAAATTCACACCCACCAGCAACAGCAGAAGCACACGCTCACTCACTCGATCAGGTTTGAAACTCACAGCCTTCCTGTTTTTCTTCTTGATGCCACGGGATTTCTTGGTCTTCTCGGTGTAGACAGCGTACATGGCAAAGCACAGGCGGCTCATGCGCGGCAGGTCCCCCACTTGGATGTCGAACACCAGCCACTGGTCCCACAGGGGCTCTGAGCACACCCCCACCTCCATGCTGGTCACCACCTTACAGAGCAGCTCACTGCCATGAAACAGACCGGCCTGGACCACCAGCTGCAAGATTCAAGAGGTTTATTTATCACATACATACCAGGGCATACAGTGAAATGCGGGTGGCCATGCCCGCTTTGACTGTGCAAGAATACAATAGTAAATAAAATAAGTAGAAGATAATAAAATAGACATAAAATAGACATGATAAAAGTAATACAATGTTAGCTATGAATTAAAGGCACTAGGTCCTATGTACACTACTATACATTATACAATATACAGTTTTATTCTATGTCCCTATGCTATACTTGCTATTACTAACTATACTATACAAGAACCACAACAGTTCTTTCCTTAAAGTGACCTTTTTTCTCCCTTTCTCCTTCCTTTAAAGTGTCGTTTAAATTGTATAAATTCTGCAATAAGTCTGCAAGACACAGAAATATACAATGTTGTTCAGACATGGGGGCCGGCACGACTATATGTTTGGGATCTAAGTCGTTTAATGGGATATCATATATCCCACCCATTCTAAGAAGAATATAAGATAAGATAAGATATTCCTTTATTGATCCCCTTGGGGATCCCTTTGTTACAATCATTTCAGTCATCCAAAAAGACGTTCAACCCGTGTTTTGGTTTTTGAGATATTGGAAACAGAACTTTTAGCTAGCTTTTGTTAGCAATGCTATTGGGAGTCAATAGGGGATTGATTGATTGATTGATTGATTGATTGATTGAAAATGTTATTAACAGATTGCAGAATGGGTACAATACAGTACAGCTCAATACACACAATTGTTAAGGGGGTGCAGAACAGAGAAAGACTTTCGTCTTGTTTACATCAGGGTCCCCCATTTTCAATTCATCATAACATATATATGACATACATGACATACAGATAGACAGTACTGTTAACGTCACAGTGACCAATCGCAGCCACTCTTATTGTCTGGGACCAAATACGGCCACGCCCCATTCCCAGTAAAAAGTGGGAATCTCTAGAATGGGTTTCGGGCGACGCTGTATACGGAAGTGACGATAGACAACACTTTCTGTTGTCAGTAGATGGCAGCATTGGTTTAAAATTAAAAGGTGAAAATGTTGAAAACTACATGAATACATTTCTCAAGATCCTTAGCACAGGTCACAGGTCACTGGGATGTGTCTATTCTTCGCCGTGATCTGAACAGCGCTAAACTATTACTGCAACCTCGGTATAGCGACCCCGAATGGTAAACTAATTATCTTAACAAAAGTGCGCTGGTAGCGTTACATATGTTGTCTAAAGGGGGACATATGGTACAATTTAAGATTTTAATGATAATCGGCATATAAAAGGACAACATAAAGCATCGTTCATTTGTAAGAAACCTCAATGAAAACGGTAATATTAGCTATTGTTGTGAAAATGTGCTAGAATCCTATAAAAATGTGGACGCATTTGGTCTACGTTCCGTTACATCTAGACATTTATGACATACCAGATCTACAAGTATACAGTACTGTTTGTGATACAAAAATAGTCTAAAAAAGAGAGTATATACATTTGAGGGGGAAGAAACTGTACATTGGAGGTGGTTGGGTGGGTGGAGTGGGGGGGGGGGGGGGGTTGGGACTGTACATTGGAGGGGGTTGGGTTTGGACATTTACAGGGGCCAGTTTCGAATTGCAGTCTCCCGTAGGTGCTCTTTAAAAACCGGAGTCCAGGGTGAAGTTTTGGGGGAATCCCGGTTTCAGTGGTTGTGTGTAGACATAGTAACCGAGATTATTTCCAGTGTTTACGGCAGAGCTGTTGCAAGTAGCGTTATATGAAAATGATTGTAACAATCCTGGCCACCAATCCTGGCCACCATCACCAGTAAACAAGCAATAGCAAGCGATATCGGGGGTCCCTGATGTAAACAAGACGAAAGAATTTTTCTGGTCTGCATCCCCTTAACAATTGTTTGTATTGAGCCATATTGTATTGTACCCATTCTGCAATCTGTTAAATAAAGTTTTCATCCATTCATTCTACTAGCGTTAACGTTACTAGTACAATAAATAAATGACTTTGTCTTGACTTTTGTATGGACAGACTTTGGATAGAAAAAAATAATATATGTATAAATATGTATGCCTACATGTGAATGGGCTCGAGGCAAGTGCAGTACTGTGCAGTGCCTGTCTGGGTTAGATTTCCTTTTTTTGCTTGTTTTTCTTTTTGATCTGTTTTTGCTGGCATGACGGCATAGATGAACTGGAGGAACCCCCCCCCTTCTGTCCCAATGTGTGTTTTGTAATGTAAGTAACTGTATGTGAAAAATCTTTTAAAAAACCAATAAAAATATCAAAAGAGAATAAATAAATGACGTGATGATTAAAGTATTTCCACTCCATTCCACGATACCAGCGCCTCACCAGCTAACCACACGTAAGCCAACAAAAATCAGCAATCTTTGTACGCTATGTACGCTAGCCGCAATGCTAACTAAAACCCAATCACATTAGCACGTAAGCTAACAAAATCAGCGATCTTTTTGTGAGACTAAACTCTCCGCTCTTGGTGGTAAATTGTGTTGATGTTGGTTTGGTTTCATCAACAAATGAGGCAGAACACACAGTGAATGTATCCTTTTTTGTTTATTGCACTTTGTTCTTGCTGCAAACAAATAATGAATGCGAATGTTCATGTTCAAGCAAGCAATTTAAAGATGGCTGGTTTCTGTTTTGTGCAGGACGTTATAACGTAGTGAGGCGTTCAACCCTTCTGATTGGTTGAAATTGCCTTCATGTTTGAACTACATCGCCAACTATTGTTTGGCATTGTACTACATGTATATTACATCACTCGGTAGCGGATTTGAGCAGTTCCGTGAGTATGCGTTTTTTTTTTAACCACTCGTGGAGGGTTATTTTTTTTAAACCTCTGTGTCAAAAATACCTGTGATCGTGTGGACTGAGCCTTAGAGAGGTTTTGAAGGTGGGTAGTGATTCACATTCCTTTACAGCTGTGGGTAGGGCGTTCCACATTGTTGTTGCATAATTGCGAAATATGTTTATTCCCTTGTTTGAGCCGAATCTGGGTTTAACATGATTTGTGGAGCTCCCTCAGCAAGACCGACGGCTTCTCAGTTACAGTGGGTGACAATATTGTCACAAGGAAAGACGAAATTACCTACCTGGGTTCCATCCTAGAGGCAAATCTTTCCTGTGACAAAATGGCATCCAATGTAATAAAAAAAAGTCAACCAACAAACTAGATTCTTGTACCGGATCTCCTCTCTGGTAAACAAGAATACCCTGAAGACTCTGGCAGGAGCACTCATTCAAGGGTACTATGACTATGCATGCACCTCATGGTACCAAAGCACCTCAAAGGCGCTTAAAACAAAATTACAAACATCACAAAACAAACTGGTCAGACTACTACTTGACCTGAACCCCAGAACCCACCTCACCCCTGCCCACTTTGACAACCTAGGATGGCTTAGAGTAGACGACAGAGTACAGCAACTTGCAATGGGCCTGGTCTACAAGATACACTATACGACCGGGGTGCCCATGTACATGTCAAAATACTTCCCAAAGGTCAGTGAATACCACAACCACTACACCAGAGGAAGCTCAACAAATCATGTTAAACCCAGATTCGGATCAAACAAGGGACTAAACACGTTTCGCAATTATGCCACAACAATGTGGAACGCCCTACCCAAAGCTGTAAAAGAATGTGAATCCCTGCCCACATTCAAAACCGCTCTTAAAGAGCACCTACGGGAGGCTGCAATTCGAAACTGGCCACCGTAAATGCCCAAAACCCCCACCACCTCCTAATAGACAGTCTCCTCCCCACCGCATGTATATATTCCCTCCCCGCCGTATGTATATTTCTCTCCCACCCACCCACCCCCTCCTAATGTACAGTCCCCTCCCCATCATATGTATATACTCTGTCAGGATCTAGGGGTAACAGTACTGTATATTTGAATACCGTTTATGTCACAAATGTATCAGTACTAAATACCTATATGTCCCTATGCCATAAATGTCATGTATGTTGTGTATGTCATAAATGTCTATATGAATTGAAAATGGGGGACCCTGATGGAAACAAGACAAACGTCTTTCTCAGGTCTGCATCCCCTTAACAATTGTATGTATTGAGCCGTACTGTATTGTACCCATTCTGCAATCTGTTAAATAAAGTTTTCATTCATTCATTCATTCATTCATTCATTCATTCATTCATTCATTCATTCATTCATTCATTTGTGGTCGTGGTATTCACTGACCGTTGGGAAGTATTTTGACATGTCCATGGGTACCTTAGTGGTGTAGTGTATCTTGTAGACCAGGCCCATTGCAAGTTGCTGTACTCTGTCCTCTACTCTAAGCCATCCTAGGTTGTCAAAGTGGGCAGGGGTGAGGTGGGTTCTAGTAGTAAGGTCAAGCAGTAGTCTGACCAGTTTGTTTTGTGATGTTTGTAAAAAAAAATTAGCGCCTTTGAGGTGCTTTGGTACCATGAGGTGCAAGCATAGTCGTAGTACCCTTGAATGAGTGCTCCTGCTAGAGTCTTCAGGGTATTCTTGTTTACCAGAGAGGAGATCCGGTACAAGAATCTAGTTTGTTGGTTGACTTTTTTGATTACATTGGATGCCATTTTGTCACAGTTGTACACAGGGTACAAAGCAAGTCTCTGAAAAATCACTTTGAAGTCCTCCTGCATAGTTAACTATGGTGTGAAGCAGTTAAGGAGCTTGGTTCTTATAAAAAGACTAGAAAAGGTGTTCTTGAAAGGTGCTTGTTCTTGACAATATCACCTTGTTACCAGCAGTCTTCTTCAGGTTTCTACCCCAGGTGTTATTACACCTGAAGAAGGCTGCTGACAGCAAGGGAAGACCATTGAGAACACCTTTTCTAATCTTAAAAAAATAAAATTTCACTCAATTAGGAAACTATTTGGAAGGTGCTACATGTAGGCTTAATGTTTCAGAGACATACTTCATACCTCACATTGACTTCTACTAGCATTGCTCACAAATGCTAACATTTTCTGTTTTAAATAAAAAAGCACAAGTTAAATGACTAAATGTAAATATCTCAAAAACCAAAACCCTGGTACAAGTGCTTTTTTAATGGACTGAAATTACTCCCGATTTCTAACAAACATGTATCATTTTCATCTTTAATTGTCCCTTTAATCTTAATGTATGGGGTATAGCTTTCATCTTAATTGTCTGTGAAAAACGTCCACACATTTCACTAAATGACTCAGTTTCCTGTGCCATTCTCAAGTTATGATTCAAAGTCTGCACCTTCCTAATGTAAGCAGGTCGTAATGCCTTTCAATGATGTCTATAGCTGGTCAAAAAGGATAAATAACCATTGGGCCAATTTTGATCAGAGTTAAAAAATTCAATATTGTGCAAGCATTAAAGTTTGGCCTATTGCCAAGGAAGACTGGTCTGAATCCAAATGTAGTTAATATATGAGTGGATATTCTCCCCCGGGGTATTTCTTCAGACCTAAACCTGCCAACTGCAGACATGACATATAAATTATATGACAGGCCAAATTTGCCATGAGTCATGATCTGCCCTTAAGGTAGCAGCCGGAAGTGCACTTTCACTTAATAATCCATCTAAACGGTAACACAGTTAGTTTAAAAAAGAAAACCGAATCATGCAGACACACAGACACACATTAACTCACTTCCCTTCTTGTCTGTCGAATTCGGTGCCAAAATTGTCACAGCAATAGGCAAGACTTTTTGATAATGAAATTATGATAAGAAAGCGAAAGAAAGCAGAAATCGACAGAAATCTGACATATATTAAGTAATTATAATAGATAAAATACTATATTATAATACAGTATAGATGATGTGTTTGTCTAGTGTTATCTTATTACATGCACATTTATGAACATGCAGGGGTGTTTCAATCAGACATCCAAAATTTAAACAAACTATGGAGACATTCATCAAACATTTCAAGGCAGGTCTGGTCCTTCTTGCCTTGTCTGCAGTGTAGTTTTTTTTCCTTCCGAAAAATTTAAAAAAATGGCACACACCAAGAGCGTGAATCCTGTCTTTTTCTAAGAATCTAGGCCTCAGAATGGAACGTGAAAGCCAGATAGGCCCTCCCCACTTCCTGTTTTGAAGTTTCAACCAACCGCCTTGATGAATTATGGGAAACATGTGGTCTGGGTCATGTGACCCTATCATTTACATGTAAAAAAACAACAACAAGAAAAACTTGTTCCTACAACTGAAATTGAGACACCGGTAAACAACAAGTAAACGCCACTCTTCATAGTGTGAAAAACACCCACAAAACCACACCAACCTTCATCCCCTCATCTGCATTGACTCGGCTGCCCTGCACCAGGTGAATGTAGAAGGGCTCCTCAATGGACCACAACGAGGAGGTGTTCTGGTGTTAGAAAGACAGACAGGAGGAAACATCGTTTTCTTCTATATTCCACTTCCAAGACGTTCATCCTTGGGCTCCTTCGTTAGCTTGAATTAACAAAACAATTGCTATTGTTTCAAGTGACACTTGAGGCATACAGTTATATTAATGGATTGTACTGTAAATACGTTAGAACAGTGTATGAGCTATAACTTGAAACAATATCACCACACACTCATAGCCATAGCCTCTATGCAAATACCATAAACTCCTTATTTGGACCAATATGTATTGCATCGACGCTGTGAGTATGTGGCGGACTTGTTTATTTCCCCCCAAAAAAGTAAATTCCCCTCTTGAACAGAACCTCTTCAGTCCTGTTCTCCTCTCTGTAATAACAGTGTATGAGCCATTAGAATCTCTTTAAAACAGACTTAAAATAAAAGAATCAAATAAAAAGATAACTGTTTATTTCTCACTGTAAAACTAATTACAGACCCATCATGGTTACTTATGTAGGTCCTCCGTCATCATCACCTACTACAGTATTGTGTTGATAACCACACTTACAATACGTTATTATGAATCATCAATATCCCCTGTAATACTTTATGTATGCCTTAAATAGGTCATCCAGTTTCATAAGGGGTCAAAACGATTGGTCACAAATGGGGAGGCATTTCAGTGCATCAAAAAAAATTTAAAAATAAAAATAACACTTGCAACAGTGCTTTGGCTCTAGAAGCAATAATTGTTGGCATTTAGTTAGCAACAATAGTGGAAGTCAATGGGAGCATAATGCATGTCTCCCATGCAGGGACGTGCACCGGACTTTAGAGGGGCAAGTGCTCAAAGGCTGAAAAGGGCACTATAGGCCCTTTTAAGTGGATATCAGGAAGGCAGCAGGACCGGACGGCATCCCCGGCCGCGTCCTAAAAGTCTGTGCCGACCAACTGGCCCCGGTATTCACTGACATCTTCAACCTGTCCTTGGAACAGGCCGTCATCCCCACCTGTCTGAAGAAGTCCACCATCATCCCTGTACCCAAAAAATCTACGCCCGCTTGCCTCAACGACTACCGCCCTGTAGCCCTCACCTCCATAGCCATGAAGTGCTTTGAGAAGCTAGTGAAGGGCTACATCTGTTCCTCCCTCCCCATCAACCTGGACCCTCTGCAATTTGCATATCGCCCCAACAGGTCCACGGAGGACGCCATAGCCCATGTGCTGCACACAGCAGCATCACATCTGGACAAGAGGCAGGGGAACTATGTGAGAATGCTGTTCATCGACTACAGCTCAGCATTCAATACCATAGTCCCCTCCAAACTCATAGCCAAGCTCAGGGACCTGGGCTTGAACTATGACCTGTGCCAGTGGGTCCTGGACTTCCTGACGGGCAGACCCCAGGTGGTAAGAGCCGGCAACTGCACCTCCTCATCCATCACGCTCAACATAGGGGCCCCCCAGGGCTGTGTTCTGAGCCCCCTCCTCTACTCCCTGTACACACATGACTGCGTAGCACAGCGGAACAACAACACCATCATCAAATTTGCTGATGACACAGTAGTGGTGGGCCTGATCTCTGCCAACGACGAAAGGGCCTACCTGGAAGAGGTAGAGAACCTGTCACAGTGGTGTCAGGAGAACTGCCTCTCCCTGAACGTCAGCAAAACAAAAGAGATGATTGTGGACTTCAGGAGGTCGGGGGTCAAGGACTACAGCCCCCTCAGCATCGACGGGGCACCAGTTGAGAGAGTGAACAGTTTCAAGTACCTCGGAGCCCACATATCCGAGGACTTGACATGGACCACACACATTGACAGTGTTGTGAAGAAGGCACGACAACGCCTCTACTTCCTCAGGCGCCTAAGGAAGTTCCAAGTCAGTCAGAAGATCCTTAGGAACTTCTACTCATGTACAATAGAGAGCATCCTGACCGGCAACATCACCTCCTGGTTTGGGAATAGCACTGCACAAGACCGTAGCAGACTACAAAGAGTGACACGTTCAGCCGAACGCACAATTAGAGGGGGGCTTCCCACCCTCCAGAACATTTACAACAAGCGGTGCAAGGGGAAGGCTAAGAGAATTATTAAGGACTCGAGCCACCCGAACAACTGCCTCTTTGAACTGCTGCCGTCAGGCAAGCGATACCGGAGTCTTATGGCGAGCACAGAAAGACTCAGAAGGAGCTTCTATCCCCAGGCCATCAGGCTGCTAAACGAACAATAATCGCTAAACGAACAATAATCACTATGCAACAACCATCAAATGCACACAGCACACACACCCACACGCACACACTCACTCAAACAAACAACACACTGCAGCACCCACTCTCCACACTTTAGATCACACAAACACACTTACACTTTATATTTATTGATAAAGGATTTGCACTACAACTCGTACACCTACTGTGAATTGTACCTAAACTGCACCTCGTCCATTTATGCCTTGCACTATATAGTATTGTATTAGTACACTGCACAGTATTGTATATTGTATGGTAACTACGTCTACGAACATTGTACATATGTCTAAACTGAACACTGTGACCTCTTTTTTTACTTCTAATTTTTACTATGTTTTTATTTCATACTTATCTTGTCATGCACAGTCTCTGGAGCGCAACAGTAAGAAGCATTTTGTACAAAAGTATTCTGTACTTCTGTATGACAACTATTAAAGAAACTTGAAACTTGAAACTACCTGTGTGTTTTTTTAACCGAGCATGCAGCGTGCAAGCCCGATTTTTAAGGGCCCTTTTCGGGCGGGGGGGGGCCTTTTTATGCTTTTTGGGGGGTTTTGGTGATCAAATATTGAATATTGAACTATAATAACCAGTGCAGGAGCTCACTTATCCTTGAAAGACACTTTTATCACTGACTTAAAAGGCCCATACATCTCCATAAATGTTCATGGGGGAGGGAATAAGTGCTTACCCTACAGACCCCAAGAAGTGCTGTATATTCTGTATTGTTTAATATAAATGCATTTTTTATTCCAATCCCGATTTGTATTTGAGATTCCCAAATCCCATTGGACTTGACTTCTTCGTGTCCCTCAATGAGTGTAATACCAGCATTCAACTGTATGCGCCACAGTGGTTTCTATCATCATCATCATCATCACCACCCACGCTATGCATAAAATATAGGTCCGCGGAGAGGCACGCTGAGGAGGCCATGCAAACTGCAATGGAATATGGGGCATCTCTCTCTCTTTACCTAATATTTTGATTCTATCCTGACATTTTCCAGTTGGAAGGGCAGTCTATATGCGTAACGGTAAAAAAAGAAAAGAAAAAAAAAAAGAAAAAAGTTTTTTTTTTAATGGCACTTTTTTATGAGGCTCAAAAGGGCAGATGCTCAAGCACCCCTTGGGCTCTATGTGTGCACATGCCTGCTCCCATGCAGCTTTGCAATGGTTTCACAACATAGTACATAGTAAACATATATTAAATTGGGATTTTTCAGACACATGTTTCATGCCTCCATTGACTTCCACTTCCGCATTATTAACATGGTAATAATATCTGCTTCCAATATCTCAGAAACCACAATACTGGATGGACATGAAATAACACCCAGTATGTGAGTCCCTGGGTAGCTGGATTATCCTTTTTAACACTAAGTGAAGGGTTACCTCAGTTTCTTTCGGGCAATCTGACAAAAGAAACGGCTACAATATTCTTTACACTTACAAAACAAAGTGTAAAAAAGAAAATAAAGAAAAATGAGGAACAAACCCAGAAAGAGAGTGACCGATTGGTGCTGAATGTAACGAATCTGTGATGAACGAGGTGGATTGTTTTTTCTTAGCAACACATGCAATGACCAAATATAACGTAGATTCAAGTCAATGTGAACAAAGTCAATTATCAACATTCTGCTGAACAGTGTGTTTCGAGAATTTGCCAAAGTCCACGGCCTGGTTGAGGAACAACCGAGCAGAGACAGAAAAAGAGTAGCTGTTCTGTTAATGAAAGATGGCAGCGGTCCAACGAGCTAACCTCTCACCTTCTTCAGGGGCAGCGGGGGAGGTTTGGACAAGGAGCGGCTCTTGGACACCTGGCTGCACATGCCGCCTTGCTCCTCCTGATACTTGGAGATGGTGGAACTGTGGACCATAGTCAGGTGAGGGTTCTGGCCGCCTCTCAAACTGGAGAAAATGTACTGAGGGAAGAGACGCAGAAGAGAGGAGAGGACAGAAGGATGTGTTTTTACTGGTTTGGCCTTCACTCAAGTTCACCAGCAGATATTCTGCAGTGTCCAGAGAGTGCACCGGGTTGACTCCTGGGGGCTGTTCATTTGCAGTGAGTTAATGTAGCTGAAATCTCATTATGCCTGGATGGATGCAGTTCCCCCTCTGCGGGGGCGCTAGTCAGATATGACTCATACCCGCAGGTAGAGTTTCAAAAAACCAACAGCAGATACTCCTGCCACCAAAGCCTTGAGTCACCCCACTCCTGATCTGACAACAAATTACTTTCTATTTCAGGTTTAATAGACTGCCCGCACAGAGCAGACCCGCACAGACAGAATACAAAAGACCCAGCCGCCACCCGCTTACCCCCCCCCCAGTGGACTATGTTCATTGAGGTTTGTTATTGCGGTCACTCACTTTGAACTGGCACAGGGGGTGTTTCCCGTAGATGAACTCCCAGCTCCCATTGACCTGCAGAGTGTAGTCCTCGGGCTCCTGCCGGACGGAGCGGAAGATAGTGGCCTTCTTCTTGAGGGCCGTCTTCATCAGAGCCACTGGGAAGTCCTGGGGACCCTGTTGGAGCACGAAGCTTTCCTGTGGGAACCAAAGACCAACAGCTCAAATAGATGTATCGGTTCTACAGTAAGTTCTGATGGTTTGTAAAGTGGTGCTGGTGGTGTGGGAGGGGGGTTTCCAGATACCTTCACTTTTACCTGAAGTTATCCTCGGGAATGTATCTATATAAGGTAGAACCACAAAATTTTCCAACCGAAGGTTTCGTGCTTACTGCAGTTAAATGATCAAACCACGAAGATTAGATTTAATTTCCCTAACGCCCTCTGCCCAATACAAATATGTCTCATGGAAATTGCAAGGTGCAGATTTGGACATCTATTTAGGGCCATCTATTTGGAGTAAGACTCAAGACTGGACTCACATCGCAATTCTCAAACTTGACATTGATGAAGATCTTCTTGGTGCTTTTGGACTTGATGCTCCCCGACTCTGGCAGAGAGGAGCGAGGCTCCAGGTCACATGGGAAGCTGTATTCCAGCCACTGGTACCAGGGCAGCATCTGTCGCTCCATGGCCTTGTCTTCACAGAACGTACGCATGCTGGCCCGGAACTCACTCACCTCGTGGTTCTTCTGGGCCTCGAAATCATGCAGACCTGCACAGTCACAATGAGAGAAACGAACAGGAGTCTTGACAATTCAGAAGACTGACCATCAAGACATGCGCATCTATAGCATCTATATTAGGGCTGCACGATTTTGGGAAATAAACTAATTGCGATTTTTCTGACAGATATTGCGATTGCGATTAAATTTGCGATTATAATAATAAAAAAATTAAGCAGCCCCACAGAGATTTATTGTAAAATGCGGCTTGCATCTGGCCTACGCATGGGTCTTTTCGGGACACCGAGTCTGACCATTTTTCTTTTTACCTGGGAATCGATACCGGTACCCAACGGTACCTTTTTTTCTGTACTTTACTCTCCCTCTCTGAAGTCTAAACTTCACAACACACAATCTAAAACCCCTTAACTCCCTCTCTCAAACCAATCTTGTATCTCAATGGGACTTCCTGGTTAAACAAATGTAAAAAAAAAAGCAAAACAAATGAATGAATAGCGATTTTCTTTGTGTTGCCGATTTGATAATTGCATCATTCCAAATCGCAATTTCGATTTAAAATCGATTAATCGTGCAGCCTAATCTATATCATCATCTATAGCATCCATAGCATCTACAGTATATCATCATCTATAGCATCCATAGCATCTACAGTATATCATCATCTATAGCATCTATATCATAATCTATATAATCTATATCATCATATATAGCATCCATAGCATCTATATAATCATCTATAGCATATATAGCATCTAATTTAATCGTCTATTGCATCTATATCATCATCTATTGCTCTATTGCATCTATATCATCATCATCTATAGCATCTATATCACCATCAGGCAACTACCGCCCTGTTTCTATTCTTACCTCCATCTCGAAAGTCATGGAAAAAATAGTCTACGAACAGGTTGAAAAGTACCTAGCGGAAAAAAAATCTAATCTACGAATTCCAATCTGGCTTCAGAACATCCCACTCCACTGACACATGCCTTCTCTATTTGAACGACCACATCAAACAAGAGGTGGACGCGGGCAAATACTGCGGCATGGTCATGCTGGACCTACAAAAAGCCTTCGACACTGTCAATCACTCCATTCTGATTGACAAGCTAAAAGCAATTGGTTTTGATAGTCTATCAGTGAGCTGGATGCAATCCTACCTGGAGGGGAGAGAACAGATGGTGGAGATAAACGGTACCCTATCCCCCCCCCCTCACAGTGAGCTGTGGTGTTCCACAAGGAAGCATACTAGGACCGCTACTGTTCCTAATTTATGCAAATGACATGTCGTCAGCTTGTGACTGCAACTTGTTCTTGTTCGCAGACGACTCAGCCCTGCTGGTCTCTGACAAGAACAAGTTACAGGTTGAAAAAACCCTCAGCTCGGAACTAGGCAAAATCTGCATATGGCTCGCTGATAACAAACTATCATTACACATGGGCAAAACAGAGTCCATTCTCTTCGCTTCAAATAACAAACTCAGCAAGGGTGACAATATTGTCACAAGGAAAGATGAAATTACCTACCTGGGTTCCATCCTAGAGGCGAATCTTTCCTGTGACAAAATGGCATCCAATGTAATAAAAAAAGTCAACCAACGAACTCGATTCTTGTACCGGATCTCCTCTCTGGTAAACAAGAATACCCTGAAGACTCTGGCAGGAGCACTCATTCAAGGGTACTACAACTATGCGTGCACCTCATGGTACCAAAGCACCTCAAAGGCGCTAAAAACAAAATTACAAACATCACAAAACAACTGGTCAGACTACTGCTTGACCTTACTCCTAGAACCCACCTCACCCCTGCCCACTTTGACAACCTAGGATGGCTTAGAGTAGACGACAGAGTACAGCAACTTGCAATGGGCCTGGTCTACAAGATACACTACACGACCAAGGTACCCATGTACATGTCAAAATACTTCCCAAAGGTCAGTGAATACCATGATCACAACACCAGAGGGAGCTCCACAAATCATGTTAAACCCAGATTCGGCTCAAACAAGGGACTAAACACGTTTAGCAATTATGCCACATCAATGTGGAACGCCCTACCCAAAGCTGTAAAGGAATGTGAATCACTACCCACTTTCAAAACCACTCTCAAAGAACACCTACGGGAGACTGCAATTCGAAACTGGCCCCTGTAAATGTCCTAACCCAACCCCCTCCAATGTACAGTAAATTACCAAGTATGGTTTTGTCAATATTCCAATGTACAGTTTTGCTTAGTTGTACAGTGTTCCCCACCCACCCCTACCTACCTCCTACCTACCTCCTACCCAACCCCCCCCCCCCCCCACCCACCCAACCACCTCCAATGTACAGCCCCCCCACCCACCCAACCCCACCCCACCTACCCAACCTCCCCCAATGTACAGTTTTTACGTCAAATGTATATACTCTCTTTTCTGGACTCTTTTTGTATCACAAACAGTACCGTATTTGCAAATCTGGTATGTCATAAATGTATAGATGTAGCAGTACTGTCTATCTGTATGTCATGTATGTCATATATGTCCTGATTAATTGAAAATGGGGGACCCTGATGTAAACAAGACGAAAGTCTTTCTCTGGTCTGCATCCCCTTAACAATTGTGTGTATTGAGCTGTACTGTATTACCATTCTGCAATCTGTTAATAAAGTTTTCAATCAATCAATCTATACTATAGCATCTATATTATCATATATAGCATCTATAGCATCATCTATATAGCATCATCTATAGCATTTATATCGTAATCTATAGCATCTATATAATTATCTATAGCATCTATATCATCAGCTATAGCATCTACTGTATATCATCATCTATTCATCTATTGCTCTATAGTATCTATATCAGCATCTATTATAATCTATAGGATCTATATCATCACCTATAGAGCATACATAGTATCTATAGCATCCTCTATAGCATCTATATCATCATCCATAGCATCTATAATATCATTAACTATAGCATCTATATCATCAACTATAGCATCTACAGTGGATTCATTTTATATTTGAAAATTATTCCAAAATGCTATACACCCATTTTTGATTATTGTTACCCTATGTTGACTGCTCAATATTTCCAAAGTGCAGTTGATTACATCCTCTAGAATGCAACTGTTTTATAAGGTCAGGGCCCCGTTCCCCGTACCTGGATAACTGAGTTAGCCGGATAACTTTCGGTTAAGTCTGACTTAAGCCGGACTTTCCGGCTCCCCGTACCTGGATTGTCCAAATCACCATGACAACAGATCCAAAAGTTTGAGCCTGGTCGAAAGCAGGGTTTAAGTTCAAGTTAGCCGGATGAAGCACAGCCACGCCCCCGTAAAGAAAGTGACAGCGCGTTTCCTGAAATTATTCCCACAGTCTAGGATCTGCTTTATACCATTCTGAATTACGTTTTTGTGCTCCATTCTTCCAGAGGGGGCTTTTGAAATGTAAAATAGACCCAAAATGCTGATACTAAATTCACTTTGTCCTAAATAATGCACGGTATATATACCGTGGCGCTCGCTCGGTGCGATGTACACATTATGTGGTTATTCTAACAACGCGCAGCATTGCAAATGTGAATCCCGCGGGGATATTTTTAATGATTGAAACCTATCGCTCGTTTGGCTCTGATTCCTTTCATATTCTCCGCTGTGGATGTTTAATGGAGCGCCTGGATTGTGTTTCATTCAAGCATAAAATTGAAGTGTCTATGCGTGGATTGTGGATCTTGTCTCGTTCATTAATGTATAAACAATGAATTTATCCCATCTGGCACAGTGGCTCAGCGGTAGTGCTCAATCCTGACAACCCAGCGACCGGTGTTTGAAACCCCGTGTTTCCAATATAATTTTTTGGAATATAATATTAATGATTATACGCCAAAGTAGCCTAGTTTCAAGTTAAAATATTATAAATCTACATGCATTGAGGATGTCATTATTTATATAGCTCTCAACGTGCACCAAATTGAATTATTCCTACATCGCAAAAAGAAGGGGAAGACTAGGTTTCGAACCCCGGTCGTCTGCGTGAAAGTCAAAAGAAGAACCCGTTACACCACAGTGGAGATAAGTAAAAGATCGACTATACATCAATCAATGGGAAGAGAGCCGTATCGTTATTTTGTATAACAGTTTAACTAATTATTTTCGCTAGCAAGATCTCATTTGATTATTCAATCCAGCAGGCAAGTTTAAAGAAATATAATCTGATTGATTGAGGTAATGAGGGACTTAAAATAGCATATAGATAACGCATTTAACTTGTCGGCGAGGCGATTGAGCCGTACTGCAATATGTTACTAAAGTTTTAAATCAATTAATCAATCAATGCCGCTAGAGAATCAGGATCTCTGCTCTCGACACTTGCTGCCTTCTCGGCTGAGGCGGGCACGCGCACTTATCCTGGGTCTCAAGTCTGGCTTGAGTTAACGAGACTGAATCCACCTTCGAGGAACAGGAAAATCCCGGCTTCAAACATCGGGTTAACTGAATCTGGATAATGACATCTTGATCGACTTAGTTGAACCAGGTACGGGGAACGGGGCCCAGGTCTTTCAAATGGTGGATATCTCATTGAATGTAAACAAATGGCATGTTGTTCCTTAGTTGCACAGGCAGGGCCGGACTGGGGAAATAATTCATACCGGGAGATATAGCGCGAAATATAGCCCCAATCAGGCCACTTTTTAAGCGGGGGGTCTGGGGGTCCCCCACCAGGAAATTTTTTGTTACAAAGACTTAATTTCCTGCATTCTGGTGAATTTTAGTGCATGTGAATCACAAACTAATGAGCCAACAATTGCTTAGTACAATGTACTGTTATGGACCTCAAATAAAACTGTTGTGGCACTAGCAATGCTACTCTCTCCACCTTCAAAAAGAAAAAAGCAAGAGCACAACATATTTATCTATTTACTATTATAATACAGTTAACCACTCTCTCCTGTAAGGGCCTTTCTTTTTCTTTGTTTTATCCCTCTCTCCTCCACCCTTTCTCTTTCTTCCACTGTCCATCTTGAGTCTTGTTGTGGAGTGGCAGGACAGCTGTCTCTGTTGTGGGGGGCGCGGGCGTTGGAGGTCGTGCAGGTATAGCGAAACTAAGTTTGCTTTGGATAAGCTGATTCTGAAGCTGCAACTTTCTTCTCTTGGGGAGCGGCGGTGGCATCGTTGGTTCAGGTTGCGTTGTATAGGAACATGATACTGTTGTCAAATGATCTGTTTATATCTGTTTGTATTTGCGGGCGTGGTTGAAGACGCGCTTTTGTTATGGGTGGCCGGGTACTTAGCGCACAACGAATGGATACAGCGCATTTTTGTGTGCGCGACTGCGCGTACACGCGAGTACACATCCGTGCGCGATCGCGCGTACTTCTACCTCAGTGATCTAATAACACGGCGTGTACGACGGCTTCTCAGTTACAGTGGGTGACAATATTGTCACAAGGAAAGATGAAATTACCTACCTGGGGTCCATCCTAGAGGCTAATCTCTCCTGTGACAAAATGGCATCCAATGTAATAAAAAAAGTCAACCAACAAACTCGATTCTTGTACCGGATCTCCTCTCTGGTAAACAAGAACACCCTGAAGACTCTGGCAGGAGCACTCATTCAGGGGTACTACGACTATGCTTGCACCTCATGGTACCAAAGCACCTCAAAGGCGCTAAAAACAAAATTACAAACATCTCAAAACAAACTGGTCAGACTACTGCTTGACCTTACTCCTAGAACCCACCTCACCCCTGCCCACTTCGACAACCTAGGATGGCTTAGAGTAGACGACAGAGTACAACAACTTGCAATGGGCCTGGTCTACAAGATACACTACACGACCAAGGTACCCATGTACATGTCAAAATACTTCCCAAAGGTCAGTGAATACCACGATCACAACACCAGAGGGAGCTCCACAAATCATGTCAAACCCAGATTCGGCTCAAATAAGGGACTAAACACGTTTCGCAATTATGCCACATCAATGTGGAACGCCCTACCCAAAGCTGTAAAGGAATGTGGATCACTACCCACTTTCAAAACCTCTCTCAAGGGACACCTACGGGAGACTGCAATTCAACACTGGCCCCTGTAAATATCCTAACCCAATCATTCCAACCCCCTCCAATGTACAGTCATTTACCTAGTATGGTTTTGTCAATAGTTCAATGTACAATTGTGTTTGTTTGTACAGTGTCTCCTCCCCCCCCCCTCAATGTACAGTGTTACTTGTTTATACAGTGTGCCCCCCGCCCCCCCCCCCCCCCCCAACCACCTCCAATGTAAATTACCCAGTATGGTTGTCAATATCCCAATGTACCCAACCCCCCCCACCCAACCTCCAATGTACAGTTTCTACGTCAAATGTATATACTCCCTTTTCTTGACTCCTTCTGTATCACAAACAGTACTGTATTTGCAAATCTGGTATGTCATAAATGTATAGATGTAGCAGTACTGACTATCTGTATGTCATGTATGTCATATATGTCTATATGAATTGAAAATGGGGGACCCTGATGGAAACAAGACAAACGTCTTTCTCAGGTCTGCATCCCCTTAACAATTGTATGTATTGAGCCGTACTGTATTGTACCCATTCTGCAATCTGTTAAATAAAGTTTTCATTCATTCATTCATTCAACTGCGTGTGTGCACGACTGCACCCCTGATCTTGACATCAACGTTAATTGACTTTCGCTCTACTGTATCTCTCCCGAGTCCCTCACTACCTGGCTCACTGACTGGCTGTTATTCTGCATCTGAGTGCCATCTGCCATTCCATTCGCCGCCTCCGCTGTCAATCAGTTGTATCGCCTGGTCCCGCCTCCACCAATCACAAGCGGCAGCACGGCTCCATTGTGTGTGTGTGTGTGTCCGCGTGAGGGAGAGAGTCAGATAGTTCTCCAACTCTGTCGCAGACAGTGAAATCCTGGTTGTTCCCCACCCACCTAGGTTATCTAACTATCGCGCCGCGCCGCCGCCACAACTAGAAACAATGGCCTGGCAAAAAAATAAATAAAAAATTATAATAAAAAAAAGAAAATTAATAAAATTTTTTTTTTTTTATATATATATTTTTTTTAAATCTGTGCAGGCCAGGCCACCGGGAAAACTCCCGGTGCTCCCGATGGCCAGTCCGGGCCTGTGCACAGGGTTAAAAGTCGGA
Organism: Notolepis coatsorum; assembly: GCF_963971535.1. NCBI lineage: Eukaryota > Metazoa > Chordata > Actinopteri > Aulopiformes > Paralepididae > Notolepis > Notolepis coatsorum. Next base: position 63,303,242 of record NC_140181.1, read on the forward strand.
CCCACTCCATTGTAGGTGAAAACGTAAAAAGCCAGTAATTCACATTTGGCCTGAAAGTTAATTCCTCTTGGAGGCATGACTTTGACTACATATTTATTTTATTTGTGCAGAACTTGTCACCAGAGCACCTTTTTCCCATTCATCCTTCCGGGGAGGGAGAACTTCCTGAAATCTGAGTTGCATGTGTGATGTCACTAATAGGTTGAACCTCTCATAGTCCACTATGTGGTAACTTAACACTTTAAGCTTCATCTTACACAGAAAGCTGAGTACTGTATGTATTGGCACGTCAATATAAGCAGCTGACTTGCAATTCCTGGAAAATATCAATTGGTGCTTATTGGCAATTTGCATATACATAGATCCTTGCATTCTCAATGAGGGTAAAGTACCATTTTCTTCCCTTGTATTAAATATGCTGTTTTTGGTGGGTGTAGCAAAGATTTTTTATTAATTATTTCCTTCCCTGCCTGGCCACCCTGCACCCAAGAATAAAAATATTACAAACTGGGCAATACATTAAGTAAGCAGTGTTCCTGGCTCTAAAAAGCACAGCTAATTGATTAATCAAAAGCTAATTCATTGTTTGTCCCCCTCCCCCCTCCATCCCCCCATGTGACATCACAAAAGGCAATCATTCTGAAGTGCTTGTTTAGGCTTGTTAATCTGAAGACAGCAAGGAGTACATATGTAATTTCCCCCAGCGCCTAAATAGCATGTCAGACTGACAAATCGATACAAAAGACTAGGCAACACCTATTTTCCACAATATGTCCATTAAGACATATTAAGTTTCGAGGAAGCGCCAGTGACGTCAGCGAGTACGCGGACACCGTTGTGAGCTTCATAACAACACTCGCTGATAGTATTGTTCCCATGAAAACTGTGCGGGTTTTCGCAAACCAGAAACCGTGGGTGGACAGTACTATCAGAGCAGCTCTGAACTCTCGCACCACTGCTTACAACCTGGGCAGAGAGTCAGGAAACATGGAAAAGTACAAGGCATCAGTCTATACTCTGCGCAAGGCTGTAAAACTTGCAAAACGGACATATGCTGATAAATTGGAGACACAAATGGCACAATACGACACAAGAGGCTTATGGCGGGGACTGAAGACAATAACTGACTACAAAGTCAGCGCCCCCTCAATGGGGAGCGACGACGCCTCTCTCGCGGACAAACTCAACTCCTTCTACGCACGGTTTGGTGCAAACAGTAGCGACGCTAGCTCACCGGCTAGTGACGTCACTGGCGCGCCGGCTGTTGTGGAGGGGGGGGGGGGGGGCAACCGCGGGGGGGCGGGGACGCTCTCTCGTTGTCGGAACACAGTGTGAGAAGAGCATTTATGCAGGTGAACACCAGGAAGGCTGCTGGCCCAGATGGTATAACAGGACGCATACTGAAGTCCTGTGCCAACCAGCTAGCCCCGGTGTTCACCGCCATATTTAATCAATCCCTGGCGGAGTCAGTGGTCCCTGCCTGCTTCAAGATGTCTACCATCATCCCTGTACCGAAGAAACCCTCCCCAACATGTCTCAATGACTACAGACCGGTGGCACTCACCTCTGTGGTCATGAAATGTTTCGAGAGGCTGGTCAAGGACCACATTTGTGCCTCCCTCCCCAGTGATATGGACCCTATGCAATTTGCATACAGGACAAACAGGTCCACTGACGACGCGGTCTCCCAGGTACTGCACAGCACCCTCTCTCACCTTGACCGTCAGAAGGGGGGCTATGTGAGACTGTTGTTCATTGACTACAGCTCAGCGTTCAACACCATAGTCCCCACCAGACTGGTGGACAAGCTGATCGAGCTGGGTCTGAGCTCCGCCCTGAGCGCCTGGGTACTGGACTTTCTGAGTGAAAGACCCCAGGCGGTCAGGGTGGGGGGTCAGACCTCCAACACCATCACCCTGAGCATCGGGTCCCCCCAGGGCTGTGTTCTGAGCCCCCTGCTGTACTCACTCTACACACACGATTGTGTGGCCAAGTTCAGCTCCAACTCCATAGTGAAGTTTGCAGATGACACGGTGGTGGTGGGGCTGATCTCGGACAACGACGAGAAGGCCTACCGGGAGGAGGTTGAGGTACTGGAACGCTGGTGCCAGGACAACAGCCTGCTCCTGAACATTGGTAAAACCAAGGAGCTGATCGTGGATTATAGGAGAGGACAGCAGGAGACATACACACCACTGATGATAAACGGGGCTACCGTGGACAGGGTGAGCAGCTTTAAGTACCTGGGGGTCCACATCTCAGAGGATCTGACATGGTCAACACACATAGACACAGTCGTAAAAAAGGCGAAGCAGCGCCTCTACCACCTGAGACAGTTAAGGAAGTTCAGAGTATCGGGGAAGATACTCCAGTCCTTCTACTCCGGAGCTGTAGAGAGCATCTTGACTGGAAACATCACTGCCTGGTATGGAAACAGCACGGCACAGGACAAGAAGGCCCTACAGAGAGTGGTGCGCTCAGCCGAGCGTACCACGGGTTTTGCACTACCTCCCCTGCAGGTTCTATACAACAAGAGGTGCAAATCCAGAGCCTGCAGAATAATGAAAGACCCCCACCACCCCAATAACAGCCTGTTCCAGCTGCTGAGGTCAGGCAGACGCCTGCGAACCCCAGCTACTAGGACAGAGAGGCTTCGGCTCAGCTTCTTCCCCCAGGCCATCAGAGCCTTGAACAATGATCACTGAGTGCCACAGAACACTGAACTTCTCACACACAAGCACACACATGACACGCACGCTGTGCACGCTCACACACTAGCAGCCACTTTAACATGAGCAGGCACACACTCATGCCGCACACGCCCACACTTATGGCCAAAAAGGAAAGGTCACTTTAAAAATAGTATAACAACAGTAACAGTGTATTGCACTACCAAAGGACCCAGCATGTCCTATATGCTCTGTAAATAACTATGTACAGATACCGAGATGTCCCACCATGTTACCTGTTACCTGTTTATTGCACAATGTTGTTTTTATTGGATTCTATTATATGTTGTACCACTGTATTGCACATCGTTGCAGGCAAGACCACCCGCATTTCATTGTATACTTGTATGCCGTGACAAATAAAACTCTTGACTTGACTTGACTTGAAGAAAAAACATTAAAAACTATCTGACCAACGTTTCAGCTCAGTTGAGCCATGTGCTCATCTCAGGTGCTAGATATACCAAGTTGTGCTTCACTCTTCTCTCGCTCTCTCTCTTACTCTCTTGACTTTTCATATTGGTGGATATCTCATTTTGGAGTGAACCTCTTCAAGATAGGTCATCGGTCACAGTGACTTCTTTATGTCCGGTGTGGGATGCTGACCTTTGCCGAGCAAGAGACTGATCTGGGTGTTGGTGAGTTTCTCCGCGCGGTTGCCCTCCCTCGCCACCAGCCTCAGGACAGACATGAAGGGCTGGACGTCGCTAATGCGCCTGGTCTCCTCCTCCAGCTCCTCCCTCTCCGCCGTCTGGTTGATGCAGGTGAAGACGTACGCCTCAGGATCGCCCAGTGCGCCAAACAGGGGCTCACTGCTGGCATTCCTCCATACCATCTGACACGAGACGAGAGACACAATTACAACAATACACAATGTTTAGGACCCATCGTCTAATTATGTGATGTGTGCGTTGTCTGTATAATAATCTGGTCAGTAAGTATATGAAAGCACTTCATCTAATTGTAACGAAAGAGCAAGTGATTAGAAACACTGGGGCCAACGTCAACTGAATATCTAAAGGCAAAGACAAATGAACTGCCAGCTACAGTACTGTTAAAGTATAAGATATATTTAATGGTAGACTGTAATGCCGTCAAACAGTGACCTCTAGGCAAAAGAGCCCCACTTTGTTTAAATTGTTTCGTTTTGGTCTGACGTGTGGGTCGGATTTATCCTGCTCAACTGTAACCCACACATGAGACCAAAACAAAACATTTAAACATGGTGCAATACCAGGCATGGGGGGCTCTTTTGCCAAGAGGTGGCTGTTTGGCAGCATTAAAGATGTTTACCTTTCTCATTTCTATAAATAATTGCTCCAATTAAAATGATAACCAATCCCTTAAAATTCCAATATATTTTCCAGAATCCCTTGTCAATAAAAAAATAAAGTTCAACTCAAACAACAGCTTTCAAGGGTATCATTACTTAACACAGCTAAATCAAACAGCCTGAAGACGGGCAGAACTGTTGGCATAGAAACTGGCACATTCACTAGCTTTGACAGCAGATCTGCTGCAGAGTTGGCCATATTACAGAGGGAAGCTCCATCCTCTTTCTGCCAGAGACATCAAAACAATTTACTTTAAGGACATTCTTAAAACACAAGAAATCGGTGTCAGGGCTGTATTTAATGTTTTAATCAGAATAATAATAATAATAATAATAATAATAATAATAATAATAATAATAATAATAATAATAATAATAATAATAATAATAATAATAATAATAATAATAATAAAATGTAAGTACCAATGCACTGGGGGAATCTGACTTGCTGCACTATATGCTCCACTAACTCAGTTCCACTGCTTTGTTCTACAGCACAAATTAATACACAATTCACAGACAACATGCATGATGTGGACATGTAACTGCACATGTTACTGGAGAGTGCAGACAGACGACAAGGGGTGCAGGGGGGGTACCTACTGTCTTGATGGTTTTGATGGTCTCATTACGAGACACAGGGAATATGAGGAAGATCCCAGTGGGCAGCAGGAAGTCCATCATGATGTCCTGGTCGCCCTCCTTCTCCCACTCCCCCTGCGTCCCATACTTCCCTGGGGGCAGCATGGTGACGGCCTCTCATTTACCGTCAACTCCGCTGCTGGTCACCGGAACACCAGCCGGCCATGCATGCACACACGCACGCACGCACACACACACACATAATACACACACACACACACACACACACACACACACACACACACACACACACACACACACACACACACACACACACACACACACACACACACACACACACACACACACACACACACACACACACACACACACACACACACACACACACACACACACACACACACACACAACGCAGCTCGGGTTTAAATCATAATGTGAGCTTCTGGTACGGCCGTTTTATTGCACACTTGTTTGCAAAAAATCGGCATGTTTTATTTTTTTTATAGCACCAGGAATACAGTGGGGCTTTCACACACAACTGTGTCGTATTCGATTAAATAGAATAATCTTCAGGACGAGGAGATAGCGTTTATATGTTTATTCAAAGGTAAGCATAGTTCAGCATGAGTGTAACTCCATTCACGGCTGGCAGCCAACTGCCTGTGAGGACCCCTGGTCAGGTATACATAAGCAAGGTGCGCCTGGCGCGCCTGTCGTAAATGATATATTCACAGCATGAATAATATAGTAAAGATATATTCAAAGCATGAATATTACATCCTCCTTCTTTTAGAGAAAGCTTAATAAGCTATGAACAAAATTGAAATTAGGAATGGTTGTGCAATACTCTGTAAGAGTTTCTTTGTAAACAATAACAAGTGCGTTACCTGTGTCAGGACCAGGCAATGTAAACAGGTAGGATTAATATGTTAAACATAAAGATTCATGTATCAAGGTATTACAGTTCGTATTGTGTGCCCTCTTATTCTGGATAGTCTGCTTTAATATTTGAATACTTCAGCTGTGAATAAAGTATGTATTCATGGCTTATTTGGTCGTGTCTCAACACTCTTACCATATGCAGTTCTTATTTGTAGAAGTAGCTTGCTAACAAAATGGGAATATATCGACAATTAAGCAAGGTAAGTAGGTCATAGATTCAACACATATAGTAAGTCATCATTTCAGCATACATTAATATTTGTTACATTTCACCACCCCTTTTTTTTTTTTTCCCAATGGGGCAAATGGTGTTATAATAGGGCAGCGATCCGCCTGCACCCTGTACATTTATAGGTCTAAAATGTCCCGAGGCTTCACTGCTCGGCCGGATCTGGTGTAGTATGAAGCTGTGTTCTCTTCTGAGTCCTCTGGCAGTTCAGGGTCGTTGGTCTCCGGCGGTTGATCGACGCTCTCTGGACTCGGCATACCGTCGCTGTCCTGGAAGTGTTCCTCTTTCGTGTCCCTCAGGTGCCTGCGGTTGCGGCGGTATTCGCGTCCATCTTGGGTGCGAACGTGGTATGACCGTGCAGTGTCAGCTGGTTGTATGACTACTGCTGGCCTCCAGCGTCCAAGTTCTTGTAGCCTGACAGATTCACCACAATGTAGTGGGGGCAGCGGTCTAGCTGACCTGTCATAGTATTTCTTCTGGTGCTGTTGTCTTTGCACTCGCTTGTTATGTCCATCTTTTTGGCTTACTATCCCTGGCCGCAGCTGTTGGTTGGTGCTCGGGAGGGTTGAGCGTAGCCTGCGGCTCATCAACAGTTGTGCCGGCGATTTGAAGTTGTCGACTGGGGTATTACGATACTCCAGGAGGCTTAGGTACGGGTCTCTTCCGTCTGCCTTAGCCTTGTCCATGAGTGATTTTGCCGTCTTCACGGTTCTCTCCGCTAGTCCGTTGCTTTGCGGATAGTGTGGGCTTGACGTGACGTGTGTGAACTCCCACGACTTGGCGAATGCCTCGAACTCTTTAGACTTGTATTGTGGTCCGTTGTCCGAGACTATGGTCTCTGGGACGCCATGCCTGGCACAGGCTGCCTTTAGCTTGTGGATAACAGCTGCCGATGTGGTGCTGTGAAGTCTGTCTAGTTCGAAGAATCTGCTGTAGTAGTCGACGGTCACAACATAGTCCTGGTTGTTCCAGTTAAAGAGATCTGTCCCTACAACCTGCCAGGGGCGGTCTGGGATACGATGAGGCATCATGGGCTCCTTGGTGTTTGATGGGCGGCGCTCTTGGCATATTGAGCACTTCTCCACGACTTGCTCTATATGTCTACCCATTCCAGGCCAGAACATGATGTCTCGTGCTCTCAGTTTGCATTTTTCCATTCCCATGTGGCCTGCATGGATCTTGATCAGCATATCTCCTCTGAGGCTGGTAGGGATGACTATTTTCTCCCCCTTGAAAATTATTCCATTCGTCTTGGATAGTTCATCTCTGTGATTCCAGTATTCTGTAATGTTCTGGGGGCATTGTTTTCTTTCCTCAGGCCATCCCTCCAGGATAGCCTGGCTGAGCAGCTTTAGCTGTGTGTCATTGTCTGTCGTTTCTCTGATCTCCTGTAGCCTGTCGTCGTGTACAGGTAAGCTGTTGTACACCATGTGTACCTGAAGGTCCATCCCTTCACTGAGACCGTCGTCGTGAGAGGTGAGTGATTTCCTGGACAGCGTGTCGGCTACTGGGATGTCTTTCCCAGGGCGGTGCACGATCGTGAAGTTATACTTGTGTAGTTGCAGTATCATCCTCTGTAACCGCGGTGGGGCTGCGGCGATCGGCTTCTTCATGATCGACTCCAGGGGCTTGTGGTCAGATTGCACCATAACATGGCGACCGTAGGCATATTGGTGGAAACGTTTGAATCCATAAAGGACTGCGTACATCTCCTTTTCGATTTGTGCGTAGTTGACCTCGCTGTCTGTGAGTGATCTGGATGCGTAGCTAATGGGCCTTCCTTCCTGCATCAGCACAGCACCCAGACCATACTTTGATGCGTCCACTTGTAAGCTGAGCTCCTTATCTGGGTCAAAGTAGATGAGGACTGGCCCAGGTTCACTGGTAAGTATGTCTTTCATCTTTTGGAATGCAGCGTCGTGCTGCGCGTCCCACAGGAACTCATTCGATTGTTTAAGCAGCTGTCTCATGGGTGCGTTGATCTCGGAGAGGCTCGGGGCGAATTTCGCCAGATAGTTGACCATACCTAGCACGGTTTCCAGTTCTGCACGGCTCTTTGGCGCCTCCATCTCCTTGATGGCAGCTATCTTGCCTGGGTCAGGCTTCATGCCGTCAGCTGAAAGGATGTGCCCGAAGTAGCTCACTTCGGTGGCTCCGATGGTGCACTTGTCTGCGTTGAGCCGAACGCCTCTCTCCCGTGATCTCACCATCATTGCATGTAGGTTCTTATCGTGTTCCTCTCTGGTCGCGCCATATACAAGGATGTCGTCTACTATAGCTGCTACTCCGTTCAGTCCCTCGTATGTCTCGTCGATTTTTCGTTGGAACTCGTCTTGGGCAGAAGCGAGCCCAAATAGTAATCGTAGGAATCTGTACCGTCCAAACGGTGTGTTGAACGTCGTCAGCTTCGATGATTCTGTGGAGAGCTTGATGGACCAGTATCCCGACCTTGCATCCAGTACGCTGAAATAGCGTGCGCCTGTTAGTCTGGGTGTGATGTCCTCTAGTGTCGGCAGAGGGTAGTGCGGGCGCTTGATAGCCTTGTTTAGCTCCTTAGGATCCAAACATAGTCTGAGCTTGCCTGTGCGTGGCTTCTCAACAATGACCAGTGCACTGACCCACTCCGTTGGTTCGATGATTCTAGCGATGATCTGTGTGTCTTCCATACTCTGTAGCTCCTTCTTTAGTCGGCCACGCAGGGCGATCGGTGTCCTTCTCAGTGGGCAGACTACTGGCTTGGCGTCTGGGTCTATATGGATGTGACACTCTCCTGGGAATAGTCCTATCCCTTTAAACACGTCGTGGTATTCTTCCATGATGGACTGTTTATCTGTGTGTGCATTCACTGACAATACTAGTTTAATGAGGTCCATATTCAGGCATGCCTGTAAACCTAGAACTGGGGGTGCCTGAGTGTCTACTATGTAAAAGTCTAACAACATGCCACGCTCTTTGTATTTACACTTTAACGTGCATGTGCCCTTTACCACTAGCTTCTCTCCACCATATCCTGTCAGTCTGCGTGAGGTAGGCTGTATTTTGCGTTTATCTTGTAAACTGTGATACTCTCTCAAAGGAATTACATTTACTTGTGCACCTGTGTCTAACTTAAATTTAAGCTCTGTGCCCTGTTTTCCTACTTGTATGTCTGCGAACGCTTGTTCTGTTGCATCAAACCGTCTGTCTGTCACGGTGTCTACATACAGTTCGTCTGACTCTTCTCCTGACTCAGAGCGCATGCTAATCTCGTGTACTGACTTTTTCTGGAAGCTACCAGCCCTGCAGACTTTGGCAAAGTGGTTCCATTTTCCACACTTCGTGCACTGTTTTCCCCTAGCTACACAGTTATCCCCTTCCTTGTGAGCTCTACCCCCACAGTATCCACAGTTCTTACGTGTGTCTGTGTCGCTCGCTCTGTTCGCTCTCTCTCTGTCCACTCTGCTCTGGGGCGATATCTCTGAGCGCTATGCTTCTGTTCATGTCTGTGCACCTCGTGCACGAGCTGCTCCTGCGCGCTGCACGTGGCGCCAGTAAAGCTCTTTATCTGTGATTGTGCTAGCTCGTGGGCTCTAGCTATATCTATCGCGTTGTCTAACGACAAGTCTGATCCTACGTTTAATAGTTTCTCTCTTACTTTTGCTGAGTGTATGCCAAACACTATGCGGTCTCTAACCATCTCATCATTGTTCACATATGCACAGTCCTTCACCAGTAGTTTCAATGCAGTGACAAATTGTTCAAATGACTCGCTCGGTTGCTGGGTTTTCTCATGGAATTTGTACCTGGCGAAGATTGTGTTCCTCCTTGGAAGTACGTATGCTTCGAAATTGTCATAGTAGCTCTTCAGTACCTTTGCTTCATCTGCACTGAGAGTCCATGTGTTGTGAATGTCTCTCCCTCTTTCTCCGCTCCACAATAGCAGGTAGCTACATTTCTCGTCCTCTCCTTTCTTCTTGAGTGGGCCCGAAAACATCAACTCCGCGTGCTGCCTGAACTTCTTCCATTCTCCCGGTAAGTCCAGAGAATCCCAATTCATCCGTGGCGACGGGACTCCGTTGATATCCATGTTCACCCTGCTTCTGACACCATGTCGTATTCGATTAAATAGAATAATCTTCAGGACGAGGAGATAGCGTTTATATGTTTATTCAAAGGTAAGCATAGTTCAGCATGAGTGTAACTCCATTCACGGCTGGCAGCCAACTGCCTGTGAGGACCCCTGGTCAGGTATACATAAGCAAGGTGCGCCTGGCGCGCCTGTCGTAAATGATATATTCACAGCATGAATAATATAGTAAAGATATATTCAAAGTGTAACTGAGGGGTACAATTCCCTGACTGTATTGTTAGATATGATATTTAATACCACTACCTCTTGTACTTTAACTTCTGGCCATCCAGTACATGATATAAGTATGATGAACACTTTCCCACCTGATGAAACGAATCCACACAAATGTACCAAATCGAATATTTTATATAGCAAAAGGTATATACAACGTTCACTTAATTACATTTATGATTTGAAATATGAAACATGCACTTTTATGGCAAATGAGTATTCGTAGGTAAATCAACATTGAATGTCCAATCTCTGGTTACGCAGGGAGTAAGTATACAACCTGGAATATTTAGGAAACGATAGCGATGGTACTTAAATGATTATAGCTGGATACACTAAGGGGGGGGGGGGGTCCCGCTGGTTGTAAGACAGTAGGAGGGGGGGGTTAGAGAAGCCGCTGGCGGTATCCCATCTGGCCGACGGTGTCTTGGGAGAATCCAAAGTCTTGGACACGGTGCCCACAGAACCTCGGTCCGCAGACGAACACAGCTGGACCCTCTGTGGACGGTAGCTGCCGGTCCACAACGGAGAGACGTGAGGCGACCTCACTGGTGTAGAGCGCCGTCTCACCTGGAGTCCTCTCCGGGGGGTAGTTCCAACACTCCGCAGTGTTGGCCTTTATCCATGGAATAATCAAAGCACCCAAAGCATAATCCAAGCCGTGGAAGGCTCGCCGTCGTCCGGGTAGAGTAATCCAATATACAGGTCCAGTCGCTCTTGGCCCGGAGCTCCTCGGATGCAAGCACCACTAGGGGTCTGCTCAGCCTGGTTAAGCGTCCAGATAACGTCAGGAACGATGGGGGTACTGATAACTTTAGAACTCTAACCGAACGATGCACCATACATAAATAGACTATTATTAGCTTAATAGAATACGTCCAACTCGACGGTATAGTGCCAAACTATGACTATTCAACTATTAATCTACACGATATCTCAATGCCTATTCTGGGCCAAGTAGGCCTTACTACACCACACGTGCGTCGTGGGGAGGCTTTGCGTCTGTCACTCTGTTGGAGGGTAAAGAACTGGACTAAAAGAAAGTTCTACTTTACTTGCGCCATATATATATGCGCTATGAACAAATAGTACCACTCGTATTTCGCCCGACATATTCCTGCGCGGAACCGGGGCTTGCCACGACATGTTAGGCGGCACGATTGAACTTGGACCTAGGGGTATGGCAACCTGGCGCCAGGTTCTCGTCCAATGGTAGAATGAAACTATTATGGGCTGTTTAGTAGACTAAAGGGATATTCAGTGCATATTGTACAAGGAATATACAGGGGATATCAAACGATATACAAATACAATTAAATATATATAAATAAATATATATATTCGGTTTAATCTGATCCTTCACAACACAAAGCATGAATATTACAAACTGCAATTAATTAATGATGGTGAAAAAGATGGCGAGTAACTGATATTATATACAGTTGATTTGATACAGTGGCAGCATATAGTCAGGGGGCCAGCTTTTATGAAACGGATCCCCCTCCAATGTAGAATGTAGGCTGCAGTTTATTACCTCCGACAACCTATAGAGCACAATTCATACAATTGAGGCTTTACAGACAGAATCGGCTCTGCCAAATGCATGCAATTTCTCCAGGGCATGCTGTCAATACTGAATCAGAAAATATATTAGGTATTATAATATATTTTTTTTAATTTTTTTTATCTAACCAGGTGAGTCCCATTGAGATTACAAGATCTCCTTTTCGAGGGACCCCTGGCCAGGATACCGTGCAATATATGCGATTTTACAAAGTAATTCTACACTCTTAATGCAAAAGATGCACAAGTTCTAAATTAACTTGCATTGCATAGCTTTAATATGCCTATTAATTATTCGCCTGTTTTAACTAGCCTAAGTAAAGACACGCTCCAAAGACATGAGACATGTGAATATAGTAGTATTCACACTGAAAAAATAAAATGTCGGAGGTTCAGAACAGCAAAACCAAATGATGAGAGTCAGCACAGTGGGCTAAATATGTGAACTGTATCCTAAATATGATAATACTTTTTTTTAAAGTAATATCTTACCAACCTGTTATCATCAGGCACCTGCTCCCCGTCTACAAGCCTTGGCATGTGCTGGTGATCTCTTCATGTTCTTTTGGTATGATCGTAGTTATCTTCAAGTGATAACAGAGCGAAGCCGTATGAGAGTCAATCCAAAAGTAATGGCTATTCAGATCAAATCCCCACCGCAAACTGACAATGATTAGGAAAATGTTCCGTGCCGTTAGGGCAAGTGCGTTGTCATTCAAGCGGTCATGTTGCACTGTGACAGAGAGCGACTGCGCTCTGCCTCCTGGTCTCCGTGCCGGCCGAGGGAACGTCCACAAAGAGTAGTCGCTTCAAAGTGGCAAAAAAACAAAGTGCCAAAAAAGAGAAAGAGAAAGAGAGAGAAAGAAAAAAAATTAGAGAGAGAGAGAGAGAGAGAGAGAGAGAGAGAGAGAGAGAGAGAGAGAGAGAGAGAGAGAGAGAGAGAGAGAGAGAGAGAGAGAGAGAGAGAGAGAGAGAGAGAGAGAGAGAGAGAGAGAGAGAGAGAGAGAGAGAGAGAGAGAGAGAGAGAGAGATCCTCATTTGGTAGCGTGTCCTGATTTTATGTGTGAATGAATGAATGAATGAATGAATGAAAACTTTATTTAACAGATTGCAGAATGGGTACAATACAGTACGGCTCAATACAATTGTTAAGGGGATGCAGACCAGAGAAAGACGTTTGTCTTGTTTACATCAGGGTCGGGGTCCCCCATTTTCAATTCATAGTGACATTTATGACATACACAACATACATGACATTTATGGCATAGGGACGGTCCGGACATACATGACATACAGGTATTTAGTACTGTTACATTTGTGACATATACGATATGCAATTAACTTGCATATCGTGGAGTCTTGACTTGAAATTGATTTATCAAATAAACAAGGTACACACAGACATCCCCTCCAAATTCCTCAGAGACGCAGCAGCCGCCATCACCCCAGTCATCACACACATAATAAACCTCTCTATAAAACAGGGGCACGTCCCCAAGGACTTCAAAATTGCGAGAGTGACCCCTCTACACAAAAAGGGCAGCAAATTAGACCCAGGCAACTACCGCCCTGTTTCTATTCTTACCTCCATCTCGAAAGTCATGGAGAAAATAGTCTACGAACAGGTCGAAAAGTACCTGGCGGAAAAAAACCTAATCTACGAATTCCAATCTGGCTTCAGAACGTCCCACTCCACTGACACATGCCTCCTCTATTTGAACGACCACATCAAACAAGAGGTGGACGCTGGCAAATACTGCGGCATGGTCATGCTGGACCTACAAAAGGCCTTCGACACTGTCAATCACTCCATTCTAATGGACAAGCTAAAAGCAATTGGTTTTGATAGCCTATCAGTGAGCTGGATGCAATCCTACCTGGAGGGGAGAGAACAGATGGTAGAGGTAAACGGTACTCTATCCCCCCCCCTCACAGTGAGCTGTGGTGTTCCACAAGGAAGCATACTAGGACCGCTACTCTTCCTAATTTATGCAAATGACATGTCGTCAGCCTGTGACTGCAACTTGTTCCTGTTTGCGGACGACTCAGCCCTGCTGGTCTCTGACAAGAACAAATTGCAGGTTGAAAAAACCCTCAGCACGGAACTAGGCAAAATCTGCATATGGCTCGCTGATAACAAACTATCATTACACATGGGCAAAACAGAGTCCATTCTCTTCGGTTCAAATAACAAACTCAGCAAGACCGACGGCTTCTCAGTTACAGTGGGTGACAATATTGTCACAAGGAAAGACGAAATTACCTACCTGGGTTCCATCCTAGAGGCAAATCTTTCCTGTGACAAAATGGCATCCAATGTAATAAAAAAAGTCAACCAACGAACTAGATTCTTGTACCGGATCTCCTCTCTGGTAAACAAGAATACCCTGAGGACTCTGGCAGGAGCACTCATTCAAGGGTACTATGACTATGCGTGCACCTCATGGTACCAAAGCACCTCAAAGGCGCTTAAAACAAAATTACAAACATCACAAAACAAACTGGTCAGACTACTACTTGACCTGAACCCCAGAACCCACCTCACCCCTGCCCACTTTGCCAACCTAGGATGGCTTAGAGTAGACGACAGAGTACAGCAACTTGCAATGGGCCTGGTCTACAAGATACACTATACGACCGGGGTGCCCATGTACATGTCAAAATACTTCCCAAAGGTCAGTGAATACCACAACCACTACACCAGAGGAAGCTCAACAAATCATGTTAAACCCAGATTCGGCTCAAACAAGGGACTAAACACGTTTCGCAATTATGCCACAACAATGTGGAACGCCCTACCCAAAGCTGTAAAGGAATGTGAATCCCTGCCCACATTCAAAACCGCCCTTAAAGAACACCTACGGGAGGCTGCAATTCGAAACTGGCCACCGTAAATGCCCAAAACCCCCACCACCTCCTAATAGACAGTCTCCTCCCCACCGCATGTATATATTCCCTCCCCGCCGTATGTATATTCCCCTCCCACCCACCCACCCCCTCCTAATGTACAGTCCCCTCCCCATCATATGTATATACTCTGTCAGGATCTAGGGGTAACAGTACTGTATATTTGAATACCGCCTATGTCACAAATGTATCAGTACCAAATACCTATATGTCCCTATGCCATAAATGTCATGTATGTTATGTATGTCATAAATGTCTATATGAATTGAAAATGGGGGACCCTGATGGAAACAAGACAAACGTCTTTCTCAGGTCTGCATCCCCTTAACAATTGTATGTATTGAGCCGTACTGTATTGTACCCATTCTGCAATCTGTTAAATAAAGTTTTCATTCATTCATTCATTCACACACACAAACAGAAACACACATACAGACACAGAAACTATTTTGCCACGCTCCCTTTTATAACTCATGAACCATTTGTCATAGAGACTCTTGTGGGAGGCATCATTGGACTCAGTCATCAGGGTTCCCTTTTCAGCAGAGAAGGTCCCCTGAAATATTTTAGCGCTAAACGGGTCTTTGAGGGGGTTGAAGGGGGTATATCTATCTATCTATCTATCTATCTATCTATCTATCTATCTATCTATCTATCTATCTATCTATCTATCTATCTATCTATCTATCTATCTATCTATCTATCTATCTATCTATCTATCTATCTATCTATCTATCTATCTATCTATCTATCTATCTATCTATCTATCTATCTATCTAAAATGGGGGACCCTGATGTAAACAAGACGAAAGTCTTTCTCTGGCCTGCATCCCCTTAACAATTGTATGTATTGAGCTGTACTGTACTGTACCCATTCTGCAATCTGTTAATAAAGTTTTCAATCAATCAATCAATATCTACCTACCTATCTATCTATCTATCTATCTATCTATCTATCTATCTATCTATCTATCTATCTATCTATCTATCTATCTATCTATCTATCTATCTATCTATCTATCTATCTATCTATCTATCTATCTATCTGATATCTGTCTATCATATTTAATATTTCCATTATAGCCAAACAAATCTAGCAAGACACATGCGGTAACACACAACATCACAATGTGACTTAGGTACATGTAACAGTTACACTATTCTCATACATAACATCACAATGTGACTTACATGTAACAGTTACACTATTCTCATACATCACAATGTGACTTAAGTCACTAATTAGGTACATGTAACAATGACACCATTCTAATGGAAAGTGGAACATAAACCACAATAGTACTACTGAGGAAAGAGGAAATGGATGAACCAAAGTCAATGAACTGCATGACATACATATTTACAAACCTCGTACATGAAACCGGTCTTATTTGACATGCCCTGGGTGGGAGTCGAACCCCGGTCTCCCGCGCCGCGGGCGACATCGCAGACCGCTATACCAAGAGATGAATTCACTTCACACACGTTTCGCAATTATGCCACAACAATGTGGAACGCCCTACCCAAAGCTGTAAAGGAATGTGAATCCCTGCCCACATTCAAAACCGCTCTTAAAGAGCACCTACGGGAGGCTGCAATTCGAAACTGGCCACCGTAAATGCCCAAAACCCCCACCACCTCCTAATAGACAGTCTTGTCCCCACCGCATGTATATATTCCCTCCCCGCCGTATGTATATTTCCCTCCCACCCACCCACCCCCTCCTAATGTACAGTCCCCTCCCCATCATATGTATATACTCTGTCAGGATCTAGGGGTAACAGTACTGTATATTTGAATACCGCCTATGTCACAATATCAGTACTAAATACCTATATGTCCCTATGCCATAAATGTCATGTATGTTGTGTATGTCATAAATGTCTATATGAATTGAAAATGGGGGACCCTGATGGAAACAAGACAAACGTCTTTCTCAGGTCTGCATCCCCTTAACAATTGTATGTATTCGGCGGCTAGGTGGTGTAGTGGACAAGTCACTCGCCACCAGTGTGGAGACGCTAGGATTCGCGTGTTCGAATCCAGCTCTCCACATTGTTTTTCAGTTTGGCTGGTCGTCCGCAGTAATACACATTGGCCGTATTACGGGGAGGGAAAAACTGAAGGGTGGGGATCGAACGTTGTGAACAAGCGACTCCTACAAGTCGGTTGGTGCGCCTGCGCAGTAGAATCAGGAAGTGTCGGGGGCAGCGTGAGCCTCCCACGCGTTACTCCTCGACACTGAGAGGTCGAGCTGCGCAGGTGAAAAGATGCGACTGCTGTTACCTCAAGTACCGGAGGGGACTTGTGCTATGTATGACTTAGTCCACATTGCAGCCGGCTTGTGGGAGGCAAGAAACAGCGTTCGTGACAGGGGAGGGTTGAATTGGATGATACGAAATTGGGATGGGAGAAAATATAGAAAATGGGAGAAAAAGTGGATCAAAAAAAAACAATTGTATGTATTGAGCCGTACTGTATTGTACCCATTCTGCAATCTGTTAAATAAAGTTTTCATTCATTCATTCATTCTTGGTAATGTGTCTGTATGCCTTTTAAAGTGGAGATGAAGCAGTGAGCAATGTGATCCTAGTTTGTTTGTTGTGTACCTTGTGTAAGACAGGGTTCTATAATCAAATGTGAAATCTATCTTATTTGTCTGAAAAATATAATATAATATCCCTGTTTTCAACATGGGCGCCGCCATTTTGTTGCTGACGTCATGCTGGGGGTTGGGTGTATACACTCTGGTTAGCTGCCTTTATACAACGGCATGCAAATTTCTCGATTCTGATTGGCCATTCACACGTCTTTATTGGCAACAATCCACGGTCCTGGGCTCAGGACCCGCCCACAACCGAATCACATAAACCTCCCCGGCTCACTCCGGGAGAAAACAGGATCGCGGACAACAAATGGTTATGTTGAAAGCACCATAACGACTAAATATGAAGCGATTCTGTCAAGGGGAATGTGTTAGTATTTTAAACAATGTTGGATGATGTAATTGATGGGTCTTGACTCAATCTAGAACAAAAGAAAAATCGCGGATTGATTGATAGATTAATTGATTGATTTAAATTTCTTCCTTCCTACTTTCTACTGACTGCAGCGTTCTCTCTCACACTGTCGCTGGCGTACCCACAAACACACACACACACATACACACACACACACACACACACACACACATACACACACACACGCACACACACACTGTGACACACACACACACACACACACGCACACACACACATACACTCCTGTCTGCAACAGCGGGGGAGTCAGACTGAGAGAGAAGCAGCGCTGTTTTAAGTGAGCATGGTCTATTGAATTGATTGATTGCTAATTTTATTACTGTACCCCTGGTTTCCAACTGGTTAAGTTTAGGCTAAAAGAAATAAATAAAAAAATAGGGCGAAGAAAACGTTAATTTCCACAAACTACCAGTGAAAAAAACAGTGTTGTTTACATGTTGGCTCGGGCTGGCTGCACTCAGGCGGCGCGACCAGCCTGTTGGACAGGGAAGGAGGATCTGCAGCGAACACTTCATTGCCTCGGATTATGTTGTTGGGGTGGGATGTTTGTCCAGAAGACCACTAATCAGCTGAAGCCGGACGCGGTTCCCTCGGTCTTCGACAGACAGACCGGCGTTAGCTCTCGGGAGCGATCGCTAGCTAGTTGGCACCAGCCGGGGCCCGGCGTTAGCTCTCGCTAGCTAGCGTTAGCAACCGGAGCGTCGCGGAGCATTCAGCCTGCTGGCTACCTAGACCCACTTCAACCAGCGTCGCGGAGCATTCAGCCTGCTGGCTACCTAGACCCACTTCAACCAGCGTCGCGGAGCATTCAGCCTGCTGGCTACACAAGCTGTGTAGCCAGCAGGCTGAATGCTCCGCGACGCTCCGGTTGCTAACGCTAGCTAGCGAGAGCTAACGCCGGGCCCCGGCTGGTGCCAACTAGCTAGCGATCGCTCCCGAGAGCTAACGCCGGTCTGTCTGTCGAAGACCGAGGGAACCGCGTCCGGCTTCAGCTGATTAGTGGTCTTCTGGACAAACATCCCACCCCAACAACATAATCCGAGGCAATGAAGTGTTCGCTGCAGATCCTCCTTCCCTGTCCAACAGGCTGGTCGCGCCGCCTGAGTGCAGCCAGCCCGAGCCAACATGTAAACAACACTGTTTTTTTCACTGGTAGTTTGTGGAAATTAACCAACTTTCCTCTCTCTCACATGGTAAAATTAGTTTGAACAGCCAGGAGCAATACAAACAGAACCACCGCGGTCCCGTTGTTTTGTAGGCAACATTTTATTTGCTGACTGACCCATTCAATATAGGCAGCCAACCAGAGTGTATACACCCAACCCCCAGCATGACGTCAGCAACAAAAATGGCCGCGCCCATAATGCTAAATGCTTCAGAAATGTACACAACAAATCGTTTTTTCTTAGAAACTGCTTATTTTTATAACGTGACTTCTTCTGTGGCTTATCTAAATACTAATGTGATGCTATGAATATGTATTTATCGCACTGCTTCATTTCCACTTTAAGGGGGAGTGAGTTTACTTGCAGTACCGCTATGTGCCACAGTCACTTCACAACACTTGAAGTCCATCGTGACTGTGGATATACTCGCGGTACCTCCGTTACATACACATCTACACAGTATGTAAGTCTTACAGCCTAACATGTGATTTTTGACATATGAGTTCCAAGTCATTCTTGCCTCGATACAAAAATCAAGGTGCCCTTCTTTTTTCACAATAATAAGCCTATGGCAGTGGTGAATCAGCAGCAAATAACTTCAACATTTTTCAGTAATGGTAAAAGATTATGGGAAAAAGTAGTGCGGCTGGGTAGCGCAGTGGACTAAGCACTCGCCTACCACTACAGAGACTCTGGGATCTAATCCAGCTGTCAGCGGTACCCAGGGGTGCAGTCGTAATATGGGCGGAGGCCAAACGGTATCCTATTATTATGCAAAGTCTAGGCACTTATCACCTAGACTTTGCATAATAATAGGATGCGCGCACTTCGAAGCCCAAACGCCGTTTGACCGCGGTTGCCCAGCACTGCACCACTGGCGGTACCTCCAGCTTGGTCAATCGTCCCTAACACAATTGGCAGTGTTAGCAGGCGGGAAGCCAAGCCGGTGGGGTATGTGTCCTGGTCATTGTAAACTGCGACTCCTACTGGTCGGTCGGAGCGCCTGTTCAGCAGAGAGGGGATCTGGGGGAGATAGCGTGAACCTCCGCATGCATTACGTTCCCCCAGTGAAACTCCTTGCTGTCAGGTTCAAAGATGCGGCTGGTGACTCCACATGTATCGGAGGAGGCATGTGGTAGTTCTACACCCTCCCCAGGCAGGGTGGGGCAATGCGCGCAACGACCAGCAAGGGAATTGGCATAACGACTAAATTGGGATGGGTGAAAAAATACAGAAAGCCCAAAAATAAATAGAATAAAAAAATAAATATAAAAAAAAGTAGGGTGGCTTGATTTTTATATGAAAGCAAGAATGACTTGGCACCCACATGGTCCTTTAGGAGTTTAGGGAATACCATTAAAATATGATTACAAGTTATCTCCACCAATTAATTTCTTATACCACACTGTGTTAGTGTGCTACCTCATAATCCCCTGGTAATCATTGGTAGGTGTCAAATGAGGTCTAATGAGCATTTAACAAATAATGTACAATGACAAACCTTCGTTTTTTTTATACCTCTGTTTATTGCCATTTTCAGTTTTCTTTTACATTTTACAATTGACAGGTTCAAACAGTACTAACATTACATTTATACACGCACATATACACAATCACATGGAGACACACATACAAAAACACAACTAACATTTGTCTTAACATCATTAGTACAGAGCTGCTCTACCTATTTATTGACGGGTACTACCCAGTTGTTTTAGTTTTAGTTTCAAGGTTCATTGTCTAGCTTCAATGTAGTCAATGAAGGGTTGCAAGTCTTATGAAATTTCTCAAACCTTCGTTTTCTAAATCTAACACACCATGGCCAATATGTTTGTGAGTGTGCTTCCTACCAGCTGGTGAAAACAGGAAGTAAATGTGCAGAATAGAAAGTCGGGGACATAATGTTGACGACCCGTGAGCTCGCTCTCACTGGATTCTCTTGGCTTAGCAGTAAAATGAGAGTCTCAGGTGTGGCCAGCTAAACTAATATACAGCAGCTTGGCTAAACACATAGCTACATTCTACAGTCGTCTTTGTTTAAGTTACAGGGCTGCCATGTTTTGGCCTATCCAGCACAGTGGGAAATGGGCATTAATGAGGTTCAAGCACCCTATTGGCCAACAGTGAAGGGGCCACTATAGAGTTGATTGATTGATTGAAAACTTTATTAACATATTGCAGAATGGGTACAATACAGTAGGGCTCAATACAAAACAACTGCTAAGAGTTTACATCGGGGTCCCCCATTTTCTTTTATTTTTTTCTTTATCTTTTTCCTCCTTGTTTTTTCCGTTTTTCTCCCATCCCAATGTTAGTCGTTATGCCAATTCCCAATCCCCTTCCTGGTCGTTGCGCACTCTACCCCCTACCGTCAGTCCGGGAGGGCGGAGACTATCACATGCTTCCTCCGACACATGTGTACCCAGCCCACCGCTTCTTTTCACCTGTCAGCGTGGACTCTCACTGGGAGAGTGTAACGTGTGGAAGGTCACACTACCTCTCCCAGATCCTTCCCTTGCTGTGCACGCGCCACGACCGAACTGTAGGAGTCGCTGTTTACAACGACCAGGACCCACCCTCGCCGGGTTTCCCACCCTCTAACACTGCCAATTGTGTTAGTATGGATGGTCGGCCAACCTGGAAGCACCACAGCTGGATTCGATCCCACTGTCTCTGTGGTGGTAGACAGACGCTTAGTCCGCTGCACTACCCGGCCGCACCAGGGGTCCCCCATTTTCAATTCATCAGGACATTTATGACATACAAGACATACAGATATACAGAACGGTGTAGTAAAAAGAGATAATAAAAAATATATACATCCGAAGGGGAAGAAACTGTACATTGGTGGGGGGATTTGGACATTTACAGGGGCCAGTTTCTAATTGCAGCCACCCGTAGGTGCTCTTTGAGAGCAAAACAGAGTCTAGCTAAAGGTGATACATCACAGACAGAAAAGGCACTATAGGTCACCACTGGTGAGAGAAAGTTCATTAACTCTTCATGGGTTACCAAGCAGGAAGAATATGCAAATACGAATAACGGGGGGGACGGGACCTGAACCTTCTTTACTATGTACTATGCCTATACTACTACCTACTATGCTACTATGTCTATACACAACTATCTACTATGGTACTACCTACTATGTCTATACACAACTATTCACTATGCTACTATGTCTATACACAACTATCTACTATGTACTATCTACTATGTCTATACACAACTATTCACTATGCTACTATGTCTATACTACCTACTGTTATACTACTATGCACTCAAAGTTCGACACTCGTTAGTTGAACTGCTAGATGAACAATACCACTTATGCTTAGCTGCCAGAGGTGTAGGCCTACCCCTCCTGCTGACACAATTTGTAAAACGCTTTGAAAACAAGTGCTAAATTACTAAATGTAAATGTAAGACCATGTAGCAAATTACCTTTTTGTGTTATAGCTTGCTCTTTAAATAATAATAAAAAAAATAAAAAATAATTAAAGTTGGGGGTGGTAACCGAATGCTTGGAGTTAGCTTGTGACCAGAAGGTTACCGGTTTGAATCTCCCAACCAGCTAGGGACATCTGTACAGGTGAAGTTGTGAGATGTGTTCTTCCCTCCTTCAACAACTACCATTGAAGTGCCCTTGAGCAAGGTATTGAACCCACAACTGCTCCAGTGGAGCTCCTTAGTGGTCAAAAGTACAATGCTGCTGGTCATATTGGGCAGCTCCCAGGTTTTATAATAGAATAGAATAGAAATACTTTAATTATCCCGTGGGAAATTTGACACTGCAAATCGCTCAACATTTAGACAGAACAGGTCACGAATTAGAATAATAAAACGAATCAAATCAAGTTGCCTGGGATAAGAGTAGAGTAAAATAGAATAAAAATTACAATATACAGTAAATAAATACAGTAAAAATATACTGAGGTCTGTAGGTGTAGTATTGCACAGTGCTGTTTCAAACTAAGTCCAGGAAGATGGTAACTGCCACTCTGTGCTCAGTGATGCAGTGAGGCACAGTGATGCATTGTATAGTCTGATGGCTGTTGGAATGAAGGACTTCCTGTGACGTTCAGTGCTGCATTTGGGTAGTGTGAGCCTAGCACTGAACATGCTCCTCCTGTCAGCCAAGTCTGTGTATAGTGGGTGAGAGGGGTTTTCCCTGATGGCCTGGAGCTTAGCAAAAGTTACAAATTGTAGTACTAGTCCTAGAGATATTATGATCAGTGTATTCTCTCTCTGTGCTTTATTATGATCAGTGTATTCTCTCTCTGAGCTTAATTACGATCAGTGTATTCTCTCTCTGAGCTTAATTACGATCAGTGTATTTTCTCTGTGCTTTATTACGACCAGTGTATTCGCTCTCTGTGCTTTATTATGATCAGTGTATTCTCTCTGCTTTATTATGATGAATGTATTTTCACTGTGCTTTATTACGATCAGTGTATATTCTCTGTGCTTTATTACGATCAGTGTACTTTCTCTGTGCTTTATTACGATCAGTGTATTCTCTCCCTGTGCTTTATTATGATCAGTGTATCATACTTATTATGATCTGTGTATTCTGTTTTATTACAATCAGTGTATTCTGTCCCTGTGCTTTATTACGATCAGTGTAGTGCTTTATTATGATCAGTGTATTCTCTCTGTGCTTTATTATGATCAGTGTATTCTCTCTGTGCTTTATTACGATCAGTGTATTCTCTATGCTTTATTATGATGTGTATTCTGTGCTTTATTATGATCAGTGTATTCTCTGTGCTTTATTACGATCTGTGTATTCTCTATGCTTTATTATGATCTGTGTATTCTGTGCTTTATTACGATCTGTGTATTCTCTCTGTGCTTTATTATGATCAGTGTATTCTGTGCTTTATTATCATCAGTGTATTCTGTTTTATTATGTGTATTCTCTCTGTGCTTTATTATGATCAGTGTATTCTGTGCTTTATTATGATCAGTGTATTCTGTGCTTTATTATGATCAGTGTATTGTGCTTTATTATGATCAGTGTATTCTCTGTGCTTTATTATGATCTGTGTATTCTCTGTGCTTTATTATGACCAGTGTATTCTCTCTGTGCTTTATTATCAGTGTATTATGTGCTTTATGATCTGTGTATTGTTTTATTATGATCAGTGTATTCTCTCTGTGCTTTATTATGATCAGTGTATTCTCTCTGTGCTTTATTATGATCAGTGTATTCTCTCTATGCTTTATTATGATCAGTGTATTCTCTGTGCTTTATTACGATCGGTGTATTCTCTGTGCAAGCATTTCATTTGAAGGTATTGGCAATGATTTCTTACAGCTGCATGTATGATACAGGTGAGGGCTTTGTGGATGTTGTAAAAGGAACTGGATTCTAGGTTGTGCTACACACAAGACGTGCAACACTTTACAAGGTCAAAGAAGCAAGGGTTTCATGGCACTGTGTAGTCACTCACCTCTCATGCCTTGTTCAAAGGACTCCAGAGCTTTCACAATGTTTCCATTTACAGCCAGTGCCTGTATGTTCAAACTCAATAACCTGTTATGGTTACGATCACCCTACTCCCCAAAAATTGTGTAGCATTTTTGACAGGGTTCATCGTCAAATGTGGAGTATGGTGAGCAACCCCACCACAGCTGTTGTCAGCTTCAACAGGATTCATCCTTGACCGCACTGTGATGCACACCGTAGGGCCTGCTTTTTCATCAGCTGTGTCAAATTCAGTCTTTCATTGCCATGGCAACATCCTCCTCCATTACCTATGGGTTCTGTCCCTTTGACCAAATGCTCATTCCCACTTGTGTCGAGCTTAAGTTTAGCTGAAATATTGACTTAAAGGCACCGATTTGTAAAAACCAAAAGGTAGAAAGACTGAAAATAATTAAAGGCATGATGTGCTTTTATGGCCAGAAGGTGGCGTACTTAACAAAGCTTGCCGATCCTGGCCCTACATACAGGTCTGCCATTCTATCTGCCAGCTAGAATTGCTATTGATTTTTGTAACTAGATGAGTCTGGCGGATGCTTTACATGTAAAATTAAGTAATGCTGAAATGCAAGACTGGAGCATCATGGTACAAACTGTACACAAAACAGTTTATTAGAAATACTTTATTAGCGTAAGGAAGTATGAATTCCGCAAAATAAATTAAATAACAAAACAGTCAAACCTGTTCCAAACACTGAAAACATTACAATTATGTTACAGAACTGCACTGTTGAGAAATGCACACAGTAAAATAAAAACCCCTCCATTCATTAGTGACAACACAATATTCAGAACAGAACATCTGCACATGCTTCTTGTGAAAATGTGAATGTGAAATTTGCCAGTGTTGATTGATTTAACTACATGTCTACAAAGCGAAGGGCCAATGGCAGTACAGGTACGGTCATCACCTGCCGGTCTCAAAATGTAATGCAAACATGAGGTGTGCCTCCTCCCCCCCCCCCAGACATACAGTAGGGTGGATAGACGCATACATACTGTATATAACATGATTACACATGAATGTATGAATGCTAAATCTCCTATACATATGGTAGTGGGAGGGGGATTATTTATTTTCCTTCAAAACCTCAGGAACTGGATACCAATGTCATCCCTGAACCACACATGCAATGCTCATGTTTTCTTAATTAAAAGTTCTTGCTTATTTTTTATTTTTATTTTTCAAATGTCATAACATCACAAAGAATTCTAGAATTACTTTAATGGAAAATCATTATGTAGATCTCAGATAAAAAAATTAAATAAATCCTAAATATAATTTTTTACATTATAAAATATATGTATATGTATAACAAAATGTGCAAAGATTCCAGGGGGGCACAAACCTTACTATATATACACACACACACATAACATTAACATGTGCTTTTTATATGCAAACATGCATAAATGCATTATCTGAACATAGTCACATGCGCCAGAGGTGTACTGTGTTCTGATTCAATTCATATTCTTTTTAACAAAACATTTAATGCATTGTTGCATATGAAAAGTATTCACTTAAGACAATCATGTATGCTCAACTATATAACTTCTAATTGAACATATAAAAAAGACATTCATCTTGAAGACAAGTTAGTTCAATTATAAGGATAAAATAAGTAAATATTCTCAAAAACCAGGTTGAATCATTCAATAAATAAACATTAAAAAGTTTAGTGTATGAAGAGCACAGGTTTCTGACTGAGGATACAAGACATACCCATGTTTCAGATATGGAGAAATGTATTTATTAAGAGTCATTCATTGTAATACAATTCCCATAACTGAACAAGAACATCTATACTTTTCATATGCAAGCATACATACTAGCATTATGTGAATAATCATAAAATGTACTTTCTCTTGTATAGACTGAATAAAAACCATAAATACATTTCTCAAAAACAAATGCTATTGCCCCTGACCTAAGCTAAATACTGAAATTGTAAGTTGAAAATCTGTAACTTATGTTCCGAATATGCACAATGATCATTCATGTGCAAGCCATAAGAATAATGTGCGATTTATTCTCATTAGTTTCAGCTATCGTAGAAAACTATATTATGATTCAGTTGGTACAGGCAATATAATGGTACATATCAATATCAACCTGTTCACATAAGACATGAACTTCAGTGGAAAAGCAGCATCGGTTTGAACAATAAATGTCTATTGCACATTTCACATAGTAAAAGAAAAAAAAAGGCTATGCATGTATTACCCATCAGTGCTAAGAGTTGAACTTTTAAACGTAACAGTTATATGTGCGTCCTAGGGGTGTAACGGTATGTGTATACGTCCCGCGACTTCACAGTACGGGCGTCACGGTTCGGTACATCCAGCCATACGACACTAGGTGAAACTAGGGTTGCACATTTTACAAATGTATGCTCATTAATATCTTTACTTTACACTGGCTTACTAGCAGTCTTAACACAGAAGGTCATTTAACGTTGAATATCAAGCTTGTATTGCCACATTTAGATGAATAAAAAGAAAATTATTCAGCAGACAGAACAAATTAACGTGCACTCTGCACTGGGCTGTTTCTCCCCTCCCCCTTAATACAGGTGTCCCTGAAACAAAACCAACCATGAATGATATGTTTGTAACACAGCAGGGTCATTACAATAGGCTGAAAATGTTCATCGTTTTCTTGTTCGCCTAATAATGTTAACCAATGGAAAGACACACACGCACCAACTTTCTTCCGCGCTACCTTCCAGCTGATCTGGACTGGTCCTTTGAGCTCCTCTCCAGTCGAGCTGCTGCAGTGTTTAAATCCAAAATATCGATAAATCCTCTGCCATTGTTGTGTCTAGTCTTTCTTTCTCTGCTTCACGTGAAGTTAAATCTAGTCTAGAAGTGAAAGTGAAAGTATACACCGGTGGGGGCAGTAGGCAATTAATTTACTCAAGTGGATTCCTGAACACAGAATGACACCGTTAGCACTGACCGACTATCGCAGCAAGCCTAGGTGGAACTAAGTATACAGTAACTTAATATAAAATAATTATATTTTATAATAATAATAAATATATAATAATCATAAATATTGTTTTCCTGTTGTACCGAACTCGTACCGAACCGTGACCCCAAAACCGAGGTACATACCGAACCGTGGCTTCTGTGTACCGTTACACCCCTAGTGCGTCCACGTTCAAGTTAATGGAGTCAAATATTTGGACTTAGCAGCAGCGACAAACCCTACATGACAAAACGAGAGTTTTAAGTAATTTACAATCACAAATTTAACAGCGCAATTTGGGATTTTACGGCACTCTTTGAATTTTGCATTTCTCCGATCAGAAAGAGATGTGCGTTAAAAAAAACAAGAAAAACCTCTCGTTACTCAGCGTTAGTATCTTTGGCTAAGCAGGAGCAAAACCCAAACGGTTCCTACCAGAGAGGCTCAAAGACATTCTCTGGTCCTGCCGGAGGAGCCGTGTCCGTGAGCCAGACGGGGCTGAAGGACCCGGGGAGACAGTACAGCAACAGACGGGGCTGAAGGACCCGTGGAGACAGTACAGCAACAGACGGGGCTGAAGGACCTGGGGAGACAGTACAGCAACAGGCCCGGCGGCGACTCATCTCCAGTTGTGGTACAAGTAGAGGGAGGTGAAGAACAGGTTGCTGCTCAGGCTCACAAACAGAAGCCCCGGCCAGAGACACCGCTTCACCAAACCTGCCGACGGCACCAGACGAGAACAATAACATAAGACACAACCTAATGACGGTCGTGAGTAAATAATATTAGGGGTGCGATCATACCACATTTTCAGATTCAATACGTTGCAGATTCTGACGTCACAATTAGATTCTTCATGCATAAAAATACACATACATAACCAATGGAAATGAGCCTTAAACATTATGCAGTAGCCATACCTTAACAGGGAGAAAAATGTGACTTCTACATTTCTATACACTCTCAAGAGGACGTAATCAGAGTAGCTCCCAAACACTGGAATACACAAACATCATGTAGAATGTGCACTTTTAATTTTGATACTTAAGTACATCCATATTTCTCTACTATTTACTTAAGTAGGACTTTTACTATTTGACCAGAGCACTGTTTTACTTTTATCTAGGAATTTCTACTTTTACTTAAAGTAAAGAAACCGTGTACTTCTTCCACCACTGCAGGGAACTGGATTAAATAAGCAAAGGAATTCACCCAGATTTTCATACTATGCGCCAATTGTGCATTTGTGATATTGCTGACTTAAGGGGAATGTAAGCCTTTAAGAAGTCATACTTTCTCAACATGCACCACTCTTCCATAAAGCTAGAAATCAATAAAAAAAAACTCAAATGTATTATTTCATTCAAATGTAAAATCTAGGGCTGCTCCATAGACAAAGAATGGGGTCTTAAATGGCCATAAAGAGTTCTCACACCCAAATGAGGTTCATATTCTAGCATTGCAAAATAGGTCTGAGTGGAATCCGGGTGACATCACAAATGTTGGTGGTCTCTCAATGATGTATAGCTCTAGGAGAGAGTGGTGCATGCTCCCAAATATTGACTGACTTGTCCAAGGGCACAGGAATAACATGCAGTGTGTGGCTGGTGCCACGAGGCGGCTATCCCAGTGGCGTGTTGCTTTTTAACAGCGGAGCAGTGCAAGAATGTGACAATGTGACCATGTGAGCGCGAGAGAGCGGCAGTGCGGAAATAGGCTGTCTATTGCCATTCTCTAAGACAAACGCTAACCTTAAACAGCTCCTTAACAGTGCCTAAACTTAACCGTTCTAACCTTAACCAACTCCGAAACAATGCCTAACCTTAACCTTAACCATGCCTAACCTTAACCTTAACCATAGAAAGAATATTGCCATTCTCTAAGACAAACTCTAACCTTAACCAGCTCCTTAACAGCGCCTAAACTTAACCGTTCTAACCTTAACCAACTCCGAAACAATGCCTAACCTTAACCTTAACCATGCCTAACCTTAACCTTAACCATAGAAAGAATATTGCCATTCTCTAAGACAAACTCTAACCTTAACCAGCTCCTTAACAGCGCCTAAACTTAACCGTTCTAACCTTAACCAACTCCGAAACAATGCCTAACCTTAACCTTAACCATGCCTAACCTTAACCGGCGAAAGAATACACGTTAAAAAAAAATTGATGGGATTCGAACTAGTCACCAACGGACCGCAGGACCGCTGCGCTGCCAGGTGAGCTGAGCTTCGAATGAAAATCATGGCGGATTAGGGCTACATAATGCCGCAAGCTCTGCCACTCCGCTCGCTCCACTCTGCGGTTGCCGCGCCTGCCACGGGGCGTGTCGCAGCCAATCAGGGAAAACGCGGAAGCAACGGCAGCACTGCTCCGCTGTTAATAAGCAATAGGCATCCCAGTGAGTGACCAACAGGAAAACAGATGGCAATGACAGCATGCTTGGTAGGCCAGTGGTAAAAGATTAAAAAAATAAAAAACGTAAACATTATGTCAAACTTGAAAAGTAATTGAGTATAGCCCAACTTGACTGGAGTACGATTGGAATTATGTGCAGGAGAATTTAATAATTATGGCATGAGAATGAAAGCCTTTTTAAGTGTCATCTGGGACATAAGTCTTGGGATATTGATTGAGCAAACTATGACAAGAGGACAGACGGAAACCATTTCTATACATGTGTGCGAGTATAGTGTGTCAGGCATTTTTTTTATTAACACATTCAGCGCCATGCCCGACTATAGTCGGGTTATCTCGCCAGCGGTTGAGCGCCAGAACCCGACTATACTCGGGTTATCGTTTTTTCTTTTATTCGATTTTAATATTCTATACCAGGGGTGCCCAACCTTTTTTGAACCAAGATCTACTTTTTAATTTGCCACCTAGCAGAGAGCTACCAGCCCAAATTTGACCTACTCTCGGCTAGTATTAGTAGTAATAGTAGAGTAATAATACCCATTCAATATGCAATATTTTCTGTCATGTGCATATTGAATGGGTATATAATAATTAAGGCTGTCAAAGTTTGTAATTTTTTTTTTACTAGACTTCACTCAGGTGTATTATTGATGCTCTCATTGATACTATGTTTGTTTCTGAAGTGTGTGTGTGTGTGTGTGTGTGTGTGTGTGTGTGTGTGTGTGTGTGTGTGTGTGTGTGTGTGTGAGAGATATAGAGAGAGAGGGGGGTGAGAGAGATGAGGAAGGGGCAAGTGAGAAAGAGAGCTGGGAGAGTGTGTGTGTGAGAGAGAGAGAGAGGGGTGTGTGTGATTACTCAGCCCTTGTGTGGGTGAATGTAACAAGTTCCTAACGTTTTCTTTCCCCTATTATTTCATGCACACTTTATTCATTGTTTTAAATTATTATTTTATTTTAAGTTATTTTGTGCATCACTCTGTTTTGAATTTGATGCAAATTTGCAATGCATGTGGGTAGGGATGCACCGAAAATTCGGCTACCGAAAATTATCAGCCGAAAATGGTTAAAAAGGCTCTTTCGGCTTTCGGCCGAAAGGGTTTTAGCACCGAAAATATATGACCGAAAGTCAAATAACGTGTTGTTGTGATGACGTCATCAAAACGCGACTACAGACATACCGGTAGCATGCGCAACATGTAACGTGAGCAGCTTGGCAGCTCTTCCTGCATTCTACAGCCTGTGATAACTAACTCCTCTTGGGAGTAGGGATGCCCCCCGAGGGGCGGAGCTGAGCGATCATGGAGTAGACGTGTTTTCACATGAGCTCCCTTCTACCGTGCTGAATATACGTTTCTCCCCATTAGTCTTTATTTTATTTTTATTTGTTTTTTATCTGTTTGCTAGGTCGTCGTGTTTAGTATACATTCATCAACTTTTTTCGACTTTCTACGATGGCGGGGGTGGAAACCAGAGCCATGAAAGAATTAGGCACGACACCGACACCGCCGAGCATGGCCGTACCGTCTCCCGCTGTCGGGGAGTTAAGCGAAGCTGTGCTCTTGGTCATGACCAAGCTACACGCAGACTCTGAGACACGCATCGCTGAAGCACAGAAGAAAGTACACGCAGACTCTGAGGCACGCATCGCTGAAGCACAGAAGCAAGTGCTGGCGGATTTCTGTATCAGCCTCCGTCGTGAGATATCAGAAGAAATACGGCTGGCGGTAGTCCCGCTGACAGACAAGATGGAGACGATTCACGCTGCCTCATCGGCTAATGCTAACGAACTAGCCATGCTAACGACGGAGGTATCATCACAGTGTGAGAAGATGGCGGGTCTTGAATCCGCCCTGCTGGCTAGGCAGGCTGAAGTCAACAAACTACAGTCGGCGATGGAGGAGATGCAGTCCCGGGATAGACGCCACAACGTCAGGATTGTTGGAGTACCGGAGACCAGCGGTGAAGGCCGTCTCTCTGAGACCATGCCCGAACTGCTGCAGAAGATACTAGGGACGGACGTCCTCCCCTCGCCTCCTATCTGTGAGTCGGCCTACAGAGCGGGCAGGTTTTCTCCCGGCGTGAACAAAGAACCGAGGCCCATCATAGTCAAGCTGAACAGACTCCAACAGAGAGAAATCATCATGCGGTCGGCTCGTACCAGAAGGGGTACTCTGAGGCTTGGCGATCACAAAGTGGCCATTTTCGAGGACTTTACACCGGAGGTTCAAGCTCAGAGAGCCGAGTACAAGGTGGTCCTGACTAAGCTATGGAGACTAGGCCTGAGGCCCACGTTATTCGCTCCCGCGAAACTATCTGTGTTGGAGAAGGTCGGTGGTCAGCGTTTGTTTTGGTCGTTGGCTAAAGCGAAGGAATATCTCGCGAAGACACCCGAGTCTGTTGCTTGATATCTATGGAGGGTTGTTTTGAGCTTTGGTGATCCAAGTAGATGCCAAGGTCGGTTGAATATGCATAAACAATATTTGATAACAGGTTGGGTCGGGTATGGCTTGCACTTAATGGCTATATGGTTATATGGCTTGCACTCTAGCCATTACCCTCTCTTCCTTTCTTTTTTCTTTCCTATTGTCGCTGTTTTTATGTCATCTATATGCGCGATTTAAATGTGATCCGGTTCTACCTTGGACTAACTGCTGACTCGCCTTAATTTTGTTTTGAATTTTCCGTGAGGCACTTATGCTATAACGTTGATACATTAATATGCAGACTCCAGGGTAGATGGTTACAGGTTGATGCTGAGTAATTATATAATAATTAGTGTCGCTGTTTTAAGGGCAATTGAATGAGCAATTAACCTGTGACCCGAACCTGCCTTGGACTATCGGCTGGGATGCTTTAATTTAATTTTGTATTGAATTTTCCTATATGTTTTAATGGCATTTGAATGAGCAATTTAAATGTGATCCGGTTCTACCTTGGACTAACTGCTGACTCGCCTTAATTTTGTTTTAAATTTTCCGTGAGGCACTTATGCTATAACGTTGATACATTAATATGCAGACTCCAGGGTAGATGGTTACAGGTTGATGCTGAGTAATTATATAATAATTAGTGTCGCTGTTTTAAGGGCATTTGAATGAGCAATTTAACTGTGATTCGATCCTACCTTGGACTAACTGCTCCGACCGATATCTTTATTGAAACAATGTATGATGACAGGTGGTGTCAGGTGTTGCCTATTACCATCCCCGGATTGATTAATGAATGATTGTGTTTAATTCTAATCTTACATAGGTTGGGTCATTTCAGCCGTTGTGCCTGATCAGAGGGACGGCTAAAGGGGTGCACTTTGACCATAACCTTTTTTTTTTCCCTTCCTCCTTTTTTTTGTCATTGTTTAATTGACACTGTTCACACAATTTTGCACAATTAACCTGTGACCCGAACCTGCCTTAGACTATCGGCTGGGATGCTTTAATTTAATTTTGTATTGAATTTTCCTATACCTTTTTGGGCTATAACAATGTGATGTTGAAGCGCAGATTCCGAAATAGAGGGCTGCAGGTTGATGCGGAGTTATTATTTAATAATGGCTATTTTTACCATTATGGTTGTCTCATGTTGGGGCCAGGGCTCAGGTGGTTTTCGACCGATATCTTTATTGAATTTTATTTTATTATTATTTGTGTTTATTGGACTAGTGGGGGTTTACTCAGGGGTTTATCTAGAGGGGGGTGGGAGTGGGAAGCGTCTTATTGATCCATGTCTCTAGTGGGAAGTGATAGGAAGATGACCATCCTCAGTGGGTGGGGCATAGGGTGGGGATTGGAGAGTGGGTATAGAGGAACTTATAGTAGGACGGGTGGGTTAGGGTTTAGAGTAGAAGGAGGGGGGGCTGTAGCTGGGGTGGTATTTTTATGTGTTCTATGTACTGTTGTCTTATATATGTGTAAGTGTTCCTCCTCTGAACTCCTGGGATTGACCGTCCGGGCCCGCCGGGATCGGCACCTCTGTACTCAGCCTGGCTGCACGGGTATGTTCTCTACGCACTTATACAAGCTCGACCATGGCTAAATTGAATATTTTAATTTGGAACGCAGGAGGGCTTAACGCCCCACACAAGCGTGCCAGTGTCCTTTGGCTATTGAAGAGGAGAAATATTGACCTTGCTCTCCTTAGTGAGACGCATTTAATGGTAGGTGACGTGTCAAGACTGGCAAATCGGCAATATCACGTTATCTCCGCATCCTCAGCCGATGATAAGACGAAAGGAGTAGTCATAGTTACAAGACGTAACCTTGATATCAAAATCTTGGATGTATGGTCGGACACGGAGGGAAGGATTACTATAGCAAAAGTTGAATTCTTGCATAGGAAGATGGCTATAATAGCATTGTATGCTCCTAACACATTTGATTCAGCGTTCTATAATACAATCACGAAGAATATGTTGGAACTTAATGGATACGCTCTCATTGTGGGTGGCGATTTTAATGCGTGCTGGGATGCGGAGATGGATAGGTCTGGGCCCTCTGAAACGAGCGACCAGAAACGGGCCTCTAAGGCCCTCAGGATGTGGGCCAAAGACACAGGGCTCTCAGACCTCTGGCGCTTATGCAACCCCACCCTCAGAGATTACTCTCACCTGTCAGCCAGACACAAAAGCTTCTCTCGAATTGACTATGCATTCGCGTCCCCTAATATGTTTGATAGTTTCGATGTCTCATTGGTTCCCTTGGCTCTCTCAGACCACAAGGGGATTTTCCTTACGGCAACCTTTGGCAGGCTCTCCGCAAGAGCTCCCAGATGGCGTTTTAATTCGACCTTGCTAAAGAACGATGACTTCTGTTCTGAGTTCAGGAGTAAACTAGCAGAATTTTTGCAGATCAACGTTGGCACAGTAGAAGACCCTAGGGTCCTGTGGAACGCATTGAAAGGATTCATCAGGGGTCATGTCACACTATTTGCCTCCAATTTGCGAAAATCCCGGTCAAAAAAGCTAGAAGGACTGGAATCATTATATGCGGACCTATACGCATCCTTGCAAACTGACTATAATGAACGACTAAACACACAACGTAAGATAGTCAAAAAAGAAATAAACTCCATACTTAAACAACAGTCTGAGTTTTTGATACATAGGACAAGACAAAATTACTATTTTCACGGCTCCAGACCTAGCCATCTATTGGCAATGAAAATACGCTCAAATGATCATTTCTCAGATATCCCCTCGATTAGGACGAGCCAGGGTGCAGTCACTACTGATTCGAAAAAGATCAATGACACTTTTAAAGAGTTTTACTCACAGTTATATAGCTCAGAGGGTAATCTGGATGACTCTAGATTTGAATCGTTCATCGGCGGGCTTGAGATACCCCACATTTCTGAGGAAGAGGCCAAGGAACTGGGGAGACCGATTACTCTCGTAGAATTGAGGGAGACTATTGTTGAAATGCAGAGGGGTAAGGCGCCAGGCTGGGATGGTATTCCACCCGAAGTGTATTTAGCTTTCTGGGACCAACTGGGCCCATTGATGCTCGATATGATCAATTACGCTATCGAACAAGGGGAGTTCTCAAGAGATGTCAATATGGCGTTGATTTCTTTACTTCTCAAAAAGGACAAAGATCCCAATGATTGTGGTAGCTATAGACCCTTGAGTCTTCTCGGGGCCGATTTAAAGGTGTTTGCCAAGGTGCTGGCCCGTCGCCTGCAGAGATTTATGTCTGTATTGGTACACTGCGATCAAACTGGTTTTATCCCGGGGCGTCTGGCTGCAGATAATCTTAGGAGGCTGTTGCATGTAATCGATAACAGTAAAGACAATACAACTCCATCCACAGTTCTGTCTTTGGATGCCATGAAGGCGTTTGACAGACTTGAGTGGTCATACCTGTGGAAGGTACTTGAGGTCATGGGTCTTGGAAAGAGTTTTATTCATATGATTAAAGTCCTGTATGCCTCGCCGTCTGCGATGATACTGACAGGCAAAAACTGTTCCACACTCTTTCCAGTCTCCAGATCTTCTAGACAGGGTTGCCCTCTGAGCCCGGGACTGTTCGCGCTTTCCCTCGAACCTTTGGCCCAATTTATTAGGCAATCGGAGGACATCGTCCCCATAATGGTCAACAATACTCCACACAAAATTGCTCTCTATGCGGATGACCTGCTGATTTTCATGGACGACCCCTCCCGGTCGGCCACAAAATTATTGAGGATAATCGACGACTTTGGTAAATTGTCAGGTTTTAAGATTAACTGGAACAAATCAGCCTGCCTACCTCTTAATGAACTGGCCAAGGCGGTACGACTACCAGCTGATATCCCCATAGTAGAACATTTTAAATACCTGGGCATAGAGATATTCCCCACGCTGAACCAAACTACTAAGTACAACTTCACGGGTACTTATGATAAAATACGCCAGGATCTAGACAGGTGGTCGTCCCTTCCTAACTCCTTACAAGCCCGGGCTTCCATAATCAAAATGAACATCCTGCCTAGGATAAATTTTATTAGCTCAATGCTCCCCCTGCCCCCTCCAATAGACCACTGGCGCAAGGTACAATCGATGGTATCTAAGTTTGTCTGGAATAACAAACGCCCGAGAATCAAAAGGGCTACTACTCAACGTAGGAAACAAGATGGGGGCCTCGCAATCCCTGATTTTAAACTTTATTTCTGGTCCTTTTCACTGAGACCTCTGATGTGCTGGCTAGACCCTGTAGAGGCTGTATCGTGGCGCTCCTTAGAAGCGGCGGCGGTGTCTCCGCT
Organism: Notolepis coatsorum; assembly: GCF_963971535.1. Taxonomy (NCBI): domain Eukaryota; kingdom Metazoa; phylum Chordata; class Actinopteri; order Aulopiformes; family Paralepididae; genus Notolepis; species Notolepis coatsorum. Next base: position 63,339,710 of record NC_140181.1, read on the forward strand.
AAGATTGCAGGATGTAGTGTACTCCACTGTCTCTATTGCGAAATGCCGGCTGAGGTATGGACCGATCATAACTCACGTGATCCAAACGTGGCGTAATGTACAGAGGTCGTGTGGGGTTAAATGCCCTTGGCACCTGGACTCTCCAATTTTTAATAACCAGCAATTACTTGTTGGACACAAGCCGGTTAATATTCCTCAATGGCAAAGGAGGGGAGTGCATACTCTGGAGGATATTTATGATAAGAACGGCCTCCGTGCGTTTCAGGACTTAAGAGAATTTTATGATCTTCCCGGCGAGTCCTTCTTTCTTTACCTTCAACTAAGGTCAGCACTGAGGGCGCATGGCGTACCGTGGGCTCAAGCCTTGCACCCACACCCCTTCCTCAGGCTCATAGTGGACAGGACGACATCCAGAGGGTTTGTCTCCGACTTTTATACGCTCTTAATTCAATCCACGTATAAAAATTTATCATTGGATACAATCTGGCGTGTGGATATCCCGGAGTTGGACCCCGAGTTTGACTGGGATGATGTTTGGGCAAATGTGGCATTATCTTCCCGCAACCCCAATCACCAGCAAATTAATTTTAATTATATTCATAGGACCTATCTTACACCTAGGAAGCTATTTGCTATGGGACTGATAACCGACTCTCGGTGCACTTTGTGCTCTCAAAAGGCCACTGGCACTTATATGCATATGTATTGGGATTGCCCACCAGTGGCCCGCTTCTGGAGGTCAATAACGGACAAACTTTCAGATCTGTGTGGCTTAACTATCCCATTCGCAGCTGTTACGCTACTCCTGAACGATATAACGACACTACCCGCGTCCGTACAACTGAAAAGGGTTGTCCTGGCGGGCGTCACAGCAGCGAAGAAGCTAATAGCAATGAGATGGAAGGAGCCTGAGAAGCTTACAATGATTAACTGGTCCCTAACTCTATTGGATGTGATTTATCTTGAGATATCCACAGCCCGGGTGATTGGGGTGGGGCAGGCTGGAATTGACCTGTGGTTCGCAGCAGCTGAGAAGGTAAAGACCGCAGTGTGCGGCTGAGCGGGGTTGGGGTGCGTGTTCGGGTGAGTCCGGCGGTCTCTTGGGAGGGGGAGGAGGAAGTGTTTTTGTCTGTCTTGTCCCTTGTCTTGTCATCTTGAGTTTAGCTGGGGATATTATGGGGGGGCAGCTATTTAACTAGTTCTTCACTGTTTGGCCACTTTTACACGGTCTCTGTGAGTCTATGGAACACCTACAGGTTTTTGTTTTTTCATGAAGGTTCATTGCTCTGGTTTCAGGTCGTGTTCCCCCAAAAAATGGTCCTTGTGGTGGGTTGGAGATGTACGTTTTATTAATATGGGGTCACACGGCCGGGAATCGGGACTGAACACTGGGAAAGACCATTTATTAGATAGTACCCCTTGGAATTAATTTAGTAGGTTGAACTCTGGTTTCTTTTCTTTTGTCTGTATAATTGTTAGTCATTATTATTATTGTTTTTGTTATTTTCTTGTGAAGTTCTATGTATTGTGATTGTGGTTAATGTGTTGTCTTGTTTCGTGAGAATGTCAATAAAAAAATTTGATCAAAAAAAAAGGGATGCCCCCCGAAACCCGGTTCTAAACTAAATTAGAAAAAACCGGAGTATTGATCAGCTCCGACGTTAACGGTACTGCTATCAGTAGTCTAGGAGCGGATTAGCTACGGAGCTAACAGTGTACCATCCATCTGCGACGCAACGGTGGCAGCAACAGTGGACACTGAGTAATGTTAACGTTATGACGAGTTCATACTACACTACACGTATGAACTCGACATAACGTTAGCGTTACTCCGTTTAAATGAAGTGTTTAATTAGCAGCAATCTGTTGTTGAAAATGTATCGTTAAACCGGAAATGGAAATGCGAGGACAGGAAGTCGTCATCAATCGTTGTAGTCTTTTAGTCTTAACAGTCTGGAATTAATGTATGCATTCAAAAGTGCTGAATAAATGTTTTATGGGCCCATAATAGTGATTATTAATATTATTTAAGTTAAGTTTAGCCATAATCATGTCTTTTGCCATAATCAGGTAGCTAAAAAAAAAACATATATATTTATATTAATCATTTTCGGCCTTTCGGCATTCGGCCAACTGTTTCCTATTTTCGGTATCGGTTTCGGCCAAGAATTTCCCATTCGGTGCATCCCTACATGTGGGTCATCCTTTTGTGTTAAATGGCTGCATAAAGCAAGCATTTGTTGACTCGCATGTTGATAAGAGTATTAAAACTTGGAACTTGAAAAAGATCTGTTTAAGGTAAAAAAAAAAATTAACTATGGACAATCATGCGATTAATCGAGTTAAATATTTCTATTAACAGCACTAATAATAATATGATATTTTATATATCATTGTAATGGTGTAGTGTAGGAATTACAAGAATGTTATTAATGAAATGAATTAATATGATCAAACAGAATTGTTTCTGTATACACATTTATAAAACGATCAAGGCATATTTAGCAATTTTTTATGCGTTCACATGCGCTTTTCAAGAATAAACAAAAACGAAGGGTGTGCTTGTACATTTGAACTTAGTTCCATGATACGTGGCTGCGTTGTGCTGAGAAAAAGGCACAGATCCGCTTCTACTCTGAGGCGAGATCTGTATTTATTTTGTATTAATGTCAGAGCCGAGAACAGGAAAAGCTTTTTCAGCGCAGCATTACACAGCACCGGGTAGTCGTTCCGGACTGATATCCAGAACTTTGCGAGGGCCTGTCCAGTGAACTTGACTTTCAGTAGCTCGTCACACGAAAGATCGATCAACGCCAGAGACAGATAGACAGAGGGAGGCCTGTTGCGAGCGCCATGTGCAATGAACAGATCTTGGATCCAGTTTTTCAAATTGTCCATGCTCTCTCTTTCGGGGAAATAATTCCAAAATTTATCAATGAGCCCTTCTATGTGGCTACAGATGATGGGCTTCAAATCACCGTTTTAAATTCAGTTTCCAAGAGCCGCTGTAATTTACTTGGTTAAAAAGCTCTCGTTAGAAAGGATCTCGTAACACGAAACGCACTGTGGTCTTGGGTCATCTTGGGGGACCCTGATGTAAACAAGACGAAAGTCTTTCTCTGGTTTGCATCCCCTTAACAATTGTGTGTATTGAGCCGTACTGTATTGTACCCATTCTGCAATCTGTTAAAGGGGAACTATTTTACTATTTCTTTCACTATTTGGGCACTTTTACACAATTCCTGTGAGTCTATGGAACACCTCTGTAATATATATATTTTTTTTATTCATTGTTTTGTATTTCTAATCAAGTCCTCAAAAACAGCATTTTTCTACCTCAAGATCTCGAGCCGTTTTGAGCCTGGGCTGCAGGTGCAGGTGCAGGTGCCACTGTGTGCAGCTCATCTTGTATATCAACATTAACATGCAGCGGTGTCTTTATGACATCACATATCGCGCACATTTTCAGATGACTCAGTTCAGTGAGGGTGAATATTGTGAGAGGAGAATTGGAAGAATGCACCAATATGAGACATAGATCATATTAATATAAGTTCACATAGCTAGGAAACAATGCTAAACACTCAAAAAGGCCATTTATAAGATAGTTCCCCTTTAAATAAAGTTTTTCATTCATTCATCTTCTTGGCCAGTCCAAGTAAATCCATATGCCAAGTATTTAGGATCATAACTTATTTTACTCCGTTTCATAGTAGTTCTGGTATCGCTACTACTCAATTCTGCCTTTCTCTTGCCAGCATTTGGAACACACGCGCCGCTTCTGACAACAGACCTATCCATTGCGAGTGTCCAGGTTAAATTAATCAACTTTATCATCAGCTTTATATGCTTGGCCTGATTTGGAAATAGTATCGTGTCCAGGTGAGCAACGCGAACGACTTTAGCAAAATGCACATAGCGCTCCATAACTCAGCTTCCAGGAATTAGCCCGGATCACTCTGAAACTATACAATATTCACCAGGGTAGGGCTGACCCCTATTAATCGATTAGTCGACTAATCGGTCGAAAGGAGCCGTAGTCGACTGGCCAACCTCTTAGTCAAATATATATTAAAAAAAATTATAATAATAATAATAATTTTTTTGTATATAATTTTTTCCAAAAGAAAAGAGGCCTAGAAGCGTGGCTAACGCTAATGGCACGCATACCAGAGGCTAACTGCCTACGAAAACAGGCACAGAGGCACTGAAAGAGGATTTCACCCATCTAATGAACACACTAGACTAGACAAATATCAAGATGTATCCATTAGTGCAGGGGTTCCCAAACTTTTCAGGCCGGGACCCAGAAAATAAGGCGTCAGAGAGCCGCGGCCCAATGCACATCGTCAGGCTTTTTTCTTTTTTTTGCCAGGCGATTTAAGCCAAATATCACTTCAATCCTATTAAGTTAGTTCAAGTTAGTTATTCATTTATATGTGCTATTTATGAGAGGGCTAACTTGTTGCAAAATAATAATGATAATAATAATAGTCTCATTAAAATACTATTGTTGCTTCGGTTGTTTTCAGTTATTTAGTTTGAAATGTTCGTTGAAATAAGTAGATTTTTCGTTTTTGTTTATTTATTAAGTTAATATAAAACCATATAGTCACATTTTAGAATACAATAGAATAGAATTTTAGAATACAACTAGAAACACTGTCCTGGCCTGCTTCTAAGTTCAGTGGCCTGACAATTTTTTTATTTTTTTTGTCAGCCACTGAACTTAGAAGCAGGCCAGGACAGTGTTTCTAGTTGTATTCTAAAATTCTATTCTATTGTATTCTAAAATGTGACTATATGGTTATTATCTCGCGGCCCACCCATGGCTGCTCGCGGCCCACCTTTGGGTCGCGACCCCGACTTTGGGAACCACTGCATTAGTGGACCAATTGCATGCTTTTGCAGAGGACAAGAAGCCTTCAGTCGACTCCTTCAGACATTAAGCACCCCCCACAGCACAAATGGAATGATAAAAAAAATAAATAAATAAAAAAATTAAAAAAAGTTTTAAAATATACGTTTTTTTTTTTAAGTCGACCAATAGTCGACTAACGGCAAATTTTGGCCAATCCTAATCGACCATCCAAATCCTTAGTCGGGGACAGCCCTACACCAGGGGATAACACGAACGTATACATGAAATTTTTTTGTCTCCATAGCTATAATATACCGTAATCTTCTGACTATAAGCCACGGCTTTCCCCCCCATTTTTCGACCCTGCGGCTTATATAACGGTGCGGCTAATCTATGGATTTTTACAGCTAACTGGGCGCGCTCCATCAGCTCTGTGACCATCAGATCAGACTCCTAAATCTGCTGCAGCAGTGCACGCCTTGCCCCTCCTCCTCCCCCTCACAGACCCACGTCAACAAACCATTACGGCAAGAGTCTAGTGTATGAGCAGCTCAGAGCTCCTCTTTCAACATAACTGAAGCATTAAACAAAATTACCCAGTCAACGAACTATTCACTTTAGTTTATTAATGCATGAGGCGTTGTCTAATGTTATCTAGCTACTGATAGCTCCTGATAATATCAGTTTGGCATTCGATTTCACTGGTGCTGGCTAACTGGCTATCGTTCTGTGAGCTGGCGTTAGTACCTAGCTGGCGCTGGCTAACTAACGTGGCTATCGTTCTGTGAGCTGGCGTTAGTAGCTAGCTGGCGCTGGCTAACTAACGTGGCTATCGTTCTGTGAGCTGGCGTTAGTACCTGGCTGGCTAACTGGCTATCGTTCTGTGAGCTGGCGTTAGTACCTAGCTGGCGCTGGCTAACTAACGTGGCTATCGTTCTGTGAGCTAGCGTTGGTACCTGGCTGGTGCTGGCTAACTGGCTATCGTTCTGTGAGCTGGCGTTAGTACCTAGCTGGCGCTGGCTAACTAACGTGGCTATCGTTCTGTGAGCTGGCGTTAGTAGCTAGCTGGCGCTGGCTAACTAACGTGGCTATCGTTCTGTGAGCTGGCGTTAGTACCTGGCTGGCTAACTGGCTATCGTTCTGTGAGCTGGCGTTAGTACCTAGCTGGCGCTGGCTAACTAACGTGGCTATCGTTCTGTGAGCTAGCGTTGGTACCTGGCTGGTGCTGGCTAACTGGCTATCATTCTGTGAGCTGGCGTTAGTACCTAGCTGGCGCTGGCTAACTAACGTGGCTATCGTTCTGTGAGCTGGCGTTGGTACCTGGCTGGCGCTGGCTAACGTGGCTATCGTTCTGTGAGCTAGCATTGGTACCTGGCTGGCGCTGGCTAACTGGCTATCGTTCTGTGAGCTGGCGTTAGTACCTAGCTGGCGCTGGCTAACTAACGTGGCTATCGTTTTGTGAGCTAGCGTTAGTACCTAGCTACCGTTACTGTTTAAACAAAAATGTTAATAAATGGGAGCTTCCTCAAACAGCCATCTCTTTCCCGACAATCCCCTCTGTGCACGAACCCTTACATATGGTAATTAAACATTAAAACACCTGCCTTATAGTCCAGTGCGGTTTATATATGTAACACATCATTCAATTTAGCTGCTGCGGCTTATATTCAGGTGCGCCTTATAGTCAGAAAATTACGGTAGATATAGCTCTGCAAACATCGTGAAACACCATGAAAATTATCATCTTTTTAACTCATTCCGGGCCAACAGCGCCCTCTGCTGATGGCCCTTCCGTGCCAACGCTATATGCAATGGAGAATAGGACTTATTTGCGAGTGCATAAAACATATCAAATATAATAGCAATAGATCTAAATAACAGTGATCGTCAATGAGTTGCTTCCAGTCAACATGTACGAAACGGATTGTTTTTTTCATCGGTACATTTCCGTTTTATACCATTTTGAATACGAGTATAGTTTGAGATTTCTAGTAATTCCAGAGAAAGACACGATAATAGCCCTTTAGTGGAATACACAAAACACGTTGTAATTTTTCGGCTGATTTATGAATCGTTTTCAAATAAACGCTAGATTATCGATAGTATGTGTCCTTATTCAGATTCAGATTCCTTTATTAAGCCATTTGTGTAAAAACACACTGGTAATTGTTGCGGCATTACAGTGTATGCATTTTTCATTTATTTTTTCCCAGTAACAACATCACCAACACAGACACAGGACAAAAACAGTGCAGTGGAGGATTAATAATTTTAAATACATATATATATAAAAGTGTTCCAGTAAGGACTAGTGCAGTGCAGTGTCATTGTGCCAGTGTCACTTGGGGGCAGAGGGGGACCTGAGGCATTGATCAGCCTGGCGGCTGAGGGGAAGAAGCTCAGTCTGTGACAAGCTTTCACAGCCTTTGGGATCCTCAGCCTTCTCCCAGAGGGGAGCAGGGTGAAGAGGCTGTGTCCGGGGTGGGAGGGGTCGGCCATGATCTTCCTCGCCCTGGAGTCGTGCAGGGACCTGAGGGAGGGCAGGGGACAGCCGATCACCCTCTCCGCGGAGCGAATCACCCGCTGCAGCTTGGTGAGATCTTTTGCCGCTGCAGCAGGGAACCAGGAGATGATGGAGTGGGTGAGGATGGACTCAATGATGGCTGTGTAAAATTGGGCCATCATGGTCCTTGGCCGTTTGTATTTATTCAACTGCCGGAGGAAGAACATCCTCCCCTGGGCCTTTTTGAGCAGGCCCGTGATGTTAAGCTCCCATTTCAAGTCCCGGGAGATGGTCATGCCAAGGAATCGGCATGACTCCACGGAGGCCACCTGGGTGACTCCCAGTATGATGGGAGGGGGCAGGGCTGCTTTCCTCCTGAAGTCCACTACCATCTCCACTGTCTTTTGAGCATTGAGCTCCAGGTTGTTGCAGCTGCACCAGCTCTGCAGCCTCTCGATCTCCCTCCTGTAGGCCGACTCGTCCCCCCTGGAGATGAGACCCACCAGGGTGGTGTCGTCAGCGAATTTATCGCTGACGGGCCCACTGGGGTGGGGGGATGGAGGTTGTGGCTGAGTGGGTGAAGGAAGAGGGCGGGGGGAACCTCTTTCTCAAACCTACAGTAAAATTCATTAAGCTCGTTCGCAAGGGGGAGGCTATCAGGCGCCTGTGGTGACTGGTCTTTGAGGCCTTTCCATACGGAGGAGCCTCTCATGTACGAAGAGAAGTGGGGTCTGAAAAATCGCTTCTCCGTACTTTGGTTGGAGCGAACCTCACACACACACACACACGCTCCGATGGCGGTGATAGGAACATCTGATTACCCCAAGATTCGTAACATAAAGGCCTTACCTCACATCTGATGTAATGCAAAAAGATGAATCCAATTCCTGATCGCCATTCCAAATATCAATTGTGTCCATTGATCCAACATTATAGTCCAAAACACAATGATCCACGATGCTCCCAGTGGGGGGACTCAATGCAATAGTATCCAGCTGCATGCCCGAGAAGTAAAACCTGGACGGACTTATCTTTTTGATGCACAGTCCCAGCCAATCCAATCCAATGATGTGCAATACCATCCGGGAGACGATAGGCGGCGGTATTTGCCATTTTGCGGGCTCAGACCCATTCCCAACGATAACATCAGGTTGGATGGATGAAAATGTATGGATATCGCTAATAAAAGAAATAACGATTAAAACCCGACTATACTCGTGATTGGCACGGAAGCGATGGCGAGTTAACCCGACTATACTCGTGGTAGGCCCGGAATGAGTTAAGCGTGGCCACGGGCAGCGCAGATGGGGATTAAGCGTGGCGCTGAAAGTGTTAAAGTGATGTCAAAATGATGTGTGTTGGCTGGCCATTGGCTGACGAAGGATGCCGGCTTGTATTGACCAGTAGAACAGCAGTCTGATAAGCAGATTTGACCACTTTCCCATTGCAAAATCGGATGCATAGTAAACGTAAAGGATGGCTAAAATCGCAGTGTGTGGAGGCACATCTGCCACTAGTCTTTACACAGGGTGTCTGCATGCTAAATAGGCGTAAAGTAATTTAATTACAATTATGTATATGACCGTTATAATGCGAGATGGAATGACATTTAGCACCAGCTTTGCTGCAAAATAAACAACATGTGTATTTCTAACCAAATATATATAAAAACGTCCATTATCCATTTAGTAGATAAACAAACATATACTAGGCTGTACTCTGTGCTGTACAAGTGTTCCCTGCCTATGCAAATAGTGAAAATATCAACCAATGTCAGTCAACTAGTTGTTTAAAAGTGCAGATTCTACATACTGTACATCAGGATAGTAGGATTTATTAAAGTGCTTTCAAAGGTGTCGAAGGCCTTGAATTGAAATAATTAAATTTCACTGGATTTTAGATGAAGAGCATATTAAACATTTAACCAGCAAAGCTGAGCTCACCATTCGATGGGGGTGCGTTCTCTGGCCCTTGTGTGGTCGTGTCAACCAGGCACGCCGAGGACCCCGATGAGCTGCCTCTCTTGTCCCCCAGTACACTGCTCTCTCTCAGCAGAGAACTCAAGTCTGCAACACATGGAGGAAGAAGTCAAACACGCACAGACACGTCCACCTCGACATTATACCACAAATGTGAATTTTATTTTAACGTAGTCCGTGAAGTTCCCTTATACAGATACTAAGCAAGACGGTATTGGTAAAAGACACAATGGCGGTATTTACCATTTTGGCTTTGGAAGGGGGATATGTCTGGAGAAAAGCGGCCACTGTATACGGAGGGGGAAGGCTCTGCAGAGAAGAGGGGCGGGCCGCAAACGGAGGGCGCGGGTTCGGCGGAGAAGAGGGGCTCGCGAGAGAACAGCCGCAGCTTCTGACCGCTGATGTCGAGGCGGGCGGGGCTGATGAGGGGCCGGCGGTGGCGGGAGCTGGAACTAGACGTCACGGAGCCGGCCACTGAAGGAGTGGGGGAAGGGCCTGGGGATGACGGGCGGCTCCCCGACTTCAAGGAGAAGTAGTCTGTGCACCGAGAAACGGAAACCAATATATATATATAAATATATACACAGGCTTCAAGTGAAGAGTGAGACTTCAGAATGGTTTAATTTTCATTGTATGCATCAAGGATCACAGCAATGAAACACGCTGTGCTTAGTCACCTGAGGACGGGGAGCCTTTGCATTGTGATGAAGGTCGGCTGCCACTGAACAGGTAGCCTGAATCTGAAAAGAGGACGCATATTCAAAGCGCACATGAAGCATTCAATAACATACCTGGTGTTCAGTCACAGTAACTCAAGACAGATCCCTTTTGAACACAAAGTGAGTCTCTTAGTACCAAGAGTACAGTCATGGTGAATGGGTTTACATGCAAATATGATTCTACCTACTAGCCAATATCATGGTCATAACCACTTAATAGTATTCATCATCATATATCAATCAATCACAGATATTCATATATATATATCCATGTGCGAGCTAGGAGACAGCATAATATTCAGTCATAGTTCAAATATGATCTCATCACAGCTTAACTATAATATTGGAGTATTGATGGAATAGCCGAGCATGCTGAATAATAATGGTACATTAACATGCAAGTTAAAGAAACTTGAAAACTACACACTCTGCGTTCCTGCAGCCGAGGAACACTGTGAAACAGCTACCGTTACCTGTCCTGGTGAAGGAGGGCATGGTGCCGAGGCAGAGGGCTCTGTTGAGGCGTCCCGGCAGAGAGGAAGGGGAGGCCTTGCGTTCTTGGGGGTTCTGTTGGCGGTTGATGAGCTTGGAGAGGTTGGGGGGCGGGGTGGGGATGAAGAACTCTGCGGAGCCGGGGTGAAGCAGGGAGGCCGGAGGGGGCTGGCCACCGTAAACGGGGACCGCAGAGCTGCCGGCCAGGTACCTGCAACACAAGAGCAACAAAACTGTCTACTTCTCAACATCTCAAATCATTATGGGTCTGTATAGACGTTTTGGGAGGAGTTTGCCTCGCTAGGGAACAGCTATGGTCCAAGCTCATTCTCTGTCAGCTACAGGAAATTAACTTGGGACCGATTTAGAATGTTTACGTTTCAAGTTTGAAACGGTCTATAAGGCTGTAATGTCTTTGTGATGCCATTTCCATGTAGGATGACAAATCATTTTGCAGGAGACAGAGTTGCATTATTATATTTATTACACATTAATTGTTCATCTAAATTACACTACCATACAAATACAAAATCACGCCATACTACACGTAATCTTTTACAACTGTGTATAAAAGTGTTTTACAATGGAATGTTGTTTTAAAAGACTTTAAATATTGTAAACATAAAATGTGATGACGAATCTCTGCTGAACACTAATCTCGACATGATGTGGTCAACCTCATCCCTGACATTGGTGTAGAAATATAAACCTTGGCTAAGTTGTCTATAGTCATATGGGAGCATAATTTGCGTCACATGGAAAAGCTCCAGTATCCACACAACTGTCAGAGACCATGGCCACCTGTTCAGCAATATAAAAACAGCAGACTGAAAAGAGAAAAGGACTGTCATTGATGGGCCGTTTCAGCTGTGATGAGAGAAAAGTGGTGCCATTGATGGGCCGCTTCAGCTGTCGGGACAATGAGAGGCAGATGAGAGTAACAGATGACGGGCCTTAGGGAGAAATGCTGCTCAGTGCCGAGACCCTTCACATTTCCACTACACATCGCCAGTCTCTTCAGCAGTAAACTGTCGGCGTCGTTCAGAAGACACAGAGCTTACCTATGTTCAACAGGAATAATCTGCCCTTACATCGAAGCAGGCCGGCTACAACCCCACCTCAATTTAACAAGTCACAAGGAAGCACAAGGGGCAGGAAGGTACCGGTTTAGTCTGGTAAAAACACACAAGATGGTGTCTTTCTATTGGTGAAGAACATAACAACAGAGAAGTCATCGTTTCAGTTGTTTATTACATTCAATATACAGCGATTAAACCCACAAGATTCTCAAAAATGTATATGAAGTTTTAAAGCAACCTACTTCAATTAAAAAGGGGGATACTACTGAATTTTAGTGTACAAATGTTATTCCTGTGTCGTCATACTGATCTGCAGTTCCATTAACGATGATTTATTGCAAACCGTTACAGGGCCCAGAGTGACCTTTCTGGTGTAATATATATATGTAAATATTCTTGCTCAGTATTGATAGCACTTGCATAAGATGAAGCTCAATTAATTGTAAAAGCTCAGACAAACCTTCCATCAGCTGCCATTTACGTCTATGGAGTAGCACATGGCTCTATATCAGTGTGACATCACAGATCAGATGGTTCTCCGATTTCCAGCATTGGAAGCAAGTTGTTTTGAGATAGAAAATATTCACTAGATTATCCTAGACCAAAAGGAACAACATATGAATTCTCAAATTGAATGGTACTCCCCTTTAAGACGCAGTACCCAAAAGAGAATGCGTTTCCTTTGTAATGTTGCAGATAGCCCATCAGCCTGGACGGAATTAAATCTCTGGTGTATTGCTTCAGGAAAGATAAATACAATACAAGTAATCACATCCAAATATGTTTTCTGTTCGTTTTGAGATTCCCAAATCCTTGCTTACAGTGCATATAAAAGTACCAGAATTTGGTATAAGAAGCATTAAAAACACCTACACCTCGCAAATTCAGAATATCCCTTCAAGGTACTGTCTTTTAGTCCAACACACACGCACAACTAAACGTTTAAAAACGAGTCGTTCAGCGTCTACCACACACACACACACACAACTAAAGAGTGAGGTAATAACATAAAATACCATTGCATAAAAGACTAACAGAGAAACTCATGAATACAATAAAAAGATATATTTGTTAGCTACATATATCCACAATAAGGTTAAAAATCACTTAAATTCACAAAATGTAGGTATGAATGAGTATAGGTAGTCCTACAGCTAACTGAACATCCTGTTAATACACCACAAATAAATATGCTTGTGGCTGTTGTACTACGCGCCAGTCGCTTTTGGCAGGTGTATAGGTTTGGGCACCAGACTAAATGTAGTGGATGTAGAGCAGAAGGCTAAAGACAAAGCGGAGAGCGTTCACCTCCATTTATCGGGAAGACACTGGAATATTCTTGAGTTCCCAGAACAAAAAACAGGAACAGTCACATGCTTGGCCTACGCTTCATCGAGAGCTTAATAACACCATGTGGAACAAACCTGCATTTTGGGGACATTATGGCAAAAACAAAACCCGTTTGTGGGGAAGCTTATTTTGGCAAAGACGATACAGAGGACAGGACATCACAACAAGCGTTTACAGGAAGACAGAAAGTAATGTATCGCAGACAAATGATCCGTGTCAAGATTTTAAAGATGCAGTTTGTAAGAATTAAAGCACAGATATCTCTGACATGTTACAAATAAAAGTCCCACGGTGACATCACAGAACGACGCTTCACCATACTTTCAAAATCTGGAGTCTCAAACAGCATCTTCAATCTTGGAAATCTCTTGTCAGACGGACGGAGTAGCAGAAAGTAGTTTTGTAATGCAAGTGTACAATAGCTTAGGTCGTTTAGCCAGAATATTAGTAGGTAGCTAGCAACCAATATCAGGCAACATATACGCACTAAAGTCCACAAAATGTTGTGCTTTTGAAAACTTACAAAATGCATCTTTAACGTCTAATGTTGGCCAGTATTTTTGTTACAACATTTCATTAAAGACGTGTCACTGTGGGAAGTGACTGCAACCAAGATGCTGGTCTGAGAACAAAGTGATCTAGGGTAGAACATGACATGCAAAGTTAAACTCACAGTAGTAGCTCTAGAAATACAATCTAGAAATACAATCTACAATCAATTACAACTACCATTGCAACACAGCAATTGTCAAGACATTTCCACTTTTCTGTAGTATTAGTCATTTTCACAAACAAAAAAACATTCAACAAAAAAAAGGTATGTGACAATTAAAAAAGCTATATGTAGAATATTAGTGCATGCTTGGAGGAGGGGGGTGGGGGGTGTTTCTACTACGTATTCAGTAGTATGTCAGTGTTTTTAATACTACATATTAGAGGCATTGCTAAAGGTACATTCAATATAAAAAGGAGGAAAGTATCAAGGGAAGCAGTGTGTGAAGCACGACTCCAGAGCTTTAGTATTTTCATCTCAAATTATTACAGCATTTAACACTTTCACAGATTTAAGCTCGGCAATCATTTTCATGAGAATGTAACATGACATTTTTTTTATATATATAAATCTTCAAAAGAGACTTTTGAAAAATATTATTTTTTCAGAATATAAAAAATGTGGCAGGGTCAGTCACATTTGTCATGTAGAAATTCCACAGCAAATTTCCTCCAATCTTTTTAGGTGAAGACGGGAAATATACGCATTCCAGTCATTTCAGGCATCTCACTGGTTTTGCAGTATGTTCCAAAACTACTTCACCTTTTGCCTGATCCTTGTTGCAGATGAGATTACACACACTACAATATCTGTATATAGTCAAATAAATAACGCAATGCAACACATGTCTAGTACAGTGCAAAAGTTATTGAAGTTAGACAGGAGACGGGTCATAATATTTGCATGTTCAAGGCTTTGGTAAAACAAGGCCTCAAAATCCAAATGCCAGGGGCAGGTGAGGTACATGCTAGGTGGCCAATGATGGCACATAATAATGTGAAAATGAACAGGGAATAATGAAACGGTCCAGTGGAAACTAAGGCTTGTTTTTAAGCATCATTAAACTAACAATGGCTTGGCAAAGGCATGATTTCAAAAGAGAAATTATTTACAATTTGCACAAAAAATCAGATAGATCCATAATCCTGTTTCATAAAGGTAAAAGGTACCCAATGTTACAATTAGGGGTGGGGGAATCGACACAACATAGTATTGTGATATTTTATGTTATGTGATAAGTATGTTTTTTTTTGCTGCAATAAGAATTATTGAAGTGAGATGAACAGACTAAAAACGTTATATATATATATATATATATATATATATATTATTGTAGATGTTGACAAGATTTCTGGTGTCATAAATGGCAATACCATCGTATCATGATAATATCATATTGTGGGGCCACTCGTGATTCGAACCCCTAGTTATAATACAGTAAATTAAAAGGGTTATGACCGTGGTTATTGGTATATAACGAACAGCCACCACCATTACTTAATACTGTGAACCAGCTGCAATCTATGATTTTATCTTTTTTTATGGGACTGCCATGAAGAATACATGGCTGCCTTGGCAGGAACACATGTAGATATAAAAACAAACAGAATTTGTATCGGGATTACAACGATCAGGGGGACAAAATGTAACCATGGCCCCTTCGCCACATCCTCGGGACTGACATGAAGTGAGGCCCTTTAATGGCACTATGCCACGAGAGCCGTGATCAGTAGTTTGAATACCTACGCTGTTGTTCTATAACTTAAAAGGAATGTTCAGCCATTACTAACTGTAGCATCCAGGAGCTGCAGTGAACACTTGGTTCTTGGTGACATCACGGTTCTGTACTTTTGGAAATTGTAAAAAGTACAAGGGGCCGGTAATAACTCAACAGGCAAAGATACGACTTCAGGTTTGGATTTGCTTTGGATGAAAGCGTCAGCTAAATTATTAAATGTTGGCCTTCAGCGATTTAACAAATTAATATTTCATGCAAGGAGCTAGAAATTAGGACCCACCAACAGACGATCGACCCACTTATGTGTATTTAACCAGATAGTCTGTAAATATGCATCAAAATAATCTATAACTTTTATAAGTAAAGTCGTATGGTACAAATACTGTAGAATCTCTCCATTGTACAGTAAGATTCTATTCTCTTCATAGTATGATGTTGTAATTAGTATATTCTGAAGGTCAGCAATTATCATAAATTAGATCTTCATTTTCATAACTCATAATATTAGCTGGTTAATACGGTGTTAGTAGTGAGAAGGGAGAAAGGGGACAGCCTGACTTGGGAGACATTATGGCGTTTTATCATTATATACAGGTCCCATGAGCCATGACGTAGGTCCTATGGTGTACTGGATGGGTCTCAGAAAGCACATTTTAAAATGTCACTGTTCGGATTCTGACCTTCGACCTCTGGCTCTTCGTGGACCCATGGATTTGCGAGTTGCCACGGTAGTGGCAAAGCCAACCAGGCAACAGAGGGAAGTGGCGCTGAGCTTTGCCGTGTCCAGCCAGCCTGACGTGTCAGTTGTCAGGTAACTCTCGGCCAGGTGGACCCACAGAACCACGAACCACAGGACAGAGGCCACAGCATCGACTCTCCTCAACCTGAAAATACAGGAACAACGCAGTTCTGAATAACTGGCAGTTTTAAAGAGTTTTTTCTTGTTTTGACATTTTTCCTGTTTGTTCTTGTTCAGGATCTACTGTGTTGTATTAACCCTTTCTCTGCCACGCTTATATCCATCCTTATACCATCCTCTGCCAGCTCTATTTGTCTATGGAGATGTTCCCCTTCTTTGCAGGGCTATAACTTTTTAAATTGTATTGCTAAATTGACATTACTATGGCCCATTCAACATCAAGTATCTATCGTTTAGGATGTAGCAACGTTCTACTTTTTCATTCACATATTCATACTAAAATATGGTCTAAAGTATAAATATGTTTTTATCGTTTTCTGCAGCATTCTGCAGAACGTGAGTTATAGCCCTAAATACATATATTAGATCATCAAATGTAGTTTGATACCGATTGACGTCAGATTAAAAATTTCAATTGTACAAGGTCCTACACGTCATGCCTCATCATCTGCTGGTGACCGGGGGGGGGGTTTAATAAGTCCGTGGCCGACGTTAAATCATTTATTTAGTATGGGTGATATGTTGATCGGAGCAGTGTGTATGTATAATAATAATCAAACACGCTGAAATTCACCGCAGCGTCCTCATAGCGCTGGGCGATCAGCGTGGAGCAGAAAGTTCGCTATTAGTTCTAGTTGGTCCAGTTCCAGGTTGTATAATACTATATACGTCCAAATCATGTTGTTTATCGAGTTATTGGCAACGGATCGCTATCCAGTGTATCAAGCTGGAGTCCCGCTAGCGATAGTGAGTGGCCGGACGAAATATGGGTGAGCACCACTTCCGGCGCGTCACTTCCGGTTTTGGCGATTCGCCGATCGGCCACCAGATGGCGGTCTTGAACCGTTGGAGAGTTGAGAGGAGATCAACAGCAAGTCTCAAGTCTCCGTGGGTGAAATATGATTGCCATGACAGATTTTTGAAATATTGATCTCAAAGACGCTGTACGACGTCATTGGCAGATTAAGCATGGCGAGCAATGACGTCTAAAGTCGTCCTTGGCGATTAAAGGGCGGCGACTTTTACTTGACATTAACCCTTTCACTGCCACACTACAAAAGGGTTAACACTTTCACTACCACTACAAAGGGGTTAATGCTTTCACTACCACACTATAGACGGTTAACCCGTTCACTACCAGACTACAAAAGGATTAACCTTCTGTAGTGTGATAGTGAAAGCGTCAACCATTTTGTAGACTGGTAGCGAGAAAGGGTTAAAAGTAGGGATGTCCGATATTATTATATTATATATTGGCATTAAAATGTGATCTCGGAAATTATCTGTATCGTTTTTTTTTTTTACTTTTTACATTTATTTAACCTTTATTTACCCAGGCAAGCAAGTAAGAACTAATTCTAATTTTATTTATTGTCAAAAGTATGCATAATGTTGTGTTAATTCCACGACAAGAGTTATGTAATGTTATTACATGGCGTTTTCACATTCGCCGAAATGCTTGCTTGTGATTGGTCAATAGCCCCCCGACAGCGGTCATTATTTTTCAATAATGACCGCTGTTTTTTCAATAATGACGCAGTGCGCAGCTGTTGGCAATCAAGCCCACATCAGTGCAGCAAATCAGACACACCTGCCGCGCTGCACTGATAATAATAATCACTTTATTTGGGCTGACAGAGCCACAGAACAACTGCAATTTGTCAAATGAATTAGGTATATTGTTAGTAAGTTAGCCATGTAATAAGCGGGATAATGTATAGCGCTGCACTGACAGCGGAGTGTCAGCGGAGCCAGAACAGGGGCTGCCCGCGATAATAATAATCACTTTATTTGGGCTGACAGAGCCACAGAACAACTGCGATTTGTCAAATGAATTAGGTATATTGTTAGTAAGTTAGCCATGTAATAAGCGGGATAATGTATAGCCTACTCGGTCATTGTCGCAAAATAATTGACCTTCACTACGTTTAAAACACCTCGGCGCGGCGCCTCGGTATTTTAAACTCCGTGTCGGTCAATTATTTTGCGACAATGACCTCGTAGCCATACATTATCCCTTACTTAATTACCTGAAATTATTCTGTTTTTTTGCGGGGGGAAACCCTGCATATATCGGTATCGGAAATTAAGAGTTGGACAATATCGGTAAAAAAGCCAATATCGAACATCCCTAGTTAAAAGTAAAGTTACTATGTTGAATATAACTTTTCATTAACACTTTTATAAACACAATGAGCTGAAAGCACAGGAACTCGCCGTGGAGTGGAGAGAAGCCTCACCTGAGAGCCCCTCCCAGGTAGATACCAGTGACACAGGTTACCAGGCCCACAGTGGCCACAGCCATCTGGTTGTCCCTTCCATGCTGCCAAGCCAGCTGTGCCTTCTCCACAGCCTGTTCCGGCAGCAGCCCCAGTAGGTCCTGCAACACATGTCCAGCTCCGCCACTGTCGTTCTTCGGCGCCGACTCGTTGTACGGGCGTTTAGGAGGGACCACGCCCCCGCTTAGAGTCGGCGAGTCACTGGAGGTGGAGGGCTGGCCTATTGACCCATGAACAGCTGTGGCAACCAGGAAGGCACAGATCAGGAAGGCCAGGACACGCAACAGGATCACGCCCATGGGAGTTGGGAGGGAGTAGGAGGTCTGTGGGGGGAAAAAGATCATGTGAATTCAGAAATATGAACTCGTAATTAGAGATGGACAAAGCTCACTAAATTACTATTCGATAGTCACTGGGAACTATTCGATTATTAATTGAACCCCCCCATCCCCCCCACTTAATAGCGAATGTCATAATAAAACAAGCGCGCTAGCTGGATGCTGTCATAGCTAACAGCTAGATATTTTGGCGTCACAGCAGGCTAACGTTGTTTCCAGGAACAAAAGCATTAATTTTGAAAGTGACATTGTTAATGCTTGAAATGTCTGAGCTTCCACGCTAACGTATGGTTTTGTTTTTACTTAATCGAACATCCGATAATCAGGCGAGTCAGCTGGCTGCTGTTATTGCAACGGCTAACGGACAGAACTACCGTATTTCGGGAACAAAAGCATTCATTCTGAACGTTACATTTACTGATGACATGAGTGAGCTTAGTGAAACAACATTGCAAACGTGGAAAACGTTACTACAATGTAACATTTCCAGTTCTCCCAGCTGTTAACAGACTGTTATGCTACCTGGCTAACAAGCTGTACCCAGCATGCCACTCAGCTGTGTAACAGTTAATAGGGTCCTCTCTCAATACACTACACATTGTAGGTGCTTGTAGGAAAGCCCTTGTTAATAAGACGACTTTGATCTGTAATTGATCTGTATTCCAGTGTTTAGCATTGTTTTCTAGCAATGTGGGGTTGTATCAACACTGTATATGTCGCAAATTCTATTTTTTGCGCATTCCTCCAGTTCAGATGAGACAAGGTCCTCCCCCACTGAACCAAGTCATTCTGATTTGACTGGTTCGCTGACGTGAATTAGGCACGGATCTGCATATCTCAGCCCCTGGTTGTAGCCACCGCCCACAATCAACAATTCGCTCAGCCAGTGGAAATAATGCGAAAGTGGTTTCCCTGTCACGGACACTTCCTCAAACAGGTTGACGTGACGCGAGTGCTGAGAGAGAGAGAGAATGAGCGAGTGAGAGATAGGCTCTCATATGTTGCAAATCAAGTCGTGTCGGAGCATTTACACACTCCCGACTGCGTGTGTGTGTGGGGAAACACACGCTCGCTCTCGGAGTATCTCTCCTCTCTCCCTCTCGCTCGTTCTCTGCTTTCTCTATCAGCACTCGCATCACGCAACCTGTTGCAAAATATCATAGCGTAGACTAGGCTTGGGCGGTATGACGGTATTTCGAAATCCCGTCGGTATGATTTTCAATACTGTGACGTCACAGACTGTGCGCCAAATCACAGATGCGTTTCCTTCTATTACACTGACACGCAATTATATAACAGGGACGGCGTTGCTTGTAGTGCACAGCACGTGCCAGCAGAGGGCAGGGCTGTCTGTCTTCCCCTCTCTCAGTCAGAGCTCAGCAGAGCCACGCGCGTGTTCCTGTCGGTCTTCCATCTCGCGTGTGTGTTAATCTGCACGACAAATAAAGACTTATTCTTCTATAGAATGCGGTTATGGACCGATGGCAGTCCGTTTATTAAGGTCGAATGGATGGACCATGGGTCCACTAACTTCCAGACATTGGATGATTGAGGAATCAGGAATCGGAGCGTTTTTCTAACGTTTTGAAATGGATTTGTGCATGAATGTGGACTCTGGGACACATTGTTTGGGTACCGGAAGGTAAGTTATGTTATGGTTAAGCGATTGGAAGATGAGATATGAATGCCGGGAGTGTATGTTTGGTAAACCGCTCCAGGTCGACTGTGTGTGTGCGTATTGGCTTCGCGATTCACTACAACGGCTAAGCTGGGTTTTGATTATCACTTAATCAATGCAGAATCAATTTTATGCGTCTGTATGTGTAGTTGTGTACTACTATCGTGAGTTTGTGACTCACATTGCTCTAATTTCAGCCTCCGTTATACGTTATTTGTTCTGTATGACTCGTTTCATATCTGTGTCTCGAATGTGCGCGCTGATTTGTTTACTTTGGCAACACGGGTCGCTAAGGAATTTAGGTTCGAGGTTGAAGAAAGTGCACTTTTAGGTTGAAAGAACGGCCCTAATGTCAATGTGTTTCAATATAAGCGTTATGTATGGTGATAACGAGTATATTGGTAACTTAGCTAGCTTACAGATGTGTTCCATAGACTCACAGGAATTGTGTAAAATTGCCCAAATAGTGAACGAAAAAAGTGTTTTTTTCCCTAACTTCGCGCAAGTTTGTCTCAGTCCAGCTGTTTGACGGTACGCTGTAGTTATTTCTCTCCCTTTGGGGAAAGTGTGAGTCAATGACAGACGTAAGTACAGTATTTATGTTTAGTTCGTGCCTAATTCATTTACTGAAGCTTACTTTGCACTTATGTTCATATTGATCCATTTCTGTTGATGTTGTTTCTCTCTGCTATTGAGATGGTGTTAGCCATGCCATGCTGGTTAGCTTAGTTGTGTGTTAGCCAGGCTATATAAATATAACTTGTCACTCATTACTGTTAGTGCATTGAATGTATCTTTACATTTGGTTTACAGTGTGTGCCTACTTATATTGTTTGCATGTATTGCATGAGTAATTTCCCTGCATAGTCTATGTACCGTAGGTTATATTAATAATTCCGGTTAAGTGATTGTCTTAGTTACTAGTTGTATTATATTATTAATTAATATTATTGTAGCTATAGACGACATGTTTATGACATTATGTTTATGCATGTCACTACTGTTTACTAATGTATATTATATTGTATTCCTTTGTAGAAAACCACACAAATTCCCAAATACAAATCCTTAACTGAAGCACGCCTCTGATTCTTTAATCAGAGTCACAACCCCATAGTGTCCGCCAGCTCTATCAAACGCACCTGCGGAGGCCCGCCCTAGACCTCCGTTTCAGTGCTGGTAAAAACAAGGTGAAATATATATATTTGAAACAAAACGATATTCACATATAATAATTATATTCCCTACAATATTCAAACTGGATTCAGCATAAATTATGAAACACATTCTAACTGACCCATTCCAGTGATAAAGCAAAATAAAATGCACATTATAAGAGCCAGGGGACATAGAACAGTTGATGGTTACAACAACAGTCTTTGCAGGCAGATTGTTTGGGAACTACGTATATTCCACTGACCTGGGAATTTTGTATATTCCACTGACCTTTACGAACGCCTGGTCGGAGTCTCGACTGCGGCGGAGCTGGTGGTTCAGGAGCACGGTCCGGAGCTGGCGGTTCTGGTGCTTGATGTAGTATTCCACCGCTGTCTGGCACGGCCGACACAACTTGTAGGTCTGCTCTATGTGGTGCTTGTATGCTTCGATTTCCTCATCATAGTTCTCCTATGACAGGAACACAAACAATAAGTAGATGACTTACTAATGAACAGAACACGGTAGAAAAGGTTGGACGCAGTGAATAAAAAGTAGTTGAAGACATACATCGTCCCTTGGGATGAATGAAGCCAACTGCTTGATCTTGACAGACTGATTGTTGTTGCACTTCCTACACAGCAGCATCTGACAGTTGACCCACTGCAGTGTCTTGGGAGTCTCGGGCAACGACGCAAGGCTAGCGGACACTCCGTGGTTCAGATGTTCCATGGACTGAGCAGGGATGGGTTTGTTGTAATCCCCATTCTGACAAGAAAGACCAGCAACAAACAATTTAAATACACCTTACAGTTACAAAATAATCACTAGTATTCTAGGCTCGTCCTCTATCTTGTAATGACTCATATCTATCTATATCTACTGTATCTATTCAAAGGAACATGCCAACATTATGGGAAATGCACTTCAGATGAGACAGATACCAGTTTTGAGAGTTCAGTAGAAAGCTATCCTGCTGCAAACTGCACAAATTAATGGAAGTGGATACGGACCAGCTAGTCTAGCTGTTGGTCAAAAACACCTCTACCCCGAGTTAAGATCGGCTGAGTCGGATATATTTCTACTGAACGTAGAGAGGAATTTGGCATCAATCTTCTTGTCTGACGGCATACGATAAGCGCATGGTTTGCTGCAATGCAAGAAAACGATCAACATTTCAGCATGGTGTATTTGTTCACCCTACCTCCTGGAAGCCATTGTACTGATCACAGTTGGGACAGTCCCAACAGTTTCTATTTCCATACGGCACCACATTATTCAGATTACAGAACCAGCAGTTCACACTGGCATGTATGGGCTTTTTTCTGTAAAGTGAGGAGAGGCATTGGATTAGTGATGCTTGCTTGATTGAACATTTTATTAACAGATTGCAGAATGGGTACAATACAGTACAGCTCAATACACACAATTGTTAAGGGGATGCAGACCAGAGAAAGACTTTCGTCTTGTTTACATCAGGGTCCCCCATTTTCAATTCATCATAACATAATATGACATACATGACATACAGATAGACAGTACTGCTACATCTATACATTTATGACAGATGCTGTCACGACAAAGTTTACCTGAAAACCTTAAAGACTGCGAATGATACGGACGTTGCTTGGTGGTAGTTTGTAAACAGACACTGGTTGCAATGTTTCACTGTGTGCCAATTTTCAAGCATTGGTTCTAAAATAATACCAGGGTGAGATCATGACGAGGAGTCATGGAACAAGTCGCTCACGCTGGCTTCGCGCGGGCTAAACATGTTGACTGATATTTTAACGTTATAGGACAACATGTGCGTTTGCATTAACCAGCCGAATAGATATGCACTAAGTTAAACATCTCCATTATAATAGTAGCATTGCATATTTCAAACAGTTGACCGGCGACTTGTGTCAACAGCGAGAAGGCCACGCGCGACAGACAGTACAAACCTGGTAGCAATTTTATAAATCAGCGCTCCGCCCGCTGCAAACGCTGTGGCCCCGACTCCTCCGTACATTAACTCCGGATAGCCCAAGATAAGCTGGTTAAAAATCTCCATT